>NC_052352.1:13433406-13754698 GCF_009727055.1 Benincasa hispida | reverse complement strand
AAAGTCGTGGATTCTAGATCACAGGGGCATACGGGACCACTTGACTGGCTCTTCCCGCCAGTTTATTGTCATACCACCAAGTCTGGAAATGATGAGGATCAGAATTGCGTATTGAGCTCTTTGGCCCTGTTGAGCCAAAAAGTGTCACTTGTCACCTCTTTGAGGGGATTATATCTTCAGGATTGTTTGCATGTGCTAAAATTTTTATAATCTGTTATCTGTTAGTAAAGTACAAGGGATTTGAGATGTCGTGTTACTTTCTCACCGTAAGCTGTTGGTTTCAAAGACCTGAAACTCGGGACGACGATTTGGCACTGCCCGGCATGATTGGGGGCTATATTTCCTTGCTGAAGATGCTTCATCTTAGGATATTTGATAGTTACTAATTTTACTTCGTCTTGTTTTTCTACCTCTTGAAACTGATTATATGTTATGGCACTATCGTATTGGACATCCTAGTTTCCATTATATGAAATATTTGTTTCCTCATCTATTCGCAATGTTAATCTTTCTAATTTAAATTGTGATGTATGTGTCCAAGCTAAACAGACCACCTGTCTCATTGAAGCACAGCCTTATAATAGCCTTCCAAACCATTCACCCTCTTCCATAGGTGTGTGCCGAGGTCCGTCACCGATTACTACGCCATGGCAACACGGTGGTTTGTAACTCTTATTGATAACTCACACTAGTTACTTGGGTCTTTCCTCTACCGACAAGTTTGAAGTCACATTCTGTTTTCAAAAAACAGGTTCATAGTTCTATAGAAACCCATTTAATGCAAAGATCACTATTCTTCATTAATAACAATCGGTGCGGGAAGTCTTTTAAAACTCCTTTAGGAAAATTCCTAGTCTCTAAAGGAATTGTCCATGCAAGAGTTTCGTGTGTGTATACTCTCTCAAAAAATGGGAGTAGCCGAACGGAAAAACTGTCCAATCTGATCAAGTGCTCGTATCTCTGTTATAATATCAATTTCTCTTCCGTCCTATTTGTGGGGAGCAGTGTCTATTCAAGCAACTCATTTGATAAACCGAATGGCCTTCCCGGGTCTAAATTTCCAAACACCCGGGTCTTAAAATTCCAAACCCCCTTAGACTGTTTCAAAGAGTCCTATCCTGATAACCGACTCATCCCTGATGTTCCGCTTCAGGTGTTTGGGTGTGCTGTGTTCGTCCATACCAATGGTCCTAGTCGAACCAAGTTTACCCACCGGGCCCAAAAGTGTGTCTTTGTGGGATATCCACTTCATCAACGTGGGTACAAATGTTACCATCCTTCTTCTCGAAAATATTTTGTCTCCATGGATGTGACCTTCGAAGATCACCCCTTCTTTCCCCTTAGTCCTCTTTAGAGGAAGAGTACTAGTGAAGAGACTAATTGGGGTCCGAGTCGGTCAGTCTTACCAGAACCGATTCCTAACATAAGTGTCAACGAACCCATTATGCCCACCCAACAAGTCCCGTGGATCATGTACTATAGGAGGAATCTCAAAAAGGAAATAGCGCCGCCTGCTATTTCTCTGGCTCCAGTCCATGAGTCCCGGGTGTCAATTCCAGGTACTAGTACTCCTATACCTAATAATGGTAACATTTATGTTGACAATGATGCTTGTATTGAAAATGATGTGAGTAAAGACAGAAAAGACAGTGACAGCACCAAGGACTGTACCAAGAATGTGATTGATACGAGTGATGGTAGCTGTGAAGAACCTGTTCCAGCAGAGAACATTGTTGACAGTGGAGATCCCTTAGAAGATAAGACACATGAACAGGAGGCTGAATGCAGTAGGGAGCCAAAGGAGAAGAAAAACCATGATGCCTCTCTTGACCTCCCTATTATCTTAAGGAAAGGTACAAGATCATGCACAAAGTATCCTCTGCAGAGTTACATGTCTTATAGCAACTTGTCTCCCGTATTTAAAGCCCTCACTACAAGCCTAGACACAGTTACAATACCGAGCAGTATACATGCAACAATGGAGATTCTCGAATGGAGAGATGCAGTCATGGAAGAAATGGGGGCACTTGAGAAAAATAACACGTGGGACCAGGTTACTCTTCCTAAGGGACACAAAGCAGTTGAGTGCAAGTGGGTATTTACCGTTAAATATAGACCTGATGGAACGATTGACAGATACAAGGCCCGATTAGTTGCTAGAGGTTTCACTCAGACCTTCGGAATAGATTACTCCGAGACTTTCTCCCCAATAGCAAAATTAAACACAGTTCGGATTCTTCTCTCAATTGCGGTTAATAAAGACTGGTCTCTCTATTAGTTTGATGTGAAGAATGTCTTCCTTAATAGAGAATTAGAAGAAGAAGTTTACATGAGTCCACCCTAGAGTTCGAGAAACAGTTCAATCACCGGTTATGTAAACTATGGAAGTCCTTGTATGGGTTGGAACAGTCTCCAAGAGCCTGGTTTGGCAGATTCACTACCTTTGTGAAGTCACAAGGGTATAGTCAAGGACACTTAGATCACACCCTCTTTACAAAGAGATCAATATCTGGGAAAATTGCAGTTTTGATTGTGATGTAGATGACATTGTTATTTCAGGTGATGATGCTTCAGAAATTGACAAATTGAAGAGGAAAATAGCTGAGGAATTTGAAATCAAAGATCTCGGGAAGTTGAGATACTTTCTCGGAACGGAAATGGCTCGATCGAAAAAAAGCATTTCAGTTTCTCAGCGAAAATACACTATGGATTTACTAAAGGAGACAGGTATCACAGGCTGTAAACCAGTAGACACTCCTATGGAAGCTAATGCTAAACTCAATAACTTGAGTAACAGTACTCCGGTTAACAAGGAGAGATATCAGCGACTTGTTGGGAAGCTAATCTATCTCTCCCATACCAAACCAGATATTGCATATGCAGTCAGTGTAGTTAGTCAGTTCATGCATTCTCCTTACGAAGAACATATGAGAGCAGTGGAGCGCATCCTACAGTATTTGAAAACCTCTTTGGGCAAAGGGTTGATGTTCAAAAAGTCCGACAGACGATGCATCGAGGCATACACGGATGCTGACTAGGCAAGTTCTGTGGTAGACAGAAAGTCGACATCGAGATACTGTACCTTCGTGTGGGGTAATCTTGTGACGTGGAGGAGTAAGAAACAAGGAGTTGTTGCCAGAAGTAGTGTCGAAGCTGAATACAGGGCCAAGAGTCTGGAGATATGTGAGGAAATTGACTGGAAAAGGTCCTAAGTGATCTCGATCAAGGTCATGACAGACCAATGAAACTCTACTGTGATAACAAAGCCGCAATGAGTATCGCAAACAACCCAGTACAACATGACAGAACAAAACATGTAGAGATTGATAGGCATTTCATCAAGAAGAGACTTGACAGTGGCAACATTTGTGTTCCCTATATTCCTTCCAGTCAGCAGATTACAGATGTTCTTATGAAAGGGCTTCCCAGACAATTTTTTGACTCATGTATTAGCAAGTTGGACCTCATCGATATCTACGTCCCAACTTGAGGGGAAGTGTTGAAATTAGGGTGTTAGCCCTAGGGGCAATTTTGTCTTTTCATTGTACTCTAGGGTTCCCCTTTTTTCTATTTAAGCATGTAGCCTCTTGTATCTGGTGTATCAAATTATAATAAGAAAAACTCTATATCGTGGTTTTTTCTCCCTGTATTAGGGTTTTTCACATATACTTGTGTGTGCCCTCTCTTCCTTCTCTTTTTACTTTTCATCACATACAAATAAAGTATTCCAAAATTAAATTGCAAGAAAAATATAATCATAATTTTATTTTTAATAATGCAAAAAATCTAAATCTAAAAGTGAAGTCTGTCATGAAAAACCATTCTTTTAATCCTCATCTTAATTTTCTACTTTCTAAAAACTAATAAGGATACTTCATAAACGAAAAGAGCTGGCATCTCTCAATTACCTTAGCGGATGACCTTGCCATTCTATAATGAACAGCATAGTCTGCATAGTTTGAATAGCCTTGTAAGCGGGCAAATTTGTGTCGCAGATGAACCTGGAAATTTAGAAAGAATGTTACACAACTTTCTAGAAACTCTCACTTGAGAATAGACGGTGCTCGGTCATCATATTTAAGTTATGCACTAGAAAATTTGAAGCATGCCTATTTCTGCTTACGGGAATCTACACTTTGCTTTCACCAACAAAAATACCATATTTCAAATCTAATCTCTATTTTGATGCAGATGTGGAGGCCATTTGAAATGTCAAAACTTTTCGTGGAACATCAATTACCATAAAGAAGCATCGTCATGTTAATTTACATTATTTTAAAATATCAATTTTCCATCTTTTAGCAATATTTAATTCTTATGTATTGAATCATTTATCATATCACTACCATGAAAAACCTTAGGAAATAGGAATATGGTTATTCATAAACATAGGCTTTAGAAACAGAAAATATTAATTGTCAAAGTAGATTATGTTAATAGAATGGATAAGGTGCAAGGTTCAGTTTTAAATTTTTCATAAAGATGAGATTATCCATATAAAACCATTTTAAGAAAGAACTGGATGAGAAATTTATATGTGGCTTCCCTTATCTGTATACAGATTACGTTAATACAAAGCTCAGTCCTCAGAATATAGTAATCTTTGAAGTTTAAATTAGTTCATAAAGAATAGAAAATCAAATTAATTACCAAATTTTCTAGAATAGAAAGATTCACTTCTCCACACCTCTTTCCATATGTCGTTGCCACCATCCTCCTTGTCGTGCCTACCTTAAAACAGGCAATGTTACTATTGTCAGTACTCAGTACATATTCCTCCTCTGGATCTATGATCTGAACTTCCCAAATAGTGCCCAACTCAAAAACTTCTGCCTAGTTTATAGGCAGAAAGTTGCCTGATATGACTTTCAATAAGAACTAGAAGTTTACTGCAAGTTTTCTATTTGAGCTCTGTATCATAATTTTCAATTTATCATGCAATATGCTTATATGCCCAAATATTATTTAAATATTTAGGGTAATTTTTTTTTTTATAGACAACTTGTCTGACCCTACAACATTGGGGTATCAAAGAAACTCGTAGGCTATTAAATCCTAGGCAGATGGCCACCATGGATTGAACTCACGACATCTTAGCCCTTTATCAAGAGGATATTTCCTTATTTACCACTAGGCCAACCGATAATAGTTTAAACACCTAGGCTAACTATTTTCAAAAAATTCAAATATCATGCTCAATAAAGGACTAAAACTTTACATATTGACAATATGCATTAATTTCGCAAAGCTTACATGGATATTGAATTTTATGGAGTAGTTCAAATTAAGAACATATACAAGATAAGATAAAATACCGAGATACAAGCTATTACATAACAAAATGAAAGAAACAAGATAAAATACCCTGCAGTACTCGATCTGATAAAGGCATTAGATTTGAAAAGAAAGAAAAATACAAGATTTAAATAGGTTTAGTCAAAATTTCAACGAGTTGGACAGTACTCCAGAAAGCTTTTAGTTCAGAAGAACATACCTTGCAATGTTCTAACACTGCCGCAGTGTGATGGTTTCGCATGATCACCTTAAACTTACCATTTTCAGTTTTATCAAGACTCTGCATGGAGAAGAGATATATCGAGTACATTAGTCAATGTTATGGGGGAATAAATCGATCAAAAATATAATCTTAATGTGAAAAAATTCATTTCTTTTCTTTTTGTGGATTCAACAAGATTGCAGAGGGGAATTTGAACCTTTGACCATTTAACTAGTTGGTAATAAGAATCAATTTCATTGATCAATCAAAAAGTCTTTTCCCAATAGATTGAAGTAGTTCCGAATTTAAAAATAGATTTTATATTAATCCAGTTAATTCATTGGCCCACCAAAGATCAGAGTGAACAGATATTCTTTAAAATTTGGGTTACACTACTGATCTACGGGAATCTTGATTTGTAATTTCTATGTACTTTATTGCTCGTATCCTCCTTGTTAAATCAACAAAATATATACATATATCAAACTTCTAGCTCTTATTGAAAGTCTCTTCAAACATATACAGCTGAATGAGAATTAAGAACAAAAAGACAAGGTGATATAATGCCATCAGAAAGGAAAGGTAACAAAAAGGACTTTTATAGGTCAGTATCTGATTTGTGCAAGTGCATTAACGTAAGATATAAGATACAATTCAAATAAATAATACAGGAAGAACCCAAACCTCAAAAAATTCTTTTGGTAAGCCATCCAATTCAGCCTCGCTAAGAGGGATGCATGTACCATCATCGTTCAGATTTTGAATATATCTTAGGCTTAGCTCTTCAATTTGCCCCCTCAATCGCAGCAATTCCTCCCTCTTTGATGAAGTAAGGTTTAAGCCATTCCGCTCAAAGTCTCTAACCTGTCACTGATTGAAAAGAATCAGCACATGTTTTAAGCAATTGGAGCAAGGTAAAGTATAAATATCATCAAAATATCTAAAGTTGACTAAAGTAGGTTATTTTCCCTATATTTCTGTTGCAGATTTTGGCCATTAGATTGTGAAAATATGGATCATCAAAACTAATTTGAGCAAGAGGAAAAAGTTGGGAATGACATATGCAAAAAGAAAAATCCGATAATCTTGCCTCAACAAAATCAATTTCCTTACCACTTGTGCAAGGAGCTGTTTGGAAAGTTCTCAAAAACAATTTAGAGAGCTGTTTTTTTAAATTGACCGGGCTTCTTTTAAAGAATAGTGTTGCAATGACTAGTGGAAAAGTCATTTGTAGCCTCCATAGTCCTTGGATCAACATATCAAGGACTTGGTTAAAAGTTGAAATATTGGCTGCCTTCAAAATTGGCAACGGAAGAAGAATCAATTTTTGGGGGTAAGTTCAAGAATAGTGTATTTTTTTAAAGTAATAACAAAAATAGGGTATATAGGAAAGAAATTACAAAAGTAAGGTGGAGGGAAAAAGTATTGACAAAAATAGGATAGCAAAATCGTGTACCCGATACACGATTTTTATGTCAGCTAACGAACTCGTGGACGGAGTCCACGAGTTCCATGTTTTTATTATTTTTTTATTGATTTTATTATTTTATTGCTTTTTTATTTAAGTGGATACAAAGGGGAACAAATCTATTTGAATTTCACGGTAAAACAAATCTATGTGAAAAAAATTCTAGTGAAAAAAATAGATTTAGCCTTCATTCGTGACTAGAAATTTGATTCAATTTTTATTTTACCATAAGCCTTTAAAAATTTGAATTTTACAGTAAAAAAATCTCCAAAAATACAAAAAAAATACTAAAAAATAAAAGAAGACAGAAGTTGGGGAAAATGTGAAAAAAAAATAGATTTAACCTTAATTCGTGATTAGAAATTTGATTCAATTTTTATTTTGCCGTAGGCCTTTAAGAATTTGAATTTCACAGTAAAAGATTCTCCAACAATGCAAAAAAAACACTAAAAAATAAAAGAAGAAGACGGAAGTTGGGGAAAATGTGAAAAAAATAGATTTAGTCTTACTAAAATTTGATTCAATTTTTATTTTACTATAGGCCTTTTAGAGTTTAAATTTCACGGTAAAAGATTCTCCGAAAATGAAAAAAAAAAAAAAAAACATTGAAAAATAAAAGAAGAAGATAGAAGTTGGGGGAAAATGTGGAAAAAAATTTAGAATTAATTCGTGACTAGAAATTTCATTCAATTTTTATTTTACTGTAGACCTTTAAAAATTTGAATTTCATAGTAAAAAAATTCTCCGAAAATACAAAAAACACTAAAAAAATAAAAGAAGAAGACAGAAGTTAGGGAAAAATGTGAAAAAAAAAAAATTAACCTTAATTCGTTGCTAGAAACTTGATTCAATTTTTATTTTACTATGGGCCTTTGAAAATTTGAATTTCACAGTAAAAGGTTCTTCGAAGATGCAAAAACACTAAAAAAATATAAGAAGACAAAAGTTGGGAGAAAATGTGAAAAAAAAATAGCTTTAATTCGTGGTTGGCCTTAAATCGTGGACGGGGTACACGATTTATGTGCTGACTCAAAAATCGTGGACCACGTCCACGATTTCACAAACCTATTTTTGTCAATAGTTTCAAACCAACCCTATTTTTGTCAATAAATATTAAAATAACATTATTTTTTAAAAAAAAAATCCAATTTCTGGTTTAACCCTTGGGTGGACAAAATACCTCTAAAAGACTCCTTTCCAAGGCTATATAGAATCCCCTCAAATCCAAATGGTACTGTCTACGAATTTTGGGATTCCTTGCTTGCCTCTTGGTCCATTAATAAGATGGTTATTAAAGGAGGAAGAGTGTGCTGATTTTCAAGTCCTCACTGGCCTTGTTGCAGCAAAAACAATCACGCCAAATCCTGATAAACGAAATTGGGAACTAGAAGCTAATAGAAAATTCTCGGTAAAATCCCTTATAACACATCTTTCCACAGCTTCCCCCATTGGGAAACATTTGGAAACTTCATTGTGGAAAACAAAAGGGCCCTGGAGGATTAATATCAGAAATTGGATGATGCTTAATGGGCTTCTCAATTGTGCACCTGTAATGCAAATGAAACTTCCCTCTCACAGCCTATCTCCACAGGTTTGCCCTCTATGCTTGGCAGATTCGAAAGACCTACAGCATTTGTTCTTCAATTGTTGGCACCACTTGTTTGAATGTTTCAACCTCAGGTGGAGTTCTGGTAATGAGTTCAAGGACAATGTTTTGCAGCTGCTGATCGGTCTTAAGTTTAAAGAAAAACAAGGTTGATTTGGTCCAATGCAGTAAAAGCCTTATTAGCAAAACAGTGGCTTGAAAAAAATCAAAGTGTTTTTCATGACAAAGCTTCCCCTTGGATGATCTATTTCGAGATAGCTCGGCTCAATGCTTGCTCGTGGTGTTCCCTTTCCAAAGCCTTTGAAGATTTCTCCATCCAAGACATCAGTCTTAATTGGAAGGCCTTCATTTTCCCTCCATCGTAGTCTTATTTAGTTAGTTTTGTTAATCTTTTATTGCTGGTTGTTCTCAGTTGTAGTTGTCCTATATTGTTACAAGCTCTTGTAATGTTTTGTTCTTGGCTTTGTATTGGCTTTGTACTGGTTCCTTGTTGTTCTTGGGACCTCGATTTTGGTTAGTTCTTTACTTTATTAGATATGATGGGAGTATTAAGGGAGTGCAGCCTAGTTGAGATGTTCAGGTGCATTTACTGATCTTTTGGCTTCAGTTTTGTCTCTTCATTGAAACATTATTCACTCTGTATTGTCTCATTTCATTATCTCAATGAAAATGTGCGTTTTCTTTTTTTAAAAAAAAAAAACATTTGTGATCAGTCTATACTTTCTAAGGAATAACAACTTCAGTTGTTCATGAAATCGGCCATCCATGGAAATTAAGTTTGGGAAAACAAGTTCCAAGGAACAAATATATAAATATGTTTTCACCCACACACACAGTGCAGGAAAAGAAAACAACAAAAAAAATTAGTTAGACAGTATGGGGATGGGGAACTAAACCTTATTAAAGGTCTAGGTGCCTTAATCTCTAATGCTTGGATTGGCAACATAAACAACTTTTGAATACATAGAACTGAGCTATTTAATCTCGACACCAATTAGAGTCTTGCGATCATGGCTCTTTGTAATTTAAATTATAGTATATATTGAATTTTATGTAATTATCTTAATAGTTAGTTTTAGTAGTTATCTTTCCTATTTGAAGAAAAATTACACATTACTCTGTACCCAGGGAAAGAGAGGATAACAATCTCTCGATATTGCAATCTACTAGGAGTACGTACCAAACATTGGATAAAACACTTCTGTTCAGCACTTGTCTGCTCCCCTCTTGTAGAAAAGGCTTTGACAACACGATACACATCTTCACGTTTGCTGTTCCGCCCAAGGAGACAAACCAATCAGTTCTTTAAAGCCCAGATATACAATTCGCTTCATTTTTCCCCGCCCATTATAGCAAAGAAATTGCATTTGAAAACAAGGATATACATGTAAATCATACAAACAAACGGGGAAGAAAAGGGTGTCATAAGTTTAAGCCTTCAAGAGTACACTGCTCCTGCTGCATAATCTACTAAAGCAGTAAATAACCAAAATAATGATAACGCAACCCTTGTGTCCTAATCTGAGGCATAGAGGATATTTATATATAGAAAAAACCAATGCCAGGTGTCAATAGACAGTTGGATACACAATAGCAATCAGGAGCAAAGAAAATAACAAAAAATACAAGGACTGAAAGCTAAATAATATAAAGCTGTAATATATTCTGGCATCCCCCTGCAAGTTAATGGTTCTTGTTAAGAACAGTGAGCTTGGTACGAAGACCAGAAAACCGAGAGGATGGTAATGCCTTTGCCATAATGTCCGCAAACTGGTCTTTTGAAGGAACGAACCAAACGAGCAACTGATGGCGAGCAACTCTTTCACGAATGAAATGATGATCAATTTCAATGTGCTTCATTCGATTATGGAAAACGGGATTGGCGGCAATGTAAGTGGCACTCAAATTATCACATAGGAGAATAGGAGGGGCACAAGACAACATGCCAATTTCAGATAACACATTCTCAAGCCAAGTAAGTTCGACTGTGGCATTAGACATTCCTCGATGCTCTGATTCAGCGCTAGAGCGAGAAACGACATGTTGTTTAGAAGCTTTCTGGAGATTAAATAGGAACCAAGAAAGATACAAAATCCACTAGTGTTTCTACGATCATCTAGGCAATTAGCCCAATCCACATCCGTAACAAAGGGATGAGACGATTTAGTAAGAAGTAAACCAAGTGAAGAAGAGCCCTTTAGGTACCTCAAAAGACACTTGACAGCCCACATATGGGTTGTTGTTGGAGCATAGAGAAATTCGCACAGCTTATTAACAGAATAACTTATATAGGGTCTTGTTAGAGTGCAATACTGAAGGGCACCAACAAGACTTTAAGCTGAGAGATCGTCCAAGGGTAACCCATCAGTAAGGGACAATTGTTCACCAGCAAACATAGGCGTTGTAATAGGTTTACAATCAAGCATATTTGCTCATTTCAAAAAGTATGAGATGTTCTTGGATTGAGATAAATGCATCGAACCTGGTTGAGACGAAACTTCAATGCCCAAAAAATAAGAAACAAGACCCAAATCTTTTAAGAGAGAAAGAGGCATTCAAGGTAGAAACAAAATGTTGTATAAGTGAAGCGCATTACCAATAACTAAAATATCATCCACATAAATAAAAGATTGCCTCCTTAACTTAGAATTCTCCAATCTTTCCCGCATGCTCGGAAGATCAAGAAACTTAGTACACTTGTCAGATTTTTCAAATTTCAGCTCCAAATCATGGGAATTTCTTCTTGGCAGCCTAGGATTACCTTCAATACTGATTGCATTTCAATTGGCAGCAGCTCCTCCCCTTTGGCACAAGAAAAATGAGCAAACTTGAGCTCTTCTTCACAACCCATAGTTATACTAAACTTTGCATGGTCAAAAGGTCTAATTGGGTGACACCTAGGCCACTAACTACTGCTTAAGGCTCCTAATGATACCACTTAGCCCACTAACCGAGTGATTAAGCTATGTGCTTCACCTTCATACCAACGAAAGGGTTGGCGTTCATACCAACCCTTCTCTCGGTCAACGCACGCATATGGCCATCGCCTATCGCCTTGCCTTGGTGCCCTTCTTCACGCCTTGTTCGTCCATCCTAGCCCAAAATAACCTCCATTTGACAACGCTCAACGCTCCTCCAAGGCGATGCCGCTCGCCAATGCCTACGCCTTCATGCAGCCCACACTTAGTTCCTAACCTCCGTTTCTCACGGCCAACGCACACCCTGCAGCCCACGCCTAACACCTCACCTTGGCGCCTCCTCAGCGCTCGCTTGGGCTCTTGACTGCACGCATGCCACCCCTCCTTGGTCAAATTAATCCCTATTGAGGCCAACGGGTGCCTTTTGCTAGCCACGGCCAACCTCAACGCTTGGTGTTCACTATAACCTCTAACATAGGGTCTTAACGCACGCCTCTTGTTACACTTAGCCAATGCTTCCTACTTAATCCTTGGACACATGCATGGCTTTAACTCATAAGCCTTACAATTTCCTTCTAAGTGTTGAGTCTTCCTACTTCACCGGAGAGCCTCAAGTCCCATACTTAGAGAATTTCCTTCACTATTTAGCCTAACTCCACACCTAGTTTCCCTTTACTTACATCTTCCAAGATTCCACTAAGTGTTGGTTGCTTCCTCAAGCCACCCGAAAGCCTCCTCCCTAACACTAGTATTTTTCTTCCTTTTAACACTTCTACACATTCACATTGCCCACAACATATTATGCAACTAGATTAACAACATAAACATCATATGTCAAAGAAACTTCTAGGGTTTACACTTACTAAGCATAATTACTTAGTAAAATAAGTTCTAGGGTTTACACTTTACCTTCCCCTTAGAAAAATTTCGTCCTCAAAATTTGTATCAAGCTCCATCATACAAACAATTGTGGATATTGGCTTCTCATTTGCTCCTCGGTCTCCCAGGTAGCCTCTTCTACCCCATGGTTCCTCCACAACACTTTGTGAATAGTCTTATTCCTTAGTATTTGCTCCTTCTTGTCTAGAATCTGTACAAGCTCTTCCTCGTGGGTTTCTCTTCAATTGCACTGGTTGATCTTGCAAAATATGTGAAGGATCCAGTACTTCCTCAACAAAGACACCTGAAAAACATTATGTATCCTGGATAACTCTGGAGGTAAGGTTAATCTACATGCTGCTGGCCCGACCCGTTCGACTATATTGTAAGGTCCTATATATCTTGGGCTCAACTTGCCTTTCCTGCCAGATCTAAGTTTTCCTTTTCATAGAGATAATTTAAGGAACACTCAATCTCCAACTTTAAATTCCAGTTCTCTTCTTCGTTTGTCCGCATAACTCTTATGTCTGTCTCGAGCTACCTTCAAATTCTCTCTGATCAACTTCACATTGTCTAAGGTCATTTGCACTAACTCCGACCCCACTAACTTCCTTTCACCAACCTCATTCCAATAGACTTGAGTCCTACACTGCTTCTCGTACAATGCCTCATATGAAGCCATTCCAATACTGGAGCGATAACTATTATTATGAGCGAACTCTACTAACGGCAAGTGTGCATCCCAACTGCCCTTAAACTGTAACACACAAGCTCTTAACATGTCTTTTAGAGTCTGAATGGTTCGCTCTGACTGTCCATCTGTCTGTGAATGAAAAGTTGTACTGAAATGTAACTTAGTACCAAGAGCCTTCTAAAATCTAGGCCAGAATTTCGAAGTAAATCTCAGATCTCGGTCGGATATTATCGATACAGGAGCTCCATACTAGCTTAATATTCTATCAACATACAACCTGGCTAATCTGTCCAGTGTGAAAATAACCTTGATTGGTAAGAACTTAGCCATCTTCATGAGTCTAACAATAATTACCCATATGCCATCATAGCCACTCGGGGTCCTAGGTAATCCAAATAAGAAATCCATTGTAATATGCTCCCTTTCCATTCAGGTACTGAAAGTGGGTTAAGCAAACCTGCGGGCCTCTGACGTTCAGGCTTAATTTGTTGGCAAACTAAGCATTTATCTACAAGCTCTGCTATGTCTCGCTTCATTCCAGGCCACCAGTAAGACTTCCTCAAGGTTTTATACATCTTCGTATTGTCTAGATGCATTACATAAGCCAAACTGTGTGCTTCTTCTAAAATAGTATTCTTCAGGGTCACGACATTAGGCACACATACTCTTCCTTCCTTCAGTAGAGCTCCATCTGACCTTAACTTATAATTCGTTCTTTGCTTCTTGGTAACTTCCTTTGCCAATTTCCGAAGACTAGGATCTTCGGGCTGCTCCCTGATGATATCTTCTACCAAGGTAGGTCTCACCTGAAAATGAGCTATTAAACTCCGACTGTTAATATAACATCAACACTCTTCAGTTCTTGCAACAACACACTTCTAACCAAACTAAGGGTAGCTCTAAGATGACTCGATTTCTGCTCAATGCATTAGCTACCACATTAGGTATCCCTGAATGGTACATAATAATACAATCGTAATCTTTAACCAACTCCAACCACCTTCTCTGCCTCAGATTTAACTCCTGCTTGAAAATATACTTCAAACTCTTATGATCCGTGAATATATGACATCGCTCCCTAAATAGATAATGTCTCCAAATCTTCAAGGCTAATACCACCATTGCTAACTCCAAATCATGGGTGGGGTAGTGACACTCATGCTTCTTCAACTGTCTAGAAGCATAAATTACCACCATTCCTTCCTGCATCAACACAGATACTAAACCTTGTCTGGAAGCATCACAGTAGATTCCAAACTCTTTACCTGGAATTGGAAGAGTTAGAATTGGTATAGACACCAATCTTCACTTCAACTGCTGGAAGCTCTGCTTACACCTCTCTGTCCATTCAAACCTAGCATCTTTCCTAATTAAGCTGATCAATGGGTTCAAAAAGCCCTCAATAAATCACCTATAATAACCTGCTAATCCAAGGAAACTACGTACCACTCTCACGGAAGTAGGTCGTTCCCACTTAACTATCGCCTTTGTCTTTTGAGGATCTACACTAACACCTACAACTGACACTACGTGCCCCAAGAATACTATCTGATCGAGCCAAAACTTGCACTTACTGATCTTAGCATACAACTGCTTCTCACGTAGCGTCTATAATACTATCCTCAGATGCTCTGCATGCTTCTCCCTGCCATCTGAGTAAACCAGGATATCATCTATGAAAACAATCACAAACTGATCTAAATATGAATGAAATATCCTGTTCATCAAATCCATAAACGCCACTGGGGCATTGGTTAAGCCAAATGGCATAACTAAGAACTTGTAATGCCCATACCTGGTTCTGAAGGCTGTTTTTGGAACATCTGCTTCTCTAACCTTCAGCTGATGATATCCTAACCTTATGTCTATCTTAGAGAACATTGATGCTCCTAGCTAATCAAATAAATCATTGATGCGAGATAACGGATATTTATTCCATATCTTCACCTTGTTCAGCTGTCTATAATCAATACATAACTTGAAGGTGTCGTCCTTCTTCTTTACAAACAGAATTGGCGCTCCCCATGGTGACACAATGGGCCTAATATAACCCTTGTCCACCAATTCTTGCAACTGAATCTTCAACTCCTTCAGCTCAACAAGTGTCATTCTATAGGGTGCCTGAGAAATAAAAGTTATTCCTAGAATCAAACCAATCGTAAACTCTACTTCTCTGTCAGGTGGTAATCTTGACAACTCTTCAAGAAATACATCAACAAACTCCTAAACCACTAGAACATCCTCTGGTCTCAACTTCTTTGCCTGTGGAACAGTTACATGGGCCAAGTATATTGTGCATCCTTTGCTTAGCAACTTCTTGGCCTTAACTACTGAGATCAAACTATTCGGAAGAACTCTCCTATTTCTTGTAAACACTATCTCAATTTCTCTAGGTCTCCTAAACACCACTTCTTTCTTATAACAATCTATATAGGCATGATATTTAAACAAAAAATCCATTCCTTAGCATCAAACTCAAGCAATTCTAAAGGAATTAAATCAGTCAACATGCTTTGTCCCTCAATCATCACTTCACAGTCTCTATAGAATTTTTTTACTACTAGCACCTCACCAACAGGAGCGGAAATCAATAGTTCATCAAGCACAGTCTCTAGCATCCTATCAATACTCAATGCAAACATGCTGGAAACAAATGAATGAGTTGTTCCTGGCCATGTGCGTGCGTTGGCCGAGAGAAGGGTTGGTATGGATGCCAGCCCTATGCGTTGGTATGAAGGTGAAGCACATAGCTTAATCACTCGGTTAGTTGGCTAAGTGACGTCATTAGGAGCCTTAAGCATTAGTTAGTGGCCTAGGTGTCACCAAATTAGACCTCTTGACCATGCAAAGCTTAGTATAAATATGGGTTGTGAAGAAAAGCTCAAGTTTGCTCATTTTTCTCGTGCCAAAGGGGAGGAGTTGCTGCCAATTGAAGTGCAATCGGTGCTAGGCTACCAAGAAGAAACTCCATGATTTGGAGCTAAAATTTGAAGAATCTAACAAGTGTTCTAAGTTTCTCGATCCTCCGAGCAAGTTGGAAAGATTGGAGAATTTTGGGCTCATTAAGGGGAATTGGAAGCTCGACTTTTAAGGTAAGATAGTTAAGATGCTTAGAAAGAAGTTCTTAGAAAGAAATTTTGTAAGATAACGTCTGGAATTTAAGTTATTAAGGATGGAAGTTGAATATGGAAATTTTGATGGATGAACAAGTAGGGAGTTACAGCCAAAGGACAAGCAAGCAGCTGGCCTAGGCGAGGGTATGCGTGGGCGTGCACACACGTTGGCTAGTGTGTGCATGTAAGGTGAAGTGTGAGGTTGTGCGATGGAAGGTGCTATCAGCTGAGAACATACTGAGTGTAGCACCAGCAAGCACCCAACGCCTAGGTAGAGTGTGCATGTCCTAGCGCTTACTTGAACGCCCATGTGCATGTGGTAGCGCCTAACCGGCCAAGTGCAAGCCAAGCGACTAAGTGTAGGCAATGCGTTGGTGATAGGCCAAGCGCGTAGGTGAGTTGTAAGGAAGTTCTAAGTGTAGTGTTAAGCTTGAATACTAGAGTTAAGCTCAAAAGGGAGCTAATGGTGTTAACCAAGAGTACTTATTTATGCCACAAGGTAAACACAAGTAGGAGAAGCCTATAACCCTTGGAGAAGTGGCATAAAACAGTGGGTGACTAGTTTAATAAGGATTTTTCCTTAACTTAATTTATATGATTTATTCAATAATATACAAATTTGACAGGGTATCAAAACTCTAGGGTTTTATATCATTGAACTCTAGTTGTCACCGCTCTAATCTCTGCCTCCGTCGATCCAACTAGCCATTGACGGAGGCAAACCCACGTGTAGATCCGTCTGTCTCTCACTATCAATCTGAACATCCCTTACTCAGAACCATTCCACTGCCCCAGATTCAACTCCAATCCAGTTGTCGCTCAGCCTATTCGTCCACAAAACTATCGTGCATAGTGCCAACAAATTCTCCCTCCCAGATCCGAGTTTCATTGTTCATCTTCGTCGCAAGTTCCGCTTGTTGTGGGTTTTGTCCAATCTTCATAATACTTCAGTTTCGTGCTCAATTTTGCGTCGCTCTATCCCATACCTCCTAGATTTGTGCCACCCTTCTCCGATCTGTTTGCGTCGTCTCCTAGTTTAAAAATGTCAAATCTCATTGGGACTTGAATTAATTATATTATATAACTTTTTTATAATAAAAAAATGACATGCCACCAATCGGACTCGAATCGAGATCCGCTGCTTTTACGTCATCGTCATTCCATTGCGCCCAGCAAACATGATACCATATGTCCATTCGTGGAGTTTTAGATCGTAAAATTCTTGAAATTTCATATCTATTTTCGATTGTATTTTTGGTTAAATTTGTTCCATTCGGTTCAATTCAATTAAGGCCACTTGTTTCGTTCAATTAAGGCCACTTTTGGTTAAATTTGTTCCAAAAGTTCTTGTTTCGTTCTTCGTAGGTTTTGTTAGAACTCAAGGACACAATTGTACAACCTATAGAACAGATCCTATTCAAGTAAGGTTGTTTCTTTGTAGGTTTTGTTATAGATTTCTATATGAGAATCTATGTTTCTATCCCAAAAAGTCCTTGGTTTTGCTCTTCATGGGTTTCTGCTTCGTCTAGAAGTTCTTTATGTTTTCATTCTTTGTGGGTTCTTGTTTCCATCCCAACCTGCTGATTTGTTTTGAAAGTTATTCTTGCAAACTCAAGTTGTTCGCCAATCTACCACCTTGAGTTTGAGAGAGTGTGTTAAAGGAAATTAGGGATAATTGTCCATTATTATTTTCCTTTTGGTATTTTCCATTACTGGTTTCTGTGAGATCTATTATTCCCCTTGTAGAGGGTTCATTATGTATTCTGAATTATCCTGATTTATTCAATAATATACAAATTTAACATGCTCCACAATATTTTGCTTCTCAAATTTGGCCTCATATGCTAACTGGAGACTTCGCACATCAGCTAAGGATGGACAATCAGTGCAATTTTGAATACTAGTAACAAAAGCATTGTATTCAATTCCCAATCCCTCAAGAATATACTCAAGATCCCGATAAGAAATAGGCTCACCTACAATTGAAAATTGGTCTGCAATATCTTTGATTTGTGCAAGATACTAAGACACACAAAGGCCATCTTTTTTAATCATCTGAAGCTAGGAATGAAGGCCCATAATCCGAGTTGTGGACAAGGACTCATACACCTTCTGAAGGGTGTCCCATATTTCGAACGTTGTGCTACAACCAACTATTTCACCAAGCTTATCTTTCTATGAAGGAGGAATATAGCCAACTCGTGATCGTCTAGTTGAATCGTTGCCAAACAACATACCGATTAACCTGGGTTCTTTGAACATCGAGAGACTGAGGGGGTTGTATTGTTCCATCCATGAAACCTTGTACGTCGTACGCAATGATGAAGTTCAGGAGTTGGTTCTTCCATAGCAAATAGTTGGAATCAGTTAATTTGATGGAAAGGGGTTGAGTCAGGGAAGGAAATGCAGGAGATGGAGGTTGAGGTTGGAGTTGAGGAAAGAAAGGAAGATTGGGAATAAGAGGTTGAGGAAATGTTGGTTACTGAAGGAAGGGAATGTCAAGCTGCTGAGCATTAAACCCTCCGAAGGTAGGGTTTAAATGAGGAATCGAAAAGGGGGTTGAGAAGAGAGGAAGATGAGAGGTATTACCTTGAGCAGTGAGCGTTGGGATATTTTGCTGAGAAGAAATAGGGTTATCTTGAGGGTGGACTGTTGACAATGAAATGACAGGCGATAAGGTTGCAGTGGGTAAACTATTTAAGACTGATTCATCTTCTGAAGATGATGGCATTGATGTAAACACCATGATAAAGAAAAAAGAGCCTGAGCTTCGATACCATAAAGCAGTATATAACCAAAATGATGATAATGCAACCCCTATGCCCTAATCTGAGGCAAAGAGGATATTATATATATAGAAAGGACGAATGCCAGGTGTCAATAGACAGTTGGATACACAATAATAACCGGGAGCAAAGAAAAGACCAACAAATACAATGACTGAAAGCTAAATAATATAAAACAGTAATATATTCTAACATCTACAAAAAGCTAACGAATGTAACTTTTCATGAAAAGATAGCAATGGTTGGTACCTGCACATCTGAACATGAGCATCTATTCTCTGCTCTGCTTCAGCACTTGCTACACGCACATCGTCTGAAGTAGATATTAGTTTTGGAAACACACATGATTGTACTAGTGGAAATTGTTCAGCCTCTAAATCAGCCAGTGGTGAAATTACATTCGAATATGTAACCTGCAAGCTTCAGTTGACGTATTATAAAGGGTAACTACGAACATATCAGAAATCAAATTCAGGTTGTGAAGAAAATGTGATATGAACACGAGACACATGCAGCCTTATTTCTATCTCTTCTTCTAAAATTTCTTGACCAATTCCAAGTCGATGTGACGAAGTTTATACTGACATCTGTTAGTTACATATGTAAAACTGATTCCATGACAATGGACCAATTACAATGAGTACAGAAATTTCACTGGAACATAGTTACCAAAAACCGCATCAAAAACGTTATTTGATTAAGAGGTTCATATTCTTCACTATATGAGCTGTTCGCAGATGCGGGGGGAGAGCGAGTACAGATGAATACAGAAATTTGCAGTAAAAGCAATGTGGTCGACACCTTGTTAGGAGGAACAGACGCAACAGTATCATGAACCTTCTTCGACTTCGCAATAATTTTATCTGCTAGGTTCAGAATCTCAGATGGCGAGAGGTTGACGCGTAGCTCAAATCCTGGAAGTTCTGTTAATCATGAAAAAATAAGTATATCAACAGTACGACAATGCTATCGACGCAAGATACACAGCGAATACATACAAGATTCATCTCGTTGAAATGCAAGGATGTGTTACAGCAAACACTGAAATGTAAGATAGCTCGAAAGTGAATGGATGAAGCAAAATGGAATGATGCGTAGTACCTTTCTTCTTCTTCCGTTTGCTGATGGCTACAATTGCAAGGTTCACGGCGACGGCGAGAAGAGCAGCGCCGCCGGTGAAGACTAAGAGCTTACTTTGGTTCTTCCGTTTGTCCATTTTCTCAGTGTTTCCTTGAATCTCTGTCATTTTCTTTCGCCTTTCTGACTGGCCAAGCGGAAATTGCGATGGAGGGAAATTTTGTGCTTCTCAAGGCGCATAAGGCAGCTCCGCCAAAATTCAAGATATGTCAAAATTTAATTAACATGATTCTAGTTGCCATTTAATAATTCAATATTACTTTAATTTTAGGTGAGTCGGACGGGAAGTAATCGTCGGTCATAACACAATGATGGAAAGTTCTTAACCTTAATCGTCGGTCTTAATTATTTTTTTATTTAATATTTATTAAGGAACAAATAAATAAATTGAAAAAATTTCATAGTAGAAAAAATGTCAAATTATTTATAAAAATAGTAAAAAAAATACTTATATCAATATAAACTTTTATCAGTTTCTATCACTGATAGAGTCGATCAACGTCTATCATCAATTTCTATCATTTTTAGTATAAATTATATATTTCTATCGGTTCCTATCACCGATAAACACTAATAGATTTCTATTAACCTCTATCAATGACATACTTTTATTAGTTTTTATCACTGGTAGACACTGATAAATTTCTATCAGTGAGCTTATCGGTGTATATTTGTGATGGACTTATAGAATAAGAAGAAGTCTCAATCGATTTACAAAAACATAATTTTGCCAGTGTCTGTCACTAAGAGAACTTTATTAATATCTATCATAGAAATTTATTAATGTCCATCAATGATATAAAAATAAGAAGGATAAATCTACCATTGTTAGACATTGATAATCATCTATCGATATTTATCATTGATAAAAGAAAAGAAAAAAAAAAGAGAGAAGAAGAAATGAGGAATTTCGTGTATTTTTTGGGTTCCAATTACGTAAATGAAGTTGAAATAATGATTTTTCTCAAACAAATGCTAATTAAAATCCTAGGAGCTGAGGTATAATTGGCTCTCTCCAAATGCAGACATTATTCTACAGAATATCGTCGAATTGACAGGTTATCTCATCTTTTTGGCTTCAAGCATAGAAAATTGAATATATCAGCTATAGATCGTAATAACAAACCTAAAAAGTTCTTATAAGAACATGAAATTTTCAGAGCGACTGTTATGGGATAAATTGAATGTCTCAACACTTATAAATCAAATGAAAATGGGGACTGCAATATATGTTGCTTTGCTAATCTCCAAGAAAAATGTAGTGAACCCTTCGATTTTGCAGCAATACTCTTAATTGTTGCGTAAGCGCGGTCTCCATACTTGTTGGCATAGCAACTCAATTTCACCAAATTTCCATAACAAATAAGAAAATTTGATCATTGCAAATCACGTTACATTCTCACTATCAAAATTGGAACAATTTGGAATCTAACAACTCTTCACAGCAACATGTTCTAAACACATTCTTTTCAACATTGAATAAAAAATATATATATATGCATAACTCAGGTTCAAAAAGCATTTAATAAACTCTAATCAATTTCATCCAAAAGAATAAAGTATATCTTAACCATCAAAACAATGACAATCTTTTGCAATACTTGATCCTTTTGCTCAAAACCTTCCAAGAAAACACGAGGATAGAACAAGCATCTAATTGGCAAAAAAGTCAAATAATAAGCGGTATAGATAAATGTCAAATAGATAGATATTCAATCATTTCTCATGGACATTGAATTTGATATACAATATAATTCAAGAAAACAAGGTTAAACTTTCCAAAACCATTCAAGAGATAATTTCCATAAAGATAGCAAAAGCATAATTATCTCAAGAATAAAAAAATAAATGTTATAAAATATGCAATTTTCTTTGTTGGATTGAGGAAAACTTTTTTTTAGTTGCTCCAATTAGAATTAATTCCTCAATTTGAAGTCCAAACATCCATTTGCTTCTTAAGTCACATCTACAAAGAAAGCTCAACCAAAAGATTTTGATACCCATTTTTTGGGCCCTTCATGGTTATTGATCAAAGACTTTGAAACTCATTTCAAATTAGTTCCAAAACTACTAGTATTCATTTTTGGCAAATAACAAGCATGATATTTAAGACTTTTAATCTTAATTATGAGATGACTATGAACTCCTGTTCACTCGAAATTATCCTTAGATCTGCATAGATGAGGGCAGCTCATTATCGCTAGCCCAATAAGCCTCCCACTTCAGGGGTAAGATCGGGTGGATAGCTGGGAACATAGGGTGCAAGACGGAATTCACTTCTACCCGTTATAGGGATAGTAAATAAGTTGTTCCCTTAGATCTTGAACAAGGGCCCCACCCTCTCCTTGGACCGATAGGGGTTCGGTTTATAAGTGATACCACATGATGGAAAAGTAGGCATGCGCAGCGGAAAAGATGAACAATTTTACTCTAATTACATAAATTAAACATACACCCCTAAATCAATTAATTAGGGTTTTTTTTTGGAATCTTCCGTTTAAAGCTCCTGAAACTTCTTATACCTCCGCTCGAACATGAACCGGATAACTACTAGAGCTGACCTACTATCCTCTGGACTTAGAACCGGATTGTGGGACCCGATGAATGAAGAACCCGAGAGAAAGAAAGAAATGGAAATAGAAGAATGAATTTTGAGTTGGGTTTAGATTTTTCAACCCAATTTTTTAAAAACTAATTTTTACAAAATGTCCAAAAGTTTTTCATCCAAATTAAAAAGCCCATATTTATAGAAAATGGTCATGCAAAATTGCACGAAACAAATTCATAAAAACCCAACACCTAGAATCCACCATCTAAGTGGGCTTAATGTCTCCATTATAAGCCAACAACTAGACCACTACTTTGTTAGTAGAATTATCCAACAAAAATTTGGATTTTCCCACTAACTTTAGTCAAAGGGCAAAATAGTCATTTTGTCAAAGTCAAACTTTGACCGAAAAGTCAACATTTTGATTTTTTATAAATTTTTTCGTGTTGACTAATTTTGACCTCCCGAGCATGAATCCGCATTCATTTTCTCGAAATTCAAATCACATTTGAATATAAGGTCGGTCAAAATTTGACTTTTCAAAGTCAAAAGTCAACTTTTTGACTTTTTATATTTTTTACCATTCCCATTATTTTCGAGCTTCCAAATATGAACGTATTTATATTTTCTATATTTAAANAGAACAATTCGAATTATTCTATCATACTGTTCTAAG
Source organism: Benincasa hispida (assembly GCF_009727055.1). Taxonomy (NCBI): domain Eukaryota; kingdom Viridiplantae; phylum Streptophyta; class Magnoliopsida; order Cucurbitales; family Cucurbitaceae; genus Benincasa; species Benincasa hispida. Next base: position 13,731,376 of record NC_052352.1, on the reverse strand, counting down.
TTTATTCCATATGAGCTAGTAGGGGAACCTAATGGACCTATAGATCATGGGCTCCAACGATCCGAGATTAGCTGGCAAAACTCTTTAGATGGAGCTAATCACCATTCGTTAACTCACAGGTCAATCCACTATAGTCCCGTAGTTGCACTCCCCTCACTATATATATATTTGTATCCATATGATATAACCATGATTAGTAAACTAATCCTTCACAGGTTGTTCGTAATCTCGGCTGGTTCATAAAAATCGTTTTACCCCCGAGACTACATCTTATTCCTTAAGTTCCACTGATCCTCCAATGAACAATTGGTTTAAGGTCCAACCTATAAACCGAACAACTCTCGGGCCAAGGAGAGGGTGGGGCCCCTTGTTCAAGACCTAGATTCAGTACTAAAGGGCACAACTTATCTACTATCCCTATAATGGGTAGGAGTGAATTCCGTCTTGCACTTTATGTTCCCAGCTATCCACCCGATCTTACCCCTGAAATGGAAGGCTTATTGAGCCAGCGATAATGAGCTGCCCTCACCTATGTAGATCTAACGATAATTCCGAGTGAACAGGAGTTCATAGTCAGCTCAGGATTAAGATTAAGTTACATAGGTCATCAATTAACGACATAGTCAGTTTTATACATTAAACGGCATTTAAACATAAAAAGTGATTATTTCATGGTTCAGTCTTATGTAAACTCTTTACATAGGATGCCCCCATTTTCATGTCTCCACATGAACGGTTTAAGATTGCATCATTTGTACTAACTACAAAATGGGCCGCATCCACAGTGTCCCCATAATAAGGCGTCCAATTTTATTCATATACTATAGACCATTTTGGCCATATATTTGAACTTGATCCACATTTATGTCACTACATAAAGTTCAAACTTAAACTTAATAGCCTCGAATCCTTAGTTTATTGGATTCATGAATATAGAATTTAAATTTACTAAAGATTTTCAATAACAACTTTATTGAACAAGAATATGATATTACAAACTAAGAGTTTTAGGACATAAAATCCAACAAACTCCCACTTGGACTAAAACTCTTAGTAGGATCAAATGATGCTAAATTTAACTGTGAGAAATTAATATTACATATGAGTACAATAAACTAGGGCATCCACACCCAACATAATTTCCCACTTCTCCTAGTTTAGAAACACCGTAGACCTAAACTATGTAGGTGACCCTAAAAAACTTTAGCCGTGAGGGTTTTTGTAAAAGGATCAGCAGTGTTATGCTCAGAAGGTATCTGGGTCACTATAACGTCACCACGGTGTACGATTTCCCAGATAAGGTGGTAGTTGCGTTCGATGTGCTTTCCCCATTTATGGCTTAAAGGTTCTTTTGAATTTGCAATAGCACTACTGTTGTCACAATACAAGGTGATGGGTAAATGCATATTTGGAACAACTTCCAAATCTGTCAAGAATTTTCTCAGCCATACTGCTTCTTTTGCTGCTTCGCAAGCAGCTACGTATTCAGCTTCCATTGTGGAGTCAGCTATACAGGTCTGTTTTACACCTCTCCACACCACTGCTCCTTCGTTAAGAGTGAACACTGATCCAGATGTAGACTTTCTAGCATCTTTATCAGTTTGGAAATCAGAGTCAGTGTATCCAGTAAGGATCAGATCCTTAGCACTATACACGAGCATGTAGTCCCTAGTTCTCCTCAGATACTTTAAGATGTTCTTAACGCCAGTCCAATGATCAAGTCCAGGATTAGACTGGTATTTACTGACGATCCCTATTGAGTAGCATATGTCAGGTCTAATACATAACATTGCATACATTAGGCTTCCAACTGCGGAGGCATGTGGAATATTTCTCATATCCTCAACTTCTTGAGGAATCTTAGGACATTGTTCTTTTGACAGATGAATTCCATGTCTGAAAGGCAACAGACCCTTTTTGGAATTATGCATTTTATATCTAGACAACATTTTGTCTATATAAGATGCTTGAGACATGGCTAGTGTCCTATTCTTGCGATTCTGAACAATTTGGATCCCAAAAATATACTGCGCATTTCCTAAATATTTCATTTGGAATTGTGTATCTAGCCATTGCTTGACATCAGTAAGATATCCTATATCATTCCCAAATATTAGAATATCGTCAACATATAAAACTAAGAACGTTATAGTAGAATTGACGACCTTCTTGTAAACACAAGGCTCGTCAACATTCTGTTCAAAACCATAAGATTTGATCGCAGTATCAAACCTTATATTCCAGGATCTATAAGCTTATTTCAACCAATAAATGGATTTTTTAAGCTTACAAATATTTTGTTCTTGACCCTGTGCAATAAACCCCTTTGGTTGAGCCATATAGATACTCTCTTCAAGATCGCCATTTAGAAAAGTTGTCTTGACATTCATTTGCCAAATTTCATAGTCATAAAAGGTGGCAACGGATAAGAGTATTCTTATCGACTTTAACATGGCAACGGGAGAGAAAGTTTTTTCATAGTCCACTCACTTTCTCTGGGTATAAACTTTTGCCACAAATCGAGCCTTAAAAGTCTGTACTTTACCGGTTTGGTCTCGTTTTCTCTTGTAGATCCACTTACAACCAATTGGTTTCACATCACTTGGTTTATCTACAAGTTTTCAGACAAAATTGAAATACATGGACTCCATTTCGAGGTCCATGGCTTTGACCCACTGATCACGGTCCACATATTTCATCGCCTGTTTATAGGTCGATGGATCCTCTATGCCGTCATCAGGTATGACGACTTGTATTTTTGTTAAACCCAAGTAACGTTCAGGTTGATGAACAACCTTCCCACTATGTCAAGGTATTCTCAACTATTGAGAAGGATGTGACTAATCAGATGTACTAGTTTTATCTACTACTCTAGTAGATGAACTGGCTCTATTTGTAACGTCTTTTGTAATTTATTTCAACACTATTTTACTGCGTGGTTGATGATTTCTAATGTGGTCTTCCTCTAGAAATGTGGCATTTGTTGATACAAATACTTTATTTTCACAATCTTTTTCTCAAATAATTAATTCTTTGGAGCATTTTTCAATTTAAAGCAATTTGGTCTTCTTATATGATCTTTAACTCCACAAAAATGACAAGTAGGCACGAAATTTGATTTTCCATGCATATTTATAGTATTTCCATGTTTATACACAAATTTAATTATATGCATACATAAATTTTTCATGAAAATGTTTAGGCACAAAATTTAATTTTTCATGCATAGATCTAGCTTTTTTATGCTTAAACATAAAATTCACATTATGAGCATATTTTAATCTAATAGGGTTTTGTTTATGCACAAATTTTTATTTAACAGGATTAGTGTTTGTGATTCGTGATGTGTGCTAGGAGTGTATTATAAATGAAGATGGAAGACAAGATTGATGTGAATGAAGATGAATGATGAATTTCTTCTCTAAGTGAGAAGATTGGATGGTGCGTATGTGAGATGCGTTACACTCTCTATGATTGTACAAGTTTTTCCTGAGTCAGATCCAAGTATAAATCTAATTCAAGTTCCTGGTAAGTCCAGAGTCGAACATAGGGATTTAGGCTAGACTAATGCAGACCTTGCGTTGCAGCAGATGTAGAAAGGTTCTAAATAAATGGAGTTCTATCTACACTAATTTACTGCATGCGTACAAGAAAACACAAGAGTTCCAGTGAAACACAGGGTTCAACAAAAAAAAAATGGTGTTTAGGTGATAAGGGTATGCATTGATCCAAGTAAGATAAACACGTGTAAGAGTGGGTAAAGATGAAGATGAGAGATGCTTGTTTACAATCCAAATGTACGTAAATGCGTTAGGTATCTGTTTATCTAATTATTCAACATTTCTCAATGTGAATGCCATATGTTCCTATTTCTAAAGTGCATGTGTTGGTTACAAAAAGAAGTGAAACACAAGTATTTTTATCTCTAAAGCTATTGTGCATTCTGACTCAATGCGTTTCTAGCTATCCTATTCTTTCGAATGGTCTTTGCTGAGATAACTTCAACCAGATGATCAAAATGATTAAAGCTTTTAGAAATAAAGCATGCACAAAGTCACAAATGCATCTAACACAATAAAATGTAAGCAGAGGAAAAAGTGATGGATCAAATGCACGATTTTATAAAGAATTAAATTGTCTTTACAATGGTAACACTTAATCACCTGAGATAATAAATAGCAATGAAGTGAAAAGAAAAGAGTCAAGCCGCAGAGTTCAATCTTTTGTCCTCTTTGGCTTGATCTTAATGTGTGTACAATCAACTTGTTAAAGAAATGAAGAAAAATTCTCTCATGAGCTTGATCTTTTACAATTCTCCTTGATCAACAATGACAATAGTTCTTTTTGTAACGACTCGAGTTTAGGAGGGGTACATGAATGAACCGATATCACATCTGAATGAGAGGGATCCTGAGGACATGAAAGTATGGTTAAGAAAGGCTTAGAAGAATTGAAAGTTACTACCTATACCAATAAGGTGCACCTTTCTTTTCGGTGGCTCAATCATAAGAACTCCAAAGTTAAGCGTGCTTAGCTTAGAGCAATCCTATGTTGGGNCCAATAAGGTGCACCTTTCTTTTCGGTGGCTCAATCATAAGAACTCCAAAGTTAAGCGTGCTTAGCTTAGAGCAATCCTATGTTGGGTCCGAATCCTGGTCCAAATCCTGGGCCTGGGGCGTTACACTTTTCCTCCTGTGTTCTTTTGCAGATTCCTTCAGACGCATGTTTATAAAAAAGAATGTTTTTGTAAAGGCTAGTATTGTTTGAGGAATTCCATGTGTTTTCCTCCCAATTGTTCTAACTTTTGAGAGACAATACCTGTATTTCTAGAAGTTATCACGCCCCCAAATTTTGAACAATGCTCGTCCTCGAGTATTCCAAAAATAATTTCTTATCATCTCCATCATCTTAATGCGCTGGCTTCACCTCTCATTATGTTGACTTATAAGTATTAAGGTGGGCATTTGAAAAAAAAAATACAAGTTTGTTCCTTCTCTAAGAAAAAAAGAATATGTGTTATCTTGAATGCAGCAAGCCTTTTATTAGTGCCTCCTTTTGTTTCCCAAAACATTCTCATCTTTCTAAACCAACAATACGTTAGATACTACTTTTATAAAATATCTTTTAAAAAAGAATGAACTGTTTTTTTAGAACCACCCACGTGTTGATTCAGGTGACCCACCTTCGTTTTGGCTTGACCCCACGGGTGTCATGCGAGCATCCAAATATGGGTGAGTGTCTTTCACAACTAAACTCACATCTGGGCATTTATGCGTTTTAAGATGACAGTTTTTCTTGAGCTAGATAGTGGAGTTGGGATGCATTGGTCTTGGATACTTAACTTCGTTTTAGCTTGCCCCCGCGGGTGTCATGCAAGCATCCAACTACAGCTAAGTACCATTCCCAATCTTAACTCTTGTCAAGTTGAAGTTTTCTTTTGTAAAGTGTCAACAGAGGAGTTTGCTTATTACGTCCAAGATTTTTTTCTTTTCTTTTTTTTTCTTTTTTTATGGAAACGCAACGCATCAACTTAGACCTCCCTCACCCCCAAATTTTGGAGATCGGCAAGGTCCTCATTGCTGAAAGAGAATTATAAAAAAAATGTTTTGAGATTTTCAAAAGGAGGTTTGAGTCGAGGCTTGCATGCATTAGAGATAAAACAAATTGAATTATCTTAATAAAATAATTCAATCCCCATTTGCAGGCCAAATTAAATCGCGATTAATTTCAAACTAATTAAATTGAATTTAACTTAGCCAAAAACTTAAATTTCGAATTTCAATTTATCCAAAAGTTTGAAATAAAATAATGCTCAATTACACAATAAATCAGGGTGTTGCAAAACACAACGACAACATACAAGAAAAGATGTATCCTATCATTTTCCTTCCAATATTTGTGAAATTTTACTTCCATTCTTCTCGCCATGGCAGACAACAAGGGATTATCACATATTGCATAATCTTGATTTTGTTGTTGATTCTCGCCATGGAAATATAGATTTGTTGTTACAGTCAATAAAGCATAAATTCGTACAGTAACATCATGAAATAATTTAAAGAACTTGATTAAAGCACGTGCATTATCTCAATCTTCACTCATAATAAGACCACTTCCTTTTTTCTTATCGTTTTCCAAAAATTCCAAAGCATATTATGCATCCTCCACTTCTAATCTTTCAAATGTTTTTTGAAAAATTTCAGCAATGTCTAACATAACATACATGAAATTCCATCTAGTAGGAACATCCAAACAAAGTGAATTTTTGCTAACTATTTTCTCATTTTTCACGCAATTTTGAAAAGTAGCTAGTTTAGATGGTGAAGATCTTACGTATTGAATTGCATGCCAACTTTTAACAATTGCATCATTGAGTTCTTTCAAAGCATCCCCCACAATGAGATTAAAAATATAAGCAGAACATCTTACATGCAAATATTCTCCACCTAAAATGGTCTCATTCCAATTTCTTAGTTTTCTTCTCAAATAGGTAATGGCCACATCATTGGAGTTAGCATTATCTACCTTTACATTCAAAACATTATCTATCCCCTAATCCAACAAACATTTCTCAATTTTTTTCCTAACGGTTTCTCCTTCATGATTTGGAATCAAGCAAATGTTTTAAATTATGTTTTGTAGATTTCAATTATCATCCATAAAGTGTGTTGTGAGGACCATATAACTAACATTTTGAATTGAGGTCTATGTGTCTGTTGTCAAACTAACCTTCAAACCTTTCTTCCCAATAAATTCTTTCAACTTTTTTTTTTTTTTTTCCATGTAAAGTTGAAGACAATCTCTTATAACCGTCCATCCCGATAACACAATAAATTTAGATTGCAAAGTAGTAGAATATTCATGAAATCCTTTCAACTCAACCACCCTAAATGGCATCTCTTCAATAATAACAAATTTTGTAAGTGCTAGTCTACATTTCTCGACGCTAAAAGTTGGCAACAAAACTAGAACTTCCTTCTCATTCCTTTTCTGTTTTTTCAAAACAGAGTAGTTTTTGTTTAGCGTCATTTATTCTCCCTGAATATATTTTGCACTTAGTACGAATATGTTTTAACATGTTTGTGGTACCCTGCATAGATAACACCGCAATAATTACACTTTGCTCTAGAGAAATTAGACTTTTGTAACATGTTCCCACACACCTTTGGTCTTATTCATAATACTTGTCTTATTCTTCTTCACTGCTTTTGTTTCAATGGATGGCGAGTTGGGTGGTGACTTCCTTTTGCTGTTTTTCTTTGTGCTTGGACTTATATTTTTAATCACACTCTCCATAGAAAACAACTCTTTAACAAAATAAAAATGACATTAAGGAAATTACTAGATTCTACAACATAACAAAACCTCTCTTTTTTTATGAATTTTTATAATTGTTTTTCTTTGATTACCCTCAACATCCTTGCTTCATGCTTAAAATTAGAGCTATACATTTTTTTTTCTTTTTTGCAAATATTTTCTACCCTTTTAGGAACAAATTTAAACTAAAAATAAAGACAAGAAAGAAGTAGATCACTACTTGTAATTGATACAACAATAGATCTAATTAACTCGATTTTGTTTGACTATCAGTTTGTGGATGGAAGGCTGTGCTGAAATTTAGTTATGTGCCCATTGCTTTCTATAAGCTCTTCTAGAACTTGAAGACAAAATGAGGGTCCTGGTATGAAACAATTGGTACTGGGACTCCATGCAATTGAATGATCTCTTTTAAGTACATTTGAGCTAGTGCTTCTGTAGTATAACTGGTCTTGCAAGGTAGAAAATGGGATGACTTGGTGAGTCGATCCACAATCATCCAAATCACGTTGTGACCTTTAACAGTTATTGGGAGTCCTGAGATGAAATCCATGGAAATATGCTCTCATTTCCACTTTGGAACATCGAGAGGCTAAAGGAGTCCTTGTGGCTATTGCCTTAGAGCTTTCACCTATGCAAAGGCTTGCCCAAAGCTCATCACTCAATCATCAATTGCTTAGACCACCCAACCTACCGATAACAAGGTCACATAGCAATAGAAAGGGCGGGTGTTTGCTGTTACACGTCAAGATGTAGAGAATCAAGATGCAGTTGTTACAGGTACATTACCCATCTTTGAGTATTATGCCTTCACTTTATTTGATTCAGGCAGTCATTTGTTCATCTCCACAACATTGCACAACATGTTACTAAAATCAAAGCCCTTAGGCTACATTCTATCTGTAGCTACTCCAACTGGAGTATCTATGCTATCAAGCTCAACAGTGGAAAACTACGAGTTGTCAATATCCAGACATAAACTAAGGGTGACTTTTATCATCCTATACATAATTGATTTTGACATAATCCTAGGTATGGACTGGTTAACAACAAAATATGAAATCATAGACTGCCATAATAAGGAAGTCATATTTAACTTCCCAACAGGAACCAAATTTAAATTTAAGCGTTCTAATACACAATTAACCCCAAGAATAATTTCAGCCTTAAAGACTAAGCATTTGCTCAACTATGAGGCTTGGGCATATCCAGCAAGCATAGTGGATTTCCGAAACCAAAAGGATGATATTAAGATTGTTCCTGTGATAAGAGAGTTTGAAGATATATTCCCATAAAAGTTTCCAAGTTTACCACCTAGTCGAGAAATAGAATTTTATATAGACTTAATTCCAGGAGTTGAATTAGTATTTAAGGCACCATATAGAATGGCGCCTGCAGAGTTAAAAGAACTCAAAATACAATTACAAGAATTGTTAGACAAGGGATCTATACGGCCTAACGCATCTCTATAGGGAGCATATATCTTATTTGTTAAGAAAAAGGACAGATCAATGCATTTATGTATAAATTGTCAAGAGTTGAATAAGTTAACAATAAAGAATAAGTAACCATTCTCACGCATTGATGACCTATATGACCAATTACAAGGAGCCTTAGTATTCTCCAAAATAGACTTACGATCAGGATATCATCAACTATGAATCAAGAAGTCTAGTATCCCCAATACTGTTTTTTGAACAAGATATGGGCATTATGAGCTTGTTGTGATGACCTTTTGATTAACTAATGCCCCAACAACCTTCATAAATTTGACGAATAGAATTTTTAAGGAATATCTTGATAACTTCGTGATCGTATTCATAGACGATGTCCTGGTTTATTCCAAGTCTAAGGTAAAACATGAAAAACATCTTAAGGACGTCATTTCTATATTGAGAAATAAGAAGTTGTATGCCAAATTCTCCAAGTGCAAGTTTTGGGTACGATAAGTTGCCTATCTAGGGCGTATTGTAAGACAAGAAGGGATCTCAGTGGATTCTGCTAAGATTGAAATCGTTTATTTTTAGTTACGACAGTTTTAAACATCTCTATATGGAGGGATTTTGTTGCTAATAGCCTTAGCACATACAAATTGTTTACATTCAATTAAACACTTTACAGAAATTAAGTTCCGCTTTAACTCGGGAATAACATATACATCATTTAAAATGATAAATTTATTATGTAAAGTCAATTGGAATCCTCCCACTGCAACAGCTGAGACGACGTGTCCGGTGCCTACTCGCATCGTCATCTCTCTAGCCTCAAGCTGCCGCTAGGATCTAATCCCCTGAAAAGAAGATCAAACGTGATTAGTGGCTCCAGAGTCAATAATCCAGGCAGAATCATCATTCTCTACTAAACAAGTTACCAAAACTAGTAAATCATATTTACCTTGTTTTGCCTTGACCTTAGCCTTTTTCTTCTCCTTCAACCAGCGAGGACAGTTCCACTTCCAATGCCTGTCCTGGCTGCAATGGAAATATTTTTCTTTTTCAACCGGCACTGGTCGCCTTTCCTGCTGAGCGACAGGTTGCAGGTTAGCAGGTGTCTTCCCTTTCCCCTTACGACCCTTCTTCTTCTTCCATTTGGAAGTGTTAGAAGTAGAAGGTGCAGATTTTGTTCCCAAGCTCAAACCTCGATGGAACTTCTTCGATGATGAAGCAACATTTGCCTCACCAACCTTATTCTCCTTACTTTTCAGTAAGGATTGGAATGTCTACAACTCGTTGAGGAGAGTTGTAAGGGTATAGTCAACTTTGTTCAGCATAGCATTGCTGACAAAGTGCAGGAGGCTATCTGCCAACGAGTGCATAATGATGTTAACTTGGCTGCCCTCATCGATGCATGACTCATCCATCTCCGCCACATTGAAATGGACCATCATGTTTAGAACTGTTCTCGAACAGATGTACCCTCTTCCATTTTGGAGTTAAAGATGCATTTCAGAGCTTCGTGCTTAAGCTGTCCAGACAGTTGTCTGAACATTCCCCGCAGGGACTACATGATCTCACGCGCCGAGACCATAGGCTCATGATTCTTTTTCAAAACGTTGTTTAGACTGGCCAAGATGTAAGCTTGGGCCTTTTCGTTCGCCTATGTTCATCTCTCATAAGCCCCTCGAACATTTCGAGTGGTGTTATGAGTCAAAATAGGAGAGCACTCCTCCATAAGGATGAACCTCAGGTCATCGATGATCAAAATAGTAGTTATCGTGTATTTTCAACTAGCGTAGTTTTCGCCAGTCAGTTTATTTACGCTTAATAGAGCTAATGTAGCTGTAGTCATTTTACGTTGCTAAAAACCTGAACAAACTTAATAAGTCTATGCAATACCACTTTTAACACATATTTTAGTTTTAGCAAAATAGTTTCCATGTACCCTAAGTGAAAAGACATCTATTTCGCAATGATGTCCCAGCAAGGCAAGACAAAATTCACCGGTGGGGTGATCAAGTGCCCCTTCACTAGGATGAGACATTCTCAACCATTAGACAAAAACAACTTTTGTAACTGACTCTAACAGTCACCATTTTTCGATCCAGAACTATTAACCTTTAACAATTATGGGTAAGTGTAACCTCTCATTTCCGGCCCTTGAGTCCCACCTTAATGTACCCACTGTAGGGAAAAAGTATATTAGGACAAGAGACTAAAGCGACCTTATCCTATACAGGAGATCAGATAAAGAGTCATGCAAAACTGCCATCCTTTAAGGGGACACTCCTAGGGTGCCTCGAGAACGAGGATATATCTCACGATGTGAACATTAGAGAGAAACGTGAAGAGGTTTAAGTGAAGTATCATATACCCCAAGTACCTCTCACTGAATGTTCTACCTAGGGATTCATTAACTTAAACAACCAGACTACTAATTTTATTTAAGTGTGTTTAATTTGCTAAAAAATAACTCGTCTTTGATATTAAACAAGTTCAAATCAAGTCCCATTAAATTCTTTAACGAACTATCATCAAATTTTCATGCATGCATCAAATCTATCTAATTCACCTTTTCAGGTAAGTTCCCAGGTAGAGGTGTTCCGTTTCCGTCAACTTAAGTACTCCAGCCTAGACAGAACCCGCCTTAGACAAAAAGGTCCCTTATACATAGATTTGGTACGTGTTTAATCTTTTGTTAGTCGATTTAATCCTATTAAACTGATTAAAAGATTAAACCTGAGGTTCTAATCTCATTAGAATCATGATCTTAGGTCTATCTCCATCAAATTTTAAAACTCTTTTAAAACATGATTCAAGCCTAAGTTCGCATGCATGTCTTTCTTATTGATTTTAATTTTAATTTTCATTATAACTTTTATAAAATAAACAACCAAAACCATTCACATTGCCAAGAAAAATTAGGTATTTATAACTCTTATAAATTTAACCTATGTGTCTTGCTTTATGCAATGTCCCATTCATTACTATATATAACTCTTATATACTTAGTAATGAACTAAGCATACATGCTTCCATACACCCTTACACTATAACACTTATAATATAAAGACGATGCATGAATATGCTTAATGCATGCATAAATATAACTCTTATATTATATGATGCATGGGCATGCTCTTGAGTAATTTAATCATGCAAACTACTATATCATAACTCTTACAATATAGAGATGATGCATGACCAATGCATAACCTATGGTGAGATTTTCAACTATATGGCATACTATATGACATATAATAAAACATACATCTCATATACGTTTCCAAAATTAATGAACCGAGATGATTAGTCTAAAAAACTAAAAATTAAATTATATCTATTACATAAAACCATCGAGCAAACTGGTTCACAAGCGAATCGGGTCTTGAAACACCCGGGGGAAGTCTTATTCCTAATCATTTAGTAAATTGGGTCGAGTAGCCACGATCTTGTAGCAACAAGTGCCTTTAACTATACAATGAAGCATGAGGCCACTCAATCGTTTAGCGCACTAAATTTAAATACGCAAGTCTAAATGATTGTGTAGACGACAACTATAATGACGCATGATCGTCTAGACGATCGAATAACAGGCACTAAGTAACATTTACCCCTGCGATCGTGAAGGCAGTGACTATGCGATGAAGCATGTTGACCTACATGATCATTTAATGCGCGCGCGTTCACCTTGCAATAAGTATCCCATACTCAACGATCGCTTACCCCATCGTTTACATGATCTGACCAACGCTTGGTCTTCTTCTTCCTCAAAGTAATTTTGCATCTCCATGCCTTGAAGCTTCAATACGAGCGACTCAAACCAACTCAAACACTTTGAGTTACATACTCGATAGCAAGTTAATATGCCAAAAAACACAGGGGCCCTTACAATTAACTTTGAAAATGTAAAAGAATTAATAACCAAAGGCAATCATCCCAGAAACTCCATCAATCCACATCCACAAACATATTTAACACTTAAACAAAATGTAGACATGCTTAAACACCCACCAAGTAAGTAAATGCAATTCTATACAGCAATGGATTTGGAATATCAGAACCTAGCTCTGATACCAATTGAATGAACTCTTATTCAAGAGAACTCATGAGCGAAAGTAAGATGTTTCCAAGCCCATTGTGAAAAAATTAAAGGCATTCACAAACATACAGAACAGTTATGCATCTTCTAACAAATTAAAGTATGCTTTCATAATTAAATACAAAAGGAACAAGAGACATACCTTTGAAGAATGTTTCTTCTACTAATCTCTTGCTCTCGTGAAAACTGAAACAACAACCTCTTGCCGTCGCTTAGAACGCCTACCCAATCTCTCGCTGTCACTTAGATCACGAACAATCTTCTCCACGAACAAGCAACCTCTTATACATCACCACTCAGCAACCTTGGTATTCTTGGAGTGAGAATCCAGAAGGTGTGGGCTCTGTTGGATTTGCTAGAAGGTTGGAAGAAGGCAACGATTGAACCAAATGACCAAGTAAGTGGGATAAAGAACTGTCTATCACATAGAATTTGTGTGCTTGATCGTTTAGTAAATCTCGCTGGGTACACGATCGTTTAGTTAAACACTCTCGATCGTTTAGAGAATCTCACATGGCACGCGATCGCTTAGTAAATTACTTTACACGATCGTATAGTGAAAGACTGTACACGATCGTTTAGAAAAACACTTAAAGGCTATCGTGTATCTCTAAGCTAAACGATGAGTCATGCACTTAATGAAGCGATTCATTAAAAAATGAAACACATTTTTCATTTTATCCTTCGGTTATGAAAACTGAACTTAACCTCCCACTTTCACGCACAGTTAAAGGAGAAACCACCCACAATTATCATGTAATTGTTTTAATTATAAATAAATATAATAACTAACTTATCATATTATATTCATAACCTATAGTTTTAGTATCACATCATATGTAATATTTAAACCATAGTCATTTTCTCCTTTACTTAATATAAATCATATTTATATAAAAATCCTCAAATTAATATATCTTGTACATCATATCAATTGTATCATATACAATTGTACCAGTTTAATTATTTCATATATAATCAGACTCTTTCTTGTTAATTTGAACACTTCAAACTAACTCAAAAATTGATTCTCAACTTGAATCCATTGAGCTACCAAGGGGACCTTATGAACCTGTAGCTTAAAGCTCCAATGGTACGTGAATAACTGACTAAACTCTTTAATCACCAGATACACCATCTGTTAATTGTTGGACACTCCACTAAAGATCAACAGCTGCACTCTTCTCACTACAGATATATTTCTGTGTCCACGGATATAACCAACCAACAGTACGATAACCCTTCACAAATCGCTCGTAAATACAATTGGATCAATTTATTGTTTTGCCCCTATAGTTACGTCTAACTCCTTAAGTACCACTGATTCCTCTAATGAACAATACATCATAGTCCCACTATGAGTGAACACCTCTCGGGCCATGAGAAGGTGTGTGGTGCCACATCGTTTATGCCTCGGAATCAACCCTTAAGGGAGCAATCTATCTACTTACCCCTGCTTCGAGGAAGGAGTAAATTCTATCTTGTGTAGCTGAGTTCCCAGCTCCCTAATAAGACGAATCCCCAAAGTGGTAGGTTTGAGTCGACAATCTGGCCACTCGCACCCATGCAAATCAAAGGATCGTCCTCATAGGCAGGAGTTCCCAACTCACTCGAGATTAAGGTCATGTTACCTATGGTCATCCTAGCGAAATGAAAGTCTCTGTCATGAACGACGTTATATAACGAGACTAAACACTTCGTGGTCCAATCTTACACAAACTCTTTTGTATAGGATACCCCCACTCGCATGTCTTATAATAATAAAGTGCCCAAATGCTTCGTATCCTAAAGAGAGGTGTTTTATTCCCATTACTTCATGTATCTAATGTTAAAGTATCCTGAGTGTCTAAATATTGGGTACACACATAATGGTGAAAATTAAAGAAGTGGATTTCATATATTTTTGTTATTTCTATGATCCATATTTTCATAAATTCTATAATTTTGGTTACTTTAGTTTATTCATTATTTTAATATTATAATTTTTCAATACTCATGTTCCCGTTGTATCTAGTTTTATCCATCAATTTTACAACAACAACAACATTATTAAAAAATTGCAAATATAACGAAATCTATCTGTGATAAACGCTATCAACGATAGAATCAATCGTCAATAAACTCTTATTAACGATATGGATCATTGATAGACTTTGAAAGTTGAATATAAATTTTGCTATATTTATAATTTTTGTTGACATTATGCCATATATATATATATAAATAGAGACCAATTGCTATATTTGCAAGACTCGCATTTATTAGAAACAAACGAATGGAATTCTTATCGACTATACAAGAAGACAAGAAACAGACGCAAGTTATGAAGCGGGAAGTCCAGCTGGAGATATCCATCGTAATCCAAAACCATCCTTTTGAATTTCATCATCCTCTCTGGACCGTCCGATCAAACCACTGAATTCAACTAAAAAAACCCATCAAATCCAAAGGGCCCACATCACACCGTCAACAGCAATCTTGCCCGTCTGATTATGATCCAACGAACGCAGAAGCTTCGTCGTTGAAATCAAAGCTGCAACGTATTAGATTCCCGCTCCCGCCACAACACAATCACCCGCATTCCCAATACGTGTCATTTTCTCCTTCAATTTCTCTTCTATTTTAGACAAATTCACCGTTACACTTGAGTTTCGCCCTCTTTGATTTATCTTTTTTTAATTTTTAATTTTTAATTCTTAATTATCTCTGTGTTAAATTTGTTTCTTCTCGTGGTAATTCTATTTTATTTTTTCGCACTTTCCTGCTCTCTCTCTCTCTCTCCCTTGCGCTCTGAACTCGATCGTCAGGTTC
Source organism: Benincasa hispida (assembly GCF_009727055.1). Taxonomy (NCBI): domain Eukaryota; kingdom Viridiplantae; phylum Streptophyta; class Magnoliopsida; order Cucurbitales; family Cucurbitaceae; genus Benincasa; species Benincasa hispida. Next base: position 13,715,710 of record NC_052352.1, on the reverse strand, counting down.
CTCACCCTCCCTTCTCTCTCTTGGAGTCGAATTTCCTCTTGAGAAAGATAATCGTTCTTCTCAATTTCCGTGTAAATTTCCTATCTGGAGGAAAAAAAAAGCTTCATCTTCGAGGATTCGATTCCAAGAGATCCATTGTTTTGTTTCTTGATTACTCCATTTTGCTTCATAGGGTTTCGTTGTTCATCGCTGTAGAAATCATTTTGCTTCTTAGGTTTTCCTTTCCCCACTCTATTCGTCGACGTTTCTGCTTAAGTTTTGTTTTTTGTTTTTTGTTTTTTGTTTTCTTGGTATTTGTGGGTTTATTTGACTCTGCAGAGTTCGGATTATGTTTTTGTAGGTGAATATAGAAAAATCGAGAACGGTATATAGCAGGATTAGTTTGATTTGATTTAAAGGAAAAAAAATAGCTGTTGTTTCTTATGATGTAGATAATTTTGATGCGATTGACGAGATGATCGTTTTTTGTGTTTCCCCTTTTTGTCAAGCTAAGAAAGTTTTTCCTTTTATTTTTTGGAAGAAGCTCTGAAATTCTGGTGCGTTGTTTTAGTTTGCGATCCAAAATTGAGGGTTTCTTGTAATTACTCCTCTTCATTTTTCTTTTTCTTCTATTTCTATTTCGTTTATCACGTCTTTCACCTTTTTTCATAGTTTTTTTTGGGAGACTATTGGGAATTTAGGGTTATAGTTTAGGTTGGGGTTGGTAGGATCCTCGATGACTCTTAATTTTTCTTGTCGTCCTTTCTTCCCTTTGCACTTTTCCGAGGACAATTTAGTTTCTCCAATGAGGATTGCCAATGGTTATATTGTCGAGGGAATTCCTGAGAATAATGCCGAAGGCTGTGGAAACCCATGGCATCTTGGCCGGGAGGTGGGTGCTTGTTTTGATCATGGAAAGGATATATGTTCAGATAGCTCACAGGATCCTGTCTCTAAGGACATCCTTGATATTCTGCCTGCGGATCCATTTGGCATGGATATAAGTTCCACCTTTACAGCAATTACAGGATGGCTTGAGGACATGGAAGTGGACTATGCTGAGTGTGTCAGGGACAGGGGTGGTGCTAGCGAAACGAATATCGAGTTATTTGCAGGTCTGAATTTTATTTGGAACAACACTTTGAAGTTCCAGAAGTTCCCTGAGATTAAAAGTATTGATCAGAAACCTTATCCAATGTATAGCTGTGATGGGTGTCCGGATGGGAAGGTAACTGGCGATGTGTCCTGCTGTTGTGATTTTGGATCCATTTGTAGTATGGATGAAGCATTTTTGGCTAATGACGATCCTCCTAGCTGTGGTGAGCAGCAGGATATAGAATGTCAGGAGCAGAATTGCACCTATTCGGAGATAGATGGAGGATCCCCTCATGCAGCCTTAAGCTTTGCACTTTGTTATTTGGGTGTTCAGGATCTACTCTCTGTTGGGAGGGTTTGCAGATCTCTTCATTCAGTGGTAGAGGGCGACCCCCTTTTATGGAGGAACATTCGCATTGATCAACCATTGAATGAGAAGATTACTGATGACATTCTATTGCAATTAACTAATAGGGCTCGAGGTAACCTGCAAAGCTTGAGTCTTGTGGAATGCCCAAGAATTACAGACGAGGGTCTGAAGCATGTGCTTGAAAGCAATCCTAGGCTTACAAAAGTAAGTGTAACTTATTCCAGCTTTTGCCCTTTCATAATCAGCTGATAGTGTCCTGTTTGGTTTCTTATTTCTATATTTGTTTGGTCCATTTACATTGGGTTCAACAGTTTTTCTCCTAGGCACTAGAATATGTTTCCTTGTTTAGTTCCCTGGTGCTTTTGAAGAGATGTAGATAAGCTTGATATTATTATTCATACTACGCCTACAGAGCTTTGTGCATACTTTTTGCTTTCTGTTATCTAGCCTTCGTTTGTAAATTTGAACATTGTCTGAGTTTTGTAATGACATTTTCTACAAACACCGATTTTTATTGATATGTTGAACAGTTATACAAATATTGGGATAGTTTCATTACTGTTTGAATTGGAAGTACTAATGCTACGTTACTGTAGTTAGGATGTCTTATGCTAATAGCCACAAAGTAGCTCATGTCTAAGAAGCACAGACGTATACATAGCAACTTACCATTTTAAAAAAAACTTAGAATATGGATAGTATTGGGACATGTTTGACAGGATGTTTCTTTGACGTGCGTTTGACCCTAATACTTGTGTCAAGCAGGGACACTATTTTGTGCGAAGTGTGAATATGCAATTTCTTTTCTAAAATTACATCATACTTATTATTTATGTACTTGATTTTACTAAATATTTGTCCTTTGCATGTTTATGCAGTTGTCCGTTCCTGGATGTACTAGACTCAGTATTGAAGGTGTTGTTAGCAGCTTGAGGGCTTTCAAGTTGACGAGTACTCAAGGAGTGAAACATCTACGAATTGGTGGATTATATGGGGTGACACAAGAACATTTTGAAGAGTTGAAGTTATTACTGGGAAGTGACTGCAACCTTACGCAGCAAAATTCTTATAAGCCACATATTTATCACAGGGGAAACTTTTATGTGTCTTGTGATGATGAACGTGCTATTGATATTGAAAAATGTCCAAGGTGCCAAAACCTGAGGCTTGTCTATGATTGCCCAGTGGATGGTTGTCAGGGAAAAGAACATGCAACTCAAGCATGTAAAGGATGCACCCTTTGTATACCGCGATGTATCCAATGTGGTCGATGCATTAATGAGAGTGAGTATGTGGAAACATTTTGCTTGGAATTGCTCTGCTCAGATTGCTGGAAGCCATTACTGAAATGTCAAGAGAAACAGGATTGGAGGACGTTGACCGACTTCTAATTAATTCTTGGCATGGACGTGAGTTGCTCAATTGGCTTCATTGAAAAAAAGAAAAAGAAAAAAAAAAAGAAAAAAAAAAAGAAAAAAAGGAAAGAAAAAACTAGAATCATTCATGTGGTTCCTGTTATTTTAATCTTAAGCTCTAGAGTCAGCTTCCTTTAGGTTCTATGTATGGCAGCTGCTATTGTTAATCCTCCAGTGTCGAAGGGGGAAACTTTAAGAGAATAAGTAGTAAATGCAAATTAGTGATGTAGTGAATAAGAAGAATCTCTTGTGCTGCAGAAGGCTTCTTACCATCATTGTTTGATGTACATGTGTAGTCGATCAAGCTTGTAAGGTGATCTCTAGGATCTTGGTCGTACTGTTAATGAAATGGTGTGAGCATTGGAATGCTCAGCTCTATTAGTACCATTCTCACCTCGAGGCGAGAAGACTCAAGATTCTTGGAAAGCAAGATGAGGACGTCTTTTTCTAATAGTGTCTACTCTACCACGATGTGTTGTGCCCTGTGTAAGCTCAGCTGAGATTTATGAAAAAAGGGAACACAAGCTTGCTCGGTATCTATGTAATGTGGGAAGTTTGGCGTCTCTGTTATAGCCCTGGTATCTTCATGAAGAAAGCTGCCGTTGGCCTGCCTGTGAGGTTCTTTTCCGATGGGATTTCTTGTTGGCTACGTGCATTCTCAAGGTTTTGATCTCTGTTATAGCTCGAATGTATTGAGGGATCAGTTCCATATCCTGTGCGGCGTCATCAAAAGTTTGCTGTCTCTTAACATTTTTTTTTTTTTTTTTGCATTTTCGCTTCTTCATCCAGCAGTACTTTTGCTACTACCTATGATCGTGTACTTCCTCTGGTTGGACTTGTCCTAACGTCATTATCACCATGAAACTTGCTCGGTCTTGTTTCTTATTGGTTATGAATATGATTTATGAGGGGAATTGTGTTTACAATAATGTCTGAGGTTATTAAATCTGTCTAACATGTTCTTGCATATTATACACTAGCTTATGACTACGGACACTCGATTTGGTTAGCGTGTTAGGATTGGACACTCACTAGCACAATGGGATTGCGACACTTGTACCATTCCAAAGTGATCCATTCATTTCGTCTATCATGATACAGTCTAAGTACCCGGTGGAATCAACTATTGTCCGACGGATAGGATTTGACCATAGAAACTTGTTATAGGTTGAATCGTAGATCTCGTTCTCCTTAAGATGTTTTGTGGTTCTATCAAAGTGTGTAAGCAGTTCTATGAAATTGTCATGTCGTCTTCAGGATAAAATAATCCATAATAGATAATACTGCCTCGATCAGTGTAGCACCTTGATCGATTAGAAATTTACACCCTTCAAATTGATTTAATCGAAAAACGAGAGCAGAGAGAATATAGAGAATCGAGTTGTCTAAATGCCACAAGGCTTTTGCCTTTTATAGGCCTCAATGGCCAATGGAAGAGGATGCAAAGAACGTACGTGCAGGTGCGCACGAAATGCGCAGAATACTTGACCGACACCCTTTCTCGAGATACGTGAGCTGTTGAAGAATTAAATAAAAATAAGAAGTAAAATAATAATGTTTCTTTTTTTTTTTTTTTTTAATAATCACACATGCCTTGTCGGACAACAGTAGCGACGCAGTGGGATGTCCATCATACTCACATTTGTTTATCTTCTCACTTCTTCGCGAGATTCTCAACCAAAGATTTTTTTTCCTTTTCTTTTAAACTTGAATTTTTCACCAACAATCCATCACTTGAAAATTTAAAATATAAGAAAAGCATTTTCTATTGAGCAATATCAGTCTATACAACACTGTGCATAAGCAAAGGTGTCTTAAAGACTTTAACCTTTATGTAGTGTAGATGATTCAGAATATACTAGAGTACTCTGAACTCTCTCTCTAATAGCATCTCACACATAGCATCATTAGGGTGTAGTTCAAAAGTTCATGCTTTAAGGCTTAACACATGTATTTCGATCTAGTGAACATTGTAGAGAGTTTGTCAAGAACTCTGTAGGAAGCGGTCCCCCTTCCACATTCATATAGGTGAGTGTATCAGGAGTAGTCCTATAGTTAGTACCCCACTTGACATCAAGTATAGATCTCATTAAGAACTAAGTTCAACCTTTCTTACGCTTCAGAATATCGCTCAGATTCTAGGTCATAGAAAGAAAACTCCGTGTTCATTTTAGCATGATTCACTTCATATAACTTGTGATTAGTTATTACCTGTTGGTTCTGTTTCTTGGGATCTTTAGCCTACAGGTTGGGTTTTCCTCACAGTGATTCATCTATCTGTAGGCATGAATCCCATCCTTTCTGAGGTTTTGAAAACCTTCTCTCTGGTCTATCATCTCGTCAAAGGATCTACCAAGTTTTCATCAGTCCGTATATGATCCACTCTAACTGCACTAGTAGTGAGGGACTTTCTAATGGTATTGTGCTTACGACACATTTGTCGTCTCTTTCCATGGTAGTAATGGTTCTGAACTTTTGCAATTGCTGCAGTACTATTGCAATGGATCAATATGACTGGTACCAATCTTTTCCATAGGGGAATATCTGATAATAGACTTTTAAGCCAACATGCTTTTTCACTAGTTGCTAGTGCTATCATTTCTGACCCCACTGTTGATTGGGCTAAAATAGTCTATTTCTTGGACTTCTAAGAGACAACTGCACCTGCTATATTGAAAATATAACCACTTGTAGCCTTTGAATCATTCGAGAGGGAGTTCCAGTCAGCATTGTTGAACCCTTCCAAGACAACGAAAAACTTCTGATAATGTAATCCTAGGTTTTGGTTTTCTTTACCTCATAACCCTTTCTATAGCATTACGATGCACTTTACTAGGTCTGCTTGTAAATCTATAAAGTAATCCTACAGCGTAAGCTATATCAGGCCTAGTGTAGTCAGTAGCGTACTTGAGACTGTCTATAATGCTCGCACACTCAGTTTGATTAACACTATCACTAGTGTTCCTTGAACAACTTAATGTTGGATTGTATCAGCAAGCAACGGAAGCAACAAGGATCAATAAGCACTCTAATTCATTAATTTTGGCAGAAACTAAAGCATGCTATTGCAGTAATAAATGAGTTTCAAGTCATACCTTTGTAGGAATCTTGAAATCTCGATTTCCAAATGCAAATTTCTCTAAATCTTGTTATAGACCATCTCAAGATCATCCCCACTATTCTTTTGGAACTCTAGATTGAGTTGTGGGACTCAAAATAAGCTTGAATTAAGGGAACTTGAAGAATAACACACAGTAGCAACCCACTTGAAGAACTTCTTTTTCAACCCGAATTTTCAGCAAAATTTTATTGATTCCATTACCTCAAATTCACTTCAATCTTCTCAATATATTGCAAACAATCATGCAAAGAAGATGGCTGCATGAGATGCAGCTCATGCTTGGAGTAATTGAAGTCTAAAGATGGTGGGTTATGGGTGAGCAACTATGAAGATGTAATGGAAAGTACCATTTTTCTATTTCGTGTATTTTTCAATTTTCAAATTCCAAATTTGATTTCAAAAATAAAAAATTATTAATTTTACAAATTAAATTCATAAATTAATTTACTTAATAAAATTAATAAATAATTATCTAAACAATTTAAATAATTCCAATTAATTTAATATCAAATATTAAATTAATTTTACACAAATCCATATTCATATATTTAAATATTAATTCTCCAATTTCGTTGAATTCTTAAAAATAAATATGTAATTATATCTCATATAATTACTAATTCATTTAATTCTAATTTGAACGTTTCAAATTAACTTAGTAGAGCTAATCTATTTATGAGTTAGTAGGGGACCTCGCGGACCTACATATCATGGGCTCCAACGATCCGAGATTAATTGGCTAAACTCAACTAACCCACATTCGTTAACTAATGAGTCCCTCCACTAAAACCCATAGTTAACTCCCCTCACTATAGATATATTATGTGTTGGATTGTATCACCACGCAGCGGAAGTGACAAGGATCAATAAGCACTCTAATTCATTAATTTTGGCAGAAACTTAAGGATGTTATAGCAGAAATTAATGGGTTTCAAGTCATACCTTTGTAGAACTCTTGAAATCTCGATTTCCAGCTGCAAATCTCTACTAATCTCGTTGTATACCACCATAAGATCTTCCCCACTATTCTCTTGGTGCTCTAGATTGAGTTGTGGGACTCAAAATAAGTTGGAATCAAGGGAACTTGGAGAATAGCTCAGCAACAACCCACTTGAAGAACACCTTCTACAATCGAATTTTGCAAAATTCTTACGATTGCATTGCCTCAAATTCACTCCAATCTTCTCAATATATTGCATACCATCATGCAAGGAAGATAGCTGCATGAGATGTTGTTCATGCTTGGTGTAATTGAAGCTTAAAGATGGTGGGTTATGGGTGAGCTACTTAAAGATGATAATGGAAAAACTATTTTTCCATTGTTTGTGTTTTTCCAATTTTCAATTTTCAAATTCGATTTTTTAGAAAAACAATTTGATTTCAAAAATAAAAAATTATTAATTTTATAGATAAATTTCATAAATTAATTTTCTAATAAAATTAATAAATAATTATTTAAACAATTTAAATAATTATAATTAATTTAATACCAAATATTAAATTTATTTTACACAAAATCCATCTTTCATATATTTAAATATTAATTCTCCAATTCCATTTAATTCTCAAAATTAAAATGTGTAATTATATCTCATATAATTACTAATTTCTTTAATTCTAATTTGAACGTTTCAAATTAACTTATCACGCTACTCTAGAGTTAATCCATTTATGAGCTAGTAGGGGGACTTCGTGGCCTACAGATCATGGGCTCCAACGATCTGAGATTAACCGACTAAACTCATTAGATCGAACTAACCCCCATTCGTTAACTAATGTGTCACTCCACTAAAGCCCATAGTTGAACTCCTCTCACGGTAGATATATTGTATCCACTCGATATAACCATGACTAGTAAGTTAACCCTTCACAGGTTGTTCATAATAACGGTTGGGTCAAATCTCTATTTTACTTCCGAAATTACCTATTGTTCCTTAAGTCCAACTGATTCTCTAATGAACAATTGTTTTGTGATTCAATCAACAAAACCGAGTCCCTCTCGGGCCAGTGAAAAGGTAGGGCTCCTTGTTCAAAACCTAGAATCAACAATTAAGGAAACAACCTCGCTACTATCCCTAATAGCGGGCAATAATGAATTCCATCTTGCACTATATGTCCCTAGCTATCTATCAGGTCTTACTCCTGAAATATGAGGTTATTAAGCCGACGCTGTTGAGCCAACCCTCACCTTTGAAAATCTAATAATAATCCCGAATAAACAAAAGTTCATAGTTAGCTCTGGATTAAGGTCAAGTTACCTAGGTCATCGCTTTGAAATAGTCAGTCTTAAGCAGTAAACAACATTATAAAGTAAGAGTGACTAACTTCGTGGTCCGATCTTGTACAAACCCTTTTGCACAGGGACAACCCCACTCCTCATGTCATAACATGTACGAATTAGGATCACTTCGTTTGTAGCACTTTACTACTCTTTGTAACAACTACGGAGGAGGCCGCATCCAATAGTGTTACTAGAATACGGCACCCAACCTTATTCATATACTATAGATTATTTTGACTATTTACTTGAACCTGATCCACTTTTATGTCTTCACATAAAGTTAAGTACTCATATAATAGTCAAAGAACTTTTAGATTTATTGGATTTCTAATAAGTAAAACATCTATTCAATAACAACTTATTGAATTTTCAGAATAAGTTCTATTGTTTACAAACCACGCGTTTTAGGACATAAAACCCAACAAACTCTTACTTGGACTAAAACTCCAGTGATAACTAATATCCAATATCTAAGACTGAGTTTCTGAGTTTTATAGAGAAATACAATAAACTAGGGCATCTCATACCTATGGTTTACCATTCGGTATCCCATACTCGATATTTCCACTTGCCCTAGGTTATTAACTTGGTATTCCTAGTCTTACTAGGTGATTCTCAAACACTTTAGCCGAGAGAATCATTGTAAACATGTCAGCATACAATAGGCTTTTAATTAAACTATATGAAGAATGCATCTTATTCTCAATAATGACCAGGAAGTCATATTTTCCTCCCACTACATTGAGGTACTCTTAACTCTTTAAGTAAGACGCGTCTGACCTGTCTCAACAACTCTTGTTAACAGTCAGATCTAAAAATCTTTAAACTTTCTATACTTTGATCAAGCCGTTTTTAAATATCTGTATATTTGCAAATGGTTTTTAACAATTTGGTTCTTAATAGAAGTTGACATGAGATAAAACAAACTAATTTTTCTGAAAATGAACATTTCATTCACAACAAAAATATATACATTTTATTCTATACAAGATCACAAAAGCAAGTAAGATCAAATAGCAACTTCTCCCACTGGTCAAGCTAAGCAAGCGGTCCCCAGGAACTAATTTTCCTGTTTAGCTTTCTCTGCTCTCTTCTCGGCGAGATACTAAGGGCGATTTCTCTTCTAGTGCCCTTCTTCGTTGCAGTGGAAACACTTCTCTTTATCTGCAACGTTCTTTTTGCGTTTCTTTCCAACAAGTTTCTTCTTTTCTTTCCCTTTGCCCTTCTTCACAGGAATACTCTTACTCTTCGAAGAGGAGGCAACATCAGGCTTGGAGGACGTTCCTCTCTTCTCAGCAGTAGTAACATTTACTTCTGATTCTACCTTTAGTTCTCAACATTGTCTGGTAAGCCTGCAGCTCATTCAGCAGAGTAGTGAAGCTGTATTCAATTTTATTCATCAATGAATTCGTACAGAATTGCAGAAAACTCTTCGGAAGAGATTTTAAAATAAAACTAAATTGTCTTCTCTCGTCAAAACTTGCGCCATTTACTTCTGCCACATTGAAGTGGACCATCATGTCGAGGACATGTTCACAAACAGAGGTCCCTTCTTTTATGCAGCTGTTGTAAACATATTTTATGGCATCACGCCTCAGGGTGAAGGACGGTTGTCCAAACATCCCTCGTAGCGATTCCATAATCTCTTTGGCAGTACCCATATCCTCATGTTTCTTCGCCAAAGCATCATATATGCTGGCGAGGATATAAGCACGGGCTTTATCATTTGCCTGATCCATCTATCATACGCATCCTGAACAGTTCGGGTTGTATTAGAGCTAGGAACGGGAGGAGAATCCTCTTTTAAGATAAACCGCAAATCGTCTATCACAAGTATAGTGTTCAACTTTGATTTCCAGGTCACATAATTACCCCGATCAATTTATTCGATGCCAACAATTGTATTATCGAACTCGTCATTATGAAATTATAAACAAATTCTATAAGTGAATTACTTTTAAATCGAATCAAGTTTTAGCGTATTAATAATATACCCAAGATTATTGTTTTGCAACGTACAATAAGAAGATATTCTTGACTAAATACTATCTCCAGAATACCTCATATTCCGATAGTCATTTAGATACTACTTTTGGTCAGAAATTATTAACACTTAATAATTCTGTAAGTGTAACCCTTCGTTTTCAGACGTCAGAAGTCGGCCTCAACTATGCTACCGAAGTGGAGAGTCAAGGTTGGGAATGGACCTAAGAAATCCTATCCATTTCTGGAGCTTGAGTTGTTTTGAATCCTATGTTACAACCCTCCGAGGGGATAGCCGTCGTTAAACGACTAGCAAAGGGCCGCTTAAAGCTAACCAGCAGGTGCAACATAGGAATCTCACGGTCCAAACTAACAGAAGAGACAGCAGGATATGTTGACACATTTCCTTCACACACTTACTATGAACTACTTCCCTCGTTTACCTTGTTATTGACTCATACATCCGCTTTCCGTATAGAGGTCACTACCAGGGTGACACGAAGCGTCATATGAATCTCACGGTGTAAACTATGTGGAGACCTGACAGTTGAAATCGTATACTTGATTTATGTTCGAATAACTTCCCCGTTTTCACTGAAATCTAGATTTAAGTTAAAAAATACTTTCCGTATAGAGGTCACTCCCAGGGTGACACGGAGTATCGTTTAAATCTAGACTATGAACTCTTAGGGACGTGAGAGCTAAAAATAATGTATCATATATGTTATTAATCTCCCACTGAAGTTTTCTAATAACTTTATCATATAAAAGTTATTGAACTACCACTGAAGTGTTCTATTAAAATGGTAAATTTATACTTAGGTTATTTTCTGGCTAATAAAAAAATAACCCTAAGTCTGTGGTTTATCCAAGTATAGCACTTATAAATGGATTTAAACCTACGATGTCTAGGTGATAAACCATTTTATTACTTCACATCGCTCATGTATGCTCATAAAACCGGTTACCAACGTTCAATAATTCAGCCATAATCCCCAGGTTGGAGGTGTTCCGTAGACCGTCAAAAATACCCCCAGCCTTCAACAGTATTATATACTAGTTGAGATTGTAACCCTAGTTTTACAAGTTTGACAACCTATTTTAACTATTAAAACGAGTGGTTAACCTACGTGAGCATACAACTGTTCTTCGTTATGGATTTTAAACATCTAACCCAATTTTATAACAACTTACAAAATTTTAGACATGCTAAACATCCATAACATATATAAAGGCATTCAATATTTAATATAACAATTATATTAAATACAAGAAACCCTTACATTCGTACTATATATTATAACAAATTATAACATACTTTCAATGCATGTTCCATTGCTTCTTACGGTGAGATTTTAAATCTAAATGGCATACTATATGCACATATAAAATTTATTTAACTATAACATACATTAAATGTATAAATAATTAAATATAGACTGATATGGTTTTAGTTTTGGCAAAAACAAGCAAGTAAAAGCCTAATTATTACAAAACTACTTCTGAATCGCTTCCGGACCACTTGAGCCGCTCAAAACCGAACCCAAACTGCTTGAACCGGACCTGAATCGTATGAACCGGACCAGCCAAAAACCATTTGAGGTTGAACCAGATTGGACCTCAAGAGAACCGGTCGAACCGGCTGTTCTCACTCCATGCTCAAAATCTCGTTAAGGCTCATCGTTTAACAATGACGACTATCGTCTTGTGTTTTCCTGATCGTTTAGTGTTTTCCTGATCGTGTAGCAGCTAACGCTTAGCGCCATCGTCTAGTGTCGGAGAATGCTACACGATCGCTTAATGTCTAACACTATCGTGCAGCTCCATCGTCTAACGCCAGACAAATACTATACGATCGTTGAGCATCATCACATAGCGCCTCTTATTGATCATTTAATGCGTGCATAGCTACACGATCATGTAGCGCTATTTGATGGTAGGAAATTAGAAGTCAATTTTACTCAACAACCAAAATCCCGTGGACGCGGTATGCGATGCATGTTCCTAAGATATGCATTGATAGTCATGTGTCGATGGTCATGCATTGACTGATAATGCGTTAATGAATGTTATGCGATGACCATGCGTCCTGCAACAAGTTTCTTATGCTCACGCCAAGTCTAATGCGAATGCAAGTTTCTCGGGTAATCCAGGTTGAACACAGGGACTTGTAGCTATATGTATGCGGTGATGTGCATGCGGCGGTTTAAATAAAAGAATGGAAGGGATGTTGCTAAGTTAATCCTACTCTTACTCCTATCTAACAGACAACGCAATAAGAATATGCATGAAAGGTAGAGATGCAACAAACCTTGACATGAAATAAATGTGTGGGAAAATAGATAAAATGCGGAGATGATTTCATTGTGACCTTTAAGAGTGACCGCAAGGACAACCCTAGTCAACGCAAACCATGCAATCATGCTACACACACATGAACCTAACTCTAGGACGTATGCGGTGTATCTGTGATATTGCCGAGAAGCCTATGCCTGCCTAGACCTCCATAACCAGCTCACTAGCTCTCGCTGCATGAGCGTGGCTGCCGCATAACCCCTTGTCCTACTTCTTGGACGCATGCAAATCTAATCTATAGGGTGCATATGCTGTGTGAAGCAAACAGAGCTTATCTCTAAGATCCCCATTCTTGCCTATGCGTTCCAATCCGCTCTCTCGAGTCTTAGATTTGGGTTTTAGACTACTCTCTCAAGTATGCCTAAATGATGAATGATGCGCTCATAGAACAAGGTAATCGCATGAACTTGGCTAAGATTACTCCTATCTCTAGTGAACAATGCATACATTGCTAAATGCGATCAACCACTTACCCTCTCGGGCAGTTGGTTGTTGTTGACTTTACTCATAGACAAGCAATGCTATAGACAGGCGTTGCCGCAACTTCACACTAAGCAAATAAGGTTACTCACACACTCACGCAACGCACACCCTCTCGGTGGGTTGCTATATGCTTCATATCTCTAATCCACATGATTAAGTATGCAATAACCAAGTTAATCTCACTGAGTGTTGCAATGAAAGTAAAGATGTTAAGCAAAGAAGATGGAGATGGAGTCGAAGGAACAGAGAAATGCATTGAAAACAAATTGTATTAATTCCTTAATTCCCAAATGTCATACAATACAATATGAGAAAAGAAAGGAAAAGGAAATGACCGGCTGAAAGCAAAGATTTGCTCCCAGTGGATGTGCGTTAAGGCTACTTGTGGTGCTATGGATGGGTGGAGGTACTGACTCTCTTGAGATCTAGCTCTGGTCATCACTCGGAATGGATAAGGAGGTGAAAACTCTCAGGCATCTTCTCACGTGTTTGTCTGGATCGCAAGGATCCGCCCTAGGCAAACCTTAGGTGAAAACCTTGGATAACTTGAATTTCTGCTCATCGACTTCTATTTATAGAGCTTGGGTCACCGACAACATTAATTGGACTGCTTTGGAGTCTGTCGTTTGATGCGTTAGTCCTTTCTTAACATCTGCGCACTAACAACATGGTAGGTGAAATGTCAGCTTTAACTTTGGATTTTCTCGAGGTAGATGTGTTGATGTGTTCATTTCCACCTACCTTGCATTGATCCCATTAGAATGTGTTGTTGCGTAGCCGCCAATCATTCAATAGCCGCATAAACTTGATACCACAACTCTACATGATGACCGCAATCGCTTGACGAGTGCAACTCCCATGCGATGGACGCATACAGCTGATTACCGCAACATCCATGCGTTGATCGATGCGTTTGCCTTTGCGATGGAGTGTTTTTCCACATGCGGTCGTCTATACGGTGGTCCGATTTCTGTTGTTGCATTCATTTCCTGCATTAGCTACAAAAATATAGAACATTGAACGCATAGTTAACGCAAAATAACGGGTTGGCTGAGATTCGACATTCTGATCGATGCAAGCTCATTTTTCTCATGAATTTCTATCATGATTGCTGCATATTCTGCCTAACGACCTTCATAATTCTAAGTAAAAGGCCTGCATGTCATCACTATTGCATAGCGTTTCAACGCATCGCTTAGCTACCGCACAAAAGTAAATGATCGTGTAGTGCTATCGCATAGCTCTTCAACGCATCACAGGTACACGATCATCTAGCGCACATACTTCAATGCTCAACGCCTGAAGCTACATGATCGTCTAGCTTTTCTTCCTATCGTCTAACGCCCGAAGCTAAACGATCGTCTAGCACCGAACCTTAACGACGATATGAATAGAGGCTAAAACTGGAATCTGCAACTCGGCCTCTTCACTTGTTTCTTCAATTACAACTTAATTTCAATTCTAATGACTCCAAATAAATTATAGACTCTTGAGAAAACATATAAGCTCATCAAACAAGAGCCAATTATAAATTTGATCGAGGAAATCAAAGAGAAATTAAAAACTAAAACTCAAAAAACCATATCAGTACAACAGTTTCATATAACTCATATAAAACCCCACCACACCAAAATTAAACCGAATTGAATGCTCAAAATGATGCTTTGATACCAGTTGTTGGATTCTGTCATCACGCAGCGGAAGCGACAAGGATCAGTAAGCACTCAAATTCATTAATTTTGACAGAAACTTAAGCATGCTATAGTAGAAATTAATGGGTTTCAAGTCATACATTTGTAGAACTCTTGAAATCTCGATTTCCAGATGAAAATCTCTCCAAATCTTGTAGACCACCACAAGATCTTCCCCACTATTCTCTTGTGTTCTAGATTGAGTTGTAGGACTCAAAATAAGCTGGAATCAAGGGAACTTGGAGAATAGCTCAGCAGCAACCCATTGAAGAACACCTTCTTCAACCGAATTTTTCAGCAAAAATTCTTACGATTGCATTACCTCAAATTCACTCCAATCTTCTCAATATATTGCAGACCATCCATACAAGGAAGATAGCTGCATGAGATGCAGCTCATACTTAGAGTAATTGAAGCTTAAAGATGGTGGGTTATGGGTGAGCTACTTGAAGATGATAATGGAAAAACCATTTTTCCATTATTTGTGTTTTTCCAATTTTCAAATTTCAAATTTGTTTTTTAGAAAAACAATTTGATTTCAAAAATAAAAAATTATTAATTTTATAAATTAATTTCATAAATTAATAAAAATAATAAATAATTATTTAAACAATTTAAATAATCAATTAATTTAATATAAAATATTAAATTAATTTTACACAAATCCATCTTCATATATTTAAATCATATTTAAATATTAATTCTTTAATTCTGTTTAATTCTCAAAAGTAAACGTGTAATTTATATCTCATATTATTACTAATTTTTTTAATTCTAATTTGAACGTTTCAAATTAACTTATCACGCTACTCTAGAGCTAATCCATTTCCGAGCTAGTAGGGCAACTTCGTGGACCTACAGATCATGGGCTCCAACGATCCGAGATTAATCGACTAAACTCATTAGACCGAACTAACCCCCATTCGTTAACTAATGGGCACTCCACTAAAGCCCATAGTTGAACTCCCCTCACTGTAGATATAGTGTCCACTCGATATAACCATGATTAGTAAGTTAACCCTTCACAGGTTGTTCGTAATAACGGCTGGGTTAAATCTTTGTTTACCCCCGAAGTTACCTCTTTGTTCCTTAAGTCCCACTGATCCTTTAATGAATAATTGTTTTGTGATCCAATCAACAAAACTGAGTCCCTCGCGGGCCAGTGAGAGGTGGGGCCGCTTGTTCAAGATCCAGAATCAGAACTTAAGAGAACAACCTCTCTACTATCCCTAACAGCGGGTAGGAGTGAATTCCATCTTGTACCCTAGATCCTCAGCTATCTATCCGGTTTTACCCCTGAAATGGGAGGTTATTGAGTCGAAACTGTTGAGCTAACTCTCACCTATGCAAATCTAAGAACAATCCTGAATAAATAGGAGTTCATAGTTAGCTCAGGATTAGCTCAGGAGAAGGCGCCAAAGGATTCTATGTTTTCTCTTTGTCTAAAGTCCTTTGCCACTAACGTGGCTTTAAACTTGTCAATTGTTCCATCAGGTCTAAGTTTCTTCCTTAGGATCCATTTACACCCTATTGCCTTACTACCTGGGGTAGGTCTACTAAGTGCCAAGTCTTATTTGACTCAAGAGAATCCATCTCATCATTTATCATTTCTTGCCATAAGTTGGCATCTAAGACAAGGCAGTTTTTAAGTCTTTGGAATCTTCTTCTATATTATAGGTATGGAAGTCATCCTCAAAATCCTTGACCATTCTAGTTTTTTGCTTCTTCTGGGTTCTGGGTCGACTTCTTCTGTAGAGGTAGGATTTCTAACTAGGGTTAGACTACTGGATCCATAGCTCCTACTATATTTTCGATTTAAAGGGAAATCTATCCTCAAAGAAGTCAACATCATTTGATTCAATGATCACTTGGTTTACTAGGTCATAGTACCCATAGGCTTTATTATTTATGGCATAACCTATACAGACACACTCATAGGCTCTACTAGCAAGCTTTCTTCTTTTAGGGTCTGAAATTCTTATAAATGCTAGACACCCCCAAGTTCTAAAGTATGACAGGTTTAGTTTCTTATTCTTGAGGACTTCGTAAGTTGAAGTTGTGTTTTTAGACTTTGGTATCCTATTTAGGACATAACACACGACAAGGATGATTTCACCTTACCAATAAGATGCAGCTCCTGAACTGAGTAAAATAGCAATTACTAGCTCAGCTAACGTTCTATTTTTCCTTTCGACTTTTTCGTTCCTTTCAAGAGAGTAAGGTGCAGTCTTTTTGTCTATTATTCCACGTGAGTTCAAGAACTCATTAAAGCTGCCTGAGTCGTACTCAGGTCCCCTATCACTATGAAGGCTTTTAACTTTTCTGTTAAACTGATTTTCTATTTCAGTTACAAAAAATTTGAAAGTATCAAACACATCACTTTTGTTTTTCAGCAAGTATGCAAAGGTGATATAAGAGGAATCATCAATAAAAGTAATAAAATATTTGCGTGAAACGCGCAGAAGACTTGGTTGGCGCCCTCTGCTCTCGCCCTACCCCACCAAATGGCGGTAGTGCACGCATGGGATGTCCACCATACTCACATTTTTCTATTTCCTCACTCTCTCTAAAACATAGGTATCCCTTAGGGCCCAAACCCATAACCCAAGGTGAGAGTATAAGAAGACTCATCTTTCAAAATTAAGTAACGTGGATTCTCAACCAAAGTTTTATTTTTCTTTTCTTTTAAAACTTGAATTTTCACCGGTAGTACCTTTATATTATGGAACTTTCTTCCCTAATAATCTAAATTAAATAGGTCAAATTATAAAAATGACTTAAATCCACCACTTTTTTAAATGAATAGCCTAATATATTATAATATTACATAAAAACCAAGCTTGAAAGTCTATAATATCCCATTAATTTTTACTCTTTTTATTAAAAAAAACATAAAAAAGACACAAACATGAAAAAAATGGAAATCTTGTGGTGAGTAGTTTTCCAAAATTTTTAAAATCCATCACAAAAGAAAATTTCTCTTAAGATACTATTTCCTCCTTAATTTGTCTTACAATTTTTTCTTTTTCAAAATTTTGAATTTTGATTTAAAATCCAGAATCACCAATTTAGTGGATTACATTTAATACATAATTATACTACCAAATTTTGGTTTTTGCCTAGGTTTCTTTTTCTTTTATTATATATACATATATATACATACATATATATTAGGTTTATTTCAAATATATACAATTTTTATTTCAAATATAGGTTGTTACATAATATATACCCTAAAATATAATTTTGGTCTAATTTCTGTTAAGATATATATTCCACTTACTTTGTGACATTATATTTAATATATGTACCATATTATATAATAATAATGTTAATGGCAAAATACATCCTTAAAATATGGCAAATAGTATTCATAAGATTTAGGGATACATAACATATTTATTAACAAATAAAATAATAAACAATTAAATGGAAGATACTCATTAATGATGATATATTTCGTAATTAATAATTAATAAAAATAAAAAATCTCTAAATAATTAATATTAAATTCATCATATTTTTTTATATTTTATTTATAAAATATTACGAAAATTAAATAAGAGAGAATATACTACAACATTAAATTTGTCAAAAAAAAAAGTGCAAAAATGTAGTTATAAAATATTGTTCAAGTTTTATTTATAAAATATTAGGTCGACTGTTTAGATTGTTCATGTTGAGTGGGGGTCATAGGTTTGAGTTGGAGAGTTTGAAGGCAGGGTTGGGTCGATAATTACAGAATTTTCTTTTCTCAATCTTGATGCGCGCAAAGTTGAACCAGTGGGATACATTCCAATATAGATTTTTTACTCTGGCTTTTCTTTTAGTTTCAAAATGAAATGTATATTGTATAGTCAATCAAATAGTATCAATCTGGAAATTATGGAACAAATATGTGGGGAAATGTAATTCCGAGACAAAAACAGCCAAATACATCGAAACCAATAATCATCGGTAAAATTCAATATGCCCAGCAATCTCCCTACACAACAATTTGGCCTCGCTTGCCAATTTAATGCTCTTAGCAATTGCTAGTCCAGTCTGCTTGTGAGTGGACGTCGGCTTATATGATTTCACCTGTTCCTCTCTTCCCAACAACAAAGCCTCCCTTGCAGGAACAACATTTTCCCACCAAAATTCCCTCAACATTTCACGTATCAAATCCCAATAACCACGCTCCCTACATACCCGAAATATTGTGCTTCCATTTGGTGTCCAGCAGTATAAATCCGCCCATTCTCTGTCCATTATCTCCATTTGACCCTGTACCTGTGGCATGTAATAGAAAGGCATGGTTGACCAGGGCAGTCCCTTCTCAGGCTTTCCCTTGTTGTATGGACATTTTACTTCCAGGATCCCACCACCTTGAAAGCATCCCAGTAGGCCGTCTGGGGAGGCCCCGAGCCAATCAAATTGCTGTTCCGAGTGAGTTGCGAATCCCAACAGGCTTACATCTCGGCCCGTGATGCTTTTATACCGATCGATGGCATTTGCTTCATTGAGCACACCCCATTCCATGGCATTTTGCTGTGGTGCTTCTGGTTTTTGAATCTCTGGAGGGAATACTTTCTCGTGCCATAGCTCAAACCGACGATTTCCTTTCCAGAAGCCTAAAGCTGTGCTGAATGTGCTTGTTGTCAGCCTGTCTCTCCGTAGTGCAAACCATTCTTCCGAACGCTGAGGGGCATCCGATGGGGTGACCTGGGAAGCCAGAATCAAAGCTGAGGGTAAACGGATGACTAGAGGGTTGGTTATGGAGCTAGACGGCGAGGCACATGTTGAAAAGGTTCTTGAACCACTTCCATGCTTCCGTCTTAACAGTCTTGCATTCATTCTAGAATGTCTACAGCAAATTCTAGAAATGGAGGTGTTGTTCATTGTTGACATGATGGCAGTTTCGACTGAAGAATTACTATGATGGAGCGTTCTGCACAACCCACAGACTGCTAAAAGTTAAGCTAAAGATTATGTGTAGACGAAGTGAAAAGTGCAAAATAGACCTAGACAGTTTTTGCTGGTAAAGCATTCAAAGAAATCGTACAAACAATTGATGTAGCAAATAACAATAGTGTTATTGATGAGCTTGTTACCTTCTAAAGAAAATAACGAATTTCATCCCTTTTTTTAGCCACAAGTGACTTGGTGTGCAAGTAAATCATATTCTACAGTTCTACTATAGTAACTTGATTAGAAACAACATTTCAAGAAATGTCCCAACTTCAAGTTTGGATGCTGTCAGCAATCAACTTCTAACCAGGCGTGTGAAATCCTCCCAAGTATAATGCAGGGCTTATAAATCCAATTCACAAATGATAATCCAAGATAAGTATTTTTCTTTGACCATCCTGGATAGAATTCAAAGAATTTGTATCTTATTCTCAAGAAGACATGGAATGGAAGTTGATCACCTCTTCTAGTTATTTCAACTTGCAAATTACAACTGTGCTAAGTTAGCTGAATAAAGACAATCTTCCTACAGTTTTTTTCTTGGGAATACATCTAACACATTTATGCGTTGTGGGCAATGATGCTCGATTTCCATAGCTTCTCAATTCACATGAACCTCTGTAGTAGCATCAAGCAATCAACGCCTCACATATTCATAGAAACATACCCAGAAACAACCAAAGAACAATATTTTCAATTCAGCTCGACTTAGCGAAATGGTAACTTGGAAGTTAAAAACCATAATAGTCCAGAGGCAGAAATAACTTTAGCTTCCAGTTCTCTCTTTACAAGAAATGAACTCTACGCTTAGCATTTTCTGTTTTTACAATATTTTGAGAACTTTGGGAATGATTTTAGGCATAAAATTGGAAGGAACAAACTGTTGATAACAAGATTATCTTTTACAAATAGAAGATTAAAAGGAAATTGATTATCACAAAGACGCTATAAGTAACAATGTCGAGCAGAAAAACTTGTTTCCTGTCTCCAGAAGAAGAAATAATAATAATTATCTAAAAGCACGAAGATGAAGAAGAATAAGAAGAGAATTCATCTGAACATTGAAATGGGAATCCAAGCCTAAGCCCCAAATTGAAACAAAATACTTGTAATGACAGGAAAGAAGTAGCGGCTAAGGTGTTTGAGGAAATACCCAAAAGAGAAGTTGAGCTGAATGCGTCAACTTGGCGAGCTGCAAATGAAGCAACGCGCGGAAATCGATTGAAAGAGGAACCTCCATGAAGAAGCCTTTGAGACGCTCCAGCCCGAGAGAAAGAGACCGCAGCGAGCTTCATTGTTTCATTAGCAGTTCATAGAAAAGAGGAGAGATGCACCATGAAATGAAGCTTGAAGTTCGAGCTGCTGATTGCGTCAATGGTGGCAATAGGATGACGATTGAGGGTTTATTCAGCTCGTGCAATGGAATTAACTCCAAAGGTCATGAACAAAGAGGGAGCCTTTGGGAACGTCGATGGCGATGAGCTATGCTTATGACTCGTGAGAACACCAGGCTTGGGCCGTCCGTGTCACTTCGTTCTAAAAATGGCCCATATATATTTTAGGGGTTTATTTGCAATTTTAGTTTCTCAAATTTCCCTATTTGATTCATAATTTCCCAAATTATAAATTTAGACTAATATTTTTTTAAAAAAATTTAATCATTATTTATTAGACATAATAAAATTGAATCTCTAGAATTTTATTGAACATAAAATTTAAATTTTATTATAAGTATTATAATATAGATGCTCAATGCTTGGTGTTTTAAAAGCCACGTGTCAAATCTTCATGTTGTCCATATGCTTGTAGTTATTCATGTTTGATGTCTATGTAAAACCACATTCTACTTATCACTTTACCTATAAATAGTGACATTTAGTGGATCTTGAAAACACACTAAAAAAATCTCACTTTGAATTTCAATTTATCCTAATTTTATAATTTTATAATTTTAGTTATTTTATTTTATTATGTTATTATTATATTATATTTTATCCATATCCATATTCTGTGTTTCTTAATTTTATAACACATTATCAGTATGAGCTCCTATCGCTTCCCTCACTGAAGGTAGGTTCTAAAGGTAGGTCGGTTTTTTTCCTCTTTATTATAATTAATAAATTAAATGTTATTTTACATATTTAGTACATATTAAATTTCTAATATAAATACAATATTTTGTGATAGTGTTATTGGGATTGTTGTCCTAATTCTCCTGGAGTCTCGTAGTTTGTAAACTTTGTACACACTGTTATGAATAAAATAAGAGTTATTTTATTTGCATTTACTCATATCCAATAAACAATGATTTGTGGTTACTGTATGTAAACTTAAGCATGTATATGAGATATACAAGTGAATCATGTCTTAAGTAATAATCTAAAAGGTCTATAGTATAAGGATAAAGGAGGGATACCTTGTCTTGGTGACACTACAGATACAACTCGCTTTGTAGAGGTTTACAAGTGTTATGAATTACTATAGATGATCTGATCCTGACCATTCATGTGGAGACATGCGAGCGGGGGTGTCCTATACAGAGAGTTTGTATAATCGAGACTTACATCTCACCTAAAATGACCATAGGTGACATGACCTTAATCCTAAGTGTTTTGGAAACTCCTATCTATGAGAGCGGTCCTTTGATTAGTATGGGTGAGAGTGGCTAGATTGTCAACTCAACAAGCCTACTTTTTTGGGGATTTGTCTGATTGGGGAGTTGGGAACTCAGTTACATGAGATGGAATTCACTCATTCCTTGAAGTAGGGGTAAGTAGATAGATTGCTCCCTTAAAGGCTGATTATGGGTCTTGAACATAATGGCCACATCCTCTTTTTGGAAGAGAGGACCCAGTCATAGTAGGACTATGACTTATTGTTCATCAGAAGAATCAGTTGTACTTAAGGAGTTAGATGTAACTACATGGACAAAATGGTAAATTGGCCCAGTTGTATTTACGAGCGATTTGTGAAGGGTTATCATATTATTGATTGGTTAATATGGATAAAAAAATATATTTGTAGTGAGAATAGTACAGCTATCGGTCTTTAATGGACAGCTCGACAATTAACGGATGGTGGATCCCATGACTAAAGAGTTTAGTCAGTTATTCACGTACCATTGGAGCTTCAAGCTACAGGTCCATAAGGTCCCTTTGGTAGCTCAATGAATTCAAGTTGAGAATCAATTCTTGGGGTTAGTTTGAAGTGTTCAAATTAACAAGAGGAAATTCAATTATATATGATATAATTGGTGTGATGTATGAGATACATAAAGTGGAGGATTAATGTAAATATGATTTACATTAAGTACCATAAAATAGAAAAAGAACTATAGTTTGTATGTTTTATGAGATGAAATATTAAAACTATAGGTTATAAATATAATATGGTAAGTTGGTTAGCATATTTATTTATAATATATTAATTATTTGATAATTAATTTCTTTTTCTCTAATAACCGATTCAGTGGGAGGTTATTAGTGGTTTTATGGTAACTGTGAGATAAAAGGAAAATTCTTTTCCTAAATTTAAAAAAAGTTGTCTCATTCGGAAATAACTTATAGATTGACCAATCAAGTGAAAGAGTTTCACTAAGCGATAGTTATGCAGAGACTAAACGATCGTGGAGTTTTGACTATACGATAGTCATTCAGCTGATCGTAGCTACACGATTGCCTGGCTAAGTTTATACGATAGGTTGCCATTTACTAAACGATCGAGCACTTCGTCTATGCGATAGACAACATCCTATCTCCCACTTGCTCGATCATCTACATAATCGTTGTCCTTTAGTCTCTTCCTCAAGCCAAGATCATACAGAGCCCACAACTCGTGGATTATCACACCAAGAATACCAATGTAACCATTATGGTGGTGTCTTCACCCAGTTCATGAATTGAATGGGACTCGATTGGGATCGAGAAGCTGTTGACCGTTTGTTGTGTTCGTGCTGTTGCTCGTGTGGTAGCAATTTGTTCATTACGTTCGAGAGTTGTTGTGGACACGTTTGGACTAATCGAGGGATTCGTGAAGAATGTTTCTTCAAAAGTATGCATCCTCTATCCCTTGTATCATCTTAAAGCATGTTGTAATTTCTAGTTTTGCATGACCTGTTAGTTTCCGTTCTTATATTATAATTGTTTATGTTCATTCGAATGGAATTTGAAACGATCCCTTCCTCTAAGTGTTGCCATGACAAACCTTACGAAATTAGAATTCACAGCCCTTAATATTAATGACAATAATTATTTGTCATGGGTGCTCAATGCCGAAATCCACCTAGATGCTATGAACTTGAGAGAAATAATTAAGAAGGAAATACGACATCCAGTTAGAACAAAGCAAAAGTTATGATTTTCCTTTGTCATCATTTTCACGAGAGATTGAAAATGAAGTATCTTACAATAAAAGATCCCCATATCTTATGAAAAAAATTGAAAGAAATATATGATCATAAAACAGTCATTCTTTCTAAAGCTCGTTATAAGTGGATGCATTTGAGGCTACAAGATTTTAAATTAGTAAGTGATTACAATTTCACATTATTTAAAATTAGTTTAAAATTGTTGGCATGCGTAGAAAAAATTATTAATGTTGATATGTTAGAGAAGACATTTTCTACATTTCATATCTCGAATATGCTCCTGCAGTAGTAATATCGAGAGAAAGGTTTTAAACAATATTCTAAATTAATTTCATGGCTTCTTGTGGCCGAACAAAATAACAAGTTATTAATGAAGAACCACGATCTCGACCAATTAGAACAACACCATTTCCTAAAGTGAATGTTATGAATGTTGATATTCATGGTCGATGTCGTGGTCGAGGTTGTGACCGTGTCAGAGAAAGAAATAATTATTATCTCGTGGTGGTCGTTTTAATCATTCAAATTTCAAAAGAACCACATAAAATAATGATCACAAAAGAAAAGCTCCACAAGATAAGAGTTAAAAAAGTGTTGAAAATAAATACTTTCGATGCGGAATGACTGGGCATTGGTCACGTACCTGTTGTACGTCAAAACACTTAGTTGACCTCTATCAAGCCTTCCTGAAGGAAAAAGGGAAAAATTTGGAAGCAAATTTTGCATACTTGGATAATGACATATTTGACCCATTCTATATGAAAAATTTAGATGTGACGGACTTCTGTGAATCTCCTGAAGAGAAGATTAGCACAGTTGATGGAACATCATGAAGGAAATCAAACACGAGGATTTCCATGAGCAGCAGAAAGATGTTTCCAAATTTCAATCGTATATGAACATTACAATTACAATTACAAACAGAAACATACGGTTATGCATAAAATAGAAATTAAACATGCTTATATTACCTGATCAAGAGATAGGACTAACAAACTTTTGAAGACTCATCTTCAAGTTTCTTGATCACAAACGCTCGAATACAGCAACACACGAATGTTCGTCTAACACGACCATTACATTGTATGAACATAGTGAACTCTAACAAAGCGATCGCCAAGGTCACGAACACCCCGAACATCGTGAACGGCCTCCACAAAACATCAACTGTGTCGAGCTGAGTATGAACCACCAAGAAGATTACCTTGGTATTCTCGGTATGAGAGTCTAAAGGGTGGGCTCTGTGTGGACTTAGTTTAAGGCATAAAACCGGAGGAAGAACAATCTTGTAAACGATTGAGCAAGTGGGAGATGACACAACCTATTGTATAGGTCGATGCCCAAACGTTTAGTAAAAGCTATGTGATCGTTTAACTCATCGTCTAGCTGAGTGTAGTGTCTATCGTGTAAAAACACTCCACGATCGTTTAGCTTTCTCCAAATTGTCGTTTAGTGAATCTGATTTACTTGACAACTATCCGTGTATACTTTTTCGAGTGTGGAAATCTCAAAATTATAACTTCGTGAATCTTAAAAAAACTTACCAAAATTAGGAAAACATTTTTCTTTTTATCTCATAGTTACCATGAGACCACCAATAACCTCCCACTCATTTGGCTATTAGAGAAAAAGAGATAATTATTCAATAACTAATATTACTATAAATATAAATGATAATTATCTTACCATAATATATTTATAACCTATAGTTTTAATATTTCATCTCATGAAACATATAAACCATAGCTCTTTTTCTATTCAATGGCACATAATGTAAATCTCATTTACATTAACCTTCCACTAGATATATCTCATACACCACACCGATCATATCATATATAATCAAATTGCCTCTTGTCAATCTGAACATTTCAAATCAACACCAAGAAATTGATCCTCAACTTGAATCCATTGAGCTACCAAGGGGACTTTATGGACCTGCAGCTCGAAGCTCCAATGGTACGTGAATAACTGACTAAACTCTTTAGTCATGGGATCCACCATCTGTTAACTGCCAAGCACTCTGCTAAAGACCGATAGCTGAACTCTCCTTACTATAGATATATTATTGTCCATCTTAACTAATAAACAGTGCGACAACACTTCACAGATCGCTCGTAAGTACAACTCGGCCAATAACCGTTATGCCCTTGTAATTACATCTAACTCCTTAAGTACCATTGATCCCTCTAATAAACATAAGTCATAGTTCTACTATGACTGAGTTTTCTCTTCCAAAGAGAAGCCGTTGCCACTATGTTCAAGCCCCGGAATCAGCTCTTAAAGGAGCAACCTATCTATTTACCCCTACTTCGGGGAAGGAGTGAATTCTATCTTGTGTAAGTGAGTTCCTAGCTCTGAAATCACAATAGAGAGTGAAAGGAAAATCCATATTTGGAACAACTTCCAAATCTGAAAGGAATTTCCTCAGCCAAACAACCTTTTAACTGCTTCACTAGCCGCTACGTATTCGGTTTCTATAGTGGAGTCTGCGATGCATCCTTGCTTGATGCTTCGCCACACTACAACCCCTCCATTCAAAATGAACACTGACTCCGATATTGATTTGCAAGAATCTTTATCGATCTGAAAGTCAAGAGTCTATGTATCCTGTAAGGATCAGATCCTGATCTCCATACACAAGCATGTAGTCCCTCGTTCTCCGAAGATACTTAAGGATCGTCTTGACCGATGTCCAGTGATCAAATCCTGGATTAGACTGATATCGACTGAAAATCCTTATTGCATAGAAAATTTTGGGTTTGGTACACAACATTGCATACATTAAGCTTTCTATAGTTGAAGCATAGGGAATCCGTTTCATCTCCTCAACTTCTTGAGGTGTCTTAGGACATTGATCCTTAGACAAAACGATTCCATGCCTGAAGGGTAATAAACCCCTCATGGAATCCTGCATTTTGTATCTGATCAATATTTGATTGATGTACGATGCCTAAGACAAGGCTAACCTTTTGTTTTTACGATCCCGAATGATCTAGATCCCTAGAACATATTGTGCCTCACCCAAATCTTTCATTTGGAACTGGGCAGCTGGCCATTTCTTAATGTCAATCAGATACCCTACATAATTCCCAATGAGTAGGATATCATCTACATATAGTACCAGGAAAGCTACTAAGCTGTTAATGATTTTCTTGTAGACACATGGCTCATTAACATTCTGATAAAAGCCAAATGACTTGACCGCAGTGTTAAATCTAATGTTACATGATCTAGATGCTTGTTTCAACTCATAAATAGACCTATTAAGCTTGCAAACTTTTTTCTCTTGATTTAGAACTAGGAACCCCTTTAGTTGAGTCATATAGATGGTCTTCTCAAGATTACTATTAAGAAAGGCAGTCTTGACGTCCATTTTCCATATTTCATAATCATAAAATGTGGCTATGGATAGGAGTATCCTGATAGACTTGAGCATGACAACAGGTGAGAAAGTTTCCTCATAGTCAACTCCCTTGAACTGGGTATAACCCTTTGCCACAAGTCGAGCCTTAAAGGTTTGCACCTTTCCATCTATACCTCTCTTTCGCTTATAGATCCACTTACAACCAATAGGTCTCACCCCATCAAGCAGATCAACAAGCTTCTAGACGTCATTGAAGTACATAGACTTCATTTCTTGGTTCATGGCTTTAATCCACTCATCATTGTCAACATCCTTCATTGCTTTCTTAAAAGACAACAGATTCTCGACCCCATCATTAGAAATGACGTTCTGGGCTTCAGTCAACCCATGTAGCAATCCGGTGGCTTCATAACCCTCCCACTATATTGAAGCTGTCTCAACACTTGAGTTGGTTGACTAGATATACTGACCTCAACAACTCTTGTTGATCTTTCGGCTTGTTCAACAACTTTTTTTGAACCCTCAATAGTTTCAATCTCACTAGAAATCTCACGCAAAACGAGCTTACTCCGTGGCTTATGATCCCAGATGTGGTATTCTTCCAAGAAGATAGCATTTGTAGAAACAAACACTTTGTTCTCACTCGGATCATAGAAGTATCCACCTCTTGTTTCCTTGGGGTAGCCTATAAAGAGACAAACCTTTAAACGCGGTTCCAACTTCTTTGGGTTAGCCACTAGCACATGTACCGAATAACCCCAAATCCTAAAGTGACGTAAACTACCTTTATGGCCTCTCCACAACTCAAAAGATGTTTTAGAAACACTTTTCGAGGGAACTTGTTCAGGATATAGCATGCAGTCTCCACTGCAAAACCCCAAAACGAGTCTAGAAGATGAGCATAACTCATCATAGACCGAACCATATCCAACAAGGTTCTTTTTCTCCTTTCTGATACACCATTTTGCTGAGGTGTACCTAGGGTCGAGAGTTGGGACGCAATCCCACGTTTTATCATATAGTTTTGGAATTGGAGGTCCATATACTCTCCACCATGATCAGATCGTAGTGTTTTTATCTTCTTACTTAACAAGTTTTCAACTTCAGCCTTATACTCTTTCAACTTGTCAAGGGTTTCAGACTTATGTTGCATTAGGTAGAGATACCCGAACCTTGAATAATCATCTATAAAAGAGATGAAATATTCATACCCACCTCGAGCCTTAACATTCATCGGACCACATAAGGCCAGAATGTACAAGCTCCAAAACTTCCTTGGCTCTATCACCTTTTCCAGTAAAAGGTCGTTTGGTCATCTTGCCTTCGAGGCATGATTCATATACTGGCAAGAAGTTTTCTTCTAAACTCTTTAGAAGTCCACTTTTCATGAACTTCTCAATCCTATTGAGGTTGATGTGACCTAACCTTAGATGCCAAAGATGGGTATTTTCCTTAGGAGAAACCTTTGGTCTTTTAACTGTGGTTGTCCTACTGAATATTTCAGTGTTAAACAAGGCTTTCATGACTAACGACCTTAGTACATATAAGTTACTTTCTATTGAACCATAACTAATCTCCATTCCATTCTTGAAAATAAACACTTTATTCTTAGAAAAAGAGACGGTATACCCGTGTTCAATGAGACAAGAAACCGAGATTAAGTTCCTCTTAGTATGAGGAACCATGAAAACATTATCCAGAAACAGATAACATTTCTTGTCAACAAATAACTTCAGCCTGCCTACAACAACAGCTGAAACAACCTCACCAGTGCCGACTTGTAGAGTTATTTCTCCCTATGGCTACGTTTGTTAGGAACTAAATCCTTGGTAAGAGGAACTGACATGGTTGGTAGCACCCGAATCTAGGATCTAGGTAGAATTATCATTCTCTACTAAACACGTCTCCAAGACCAATAAATCAGATTTACTGTATTTTCTCCTCTTTTGGAGAGTAGTGGGATCAGTGTCAGAACAACTGACACTACTGGTTTTTTCATCTATCTCTTTGTGCTCGAAAAGTAAGAACTAACGCTCAAATAAATCTTGCAACAAGTCCATGATCTCGCATGCAATAACCATGTTCTCAACCCTTTTGGCCAAAACATCAGGTATGTTAGCCAAAATGTGAAGTATGGCCAATGAATTAGCCTTCATCCACACCTCATATGCATTACGAACACTTTGCGGTGCATCAAGGGTCGGGACTTGAGGACATTCTTCAACCATGACAAATTCGAAGTCGTTTCCCACGAAATATGTTTTACACGATTCTTTCCACTGTATGTAATTGGTCATATTAAAGGCACTAAACGGAAATACTAACGAGTTACTAAAAAAAAACACATTGACCTACGTTAGGTTTTAAGCAAATACCCATTGTGAAACAAACAACATCCAATAAGGTTTTAGCAAAACTAATATGAACCTCGTGTGACATCTAGCTTCGCAATGATGCTTCAAAGGATTAGGACAAAAGCCGCCGAAGGGAGGTTAATTATCCCTCATCTGAATTGAGAAGTTCTCAACCAGTCATTAATACTAGAACAAATCTTGTGAAGGAAATTGAACATGAGGATTTCCATGGGCAGCAGAATAAATCATTTCAAATTACAATCATGTATGAACATTACAATTACAGTCGTAAACAGAACATACAGTTATGCAATCAAT
Organism: Benincasa hispida; assembly: GCF_009727055.1. Taxonomy (NCBI): domain Eukaryota; kingdom Viridiplantae; phylum Streptophyta; class Magnoliopsida; order Cucurbitales; family Cucurbitaceae; genus Benincasa; species Benincasa hispida. The sequence goes on along the minus strand of NC_052352.1, from coordinate 13,685,582 downwards.
ACAAAAATTACAACATGAAAACTACAAATGCATAAGGAGAAATCTCTATGAACATTTGTAGACTTGTCTCCACCTCCTTGCTCACGAATGCTCGAACACAGCAACCTTGAATGCTCGGACAACCTGACCACTCCGCAGCATGAACACCACGTTCTCGTCCTCTGCGATCGCCTCGGTCACAAGCACTCTAACATCACGAACGGCTTCCACAGAGGGTGGGCTCTGTGTAAACTTGGTGTGAGGCAGACAAAGGAGAAAACACTTATCGTGTACACGATTGGGCAACTGAGAGAAGACAAAAACCTATCGTATAGGTCGATGCCCAATTGTTTCGCAAAAGCTAAGCGATCGTCTAGCAAAAACTAAATGATTGTTTAGCTCATCATTTAGTACCGTGTCTGTCGCTTACAAAACACTACATGATCGTTTACTAAAACAAATTGTCACTTAGTAAATCAGAATTTACTTGACAAGCTTCCGTGAGATGTTTTTTCGAGAGAAAAACTCAAAATTACTTTTGTAAAACTTACTAAAATTAGGAAATTTTTTTTCCTTTTATCTCACTTTTACCATGAACCACCAATAACCCCTCACTCAATTGGTTATTAGAGAAAAAGATTTAATTATCTAATAATTAATATTATTATAAATATAAACGATAACCAACTTATCATACCATATTTATAACCTATAGTTTTAATATTTCATCTCATGAAACATATAAATTATAGTTCTTTTTCTATTCCATGGTACTTAATGTAAATCTCATTTACATCAATCCTCCATTAGATGAATCTCATACATCATACCGATCATATCATATATAATCAAATTACCTCTTGTCAATTTGAACATTTCCAATTAACACCAAGAACTGATCCTCAACTGAATCCATTGAGCTACCAAGGGGACCTTATGGACTTGTAGCTCGAAGATCCAACAGTACATAAATAACTGACCAAACTCTTTAGTCATGGGATCCACCATCCGTTAACTGCCAGGCACTCCATTGAAGACCAATAGTTGAACTCTTTTTACCACAGATATATTATGTGTCCATCTTAACCAATCAGAAGTGCGACAACTCTTCACAGATCGCTCGTAAGTACAGCTGGGCTAAAAACCGTTATGCCCTTGTAGGTACATCTAACTCCTTAAGTACCATTGATCCCTCTAATAAATATAAGTCCTAGTCCTACTACGACTGAGTCCTCTCTTCCAAAGAGAAGTTATGGCCACTATGTTCAATCCCCGAAATTAGCCTTTAAGGGAGCAATCTCTTTACTTATCCCTGCTTCGGGAAAGAAGTGAATTCCATCTTGTAGATTGAGTTCCTAGCTCCAAAATCAGACAAGTCCCTAAAAAGGTAGGCATGTTGAGTTGGCAATCTGGCCACTCTCACCCATTCTAATCAAAAGACCGCCCTAAAAAATAGGAGTTCTCAAAACACTTAGGATTGAGGTCGTGTCACCTATGGTCGTTTAGGTTAGATGTAAGTCTCTAGTATCAACGGTGTTATATATAGAGTCTAGTCATCTCATGGTCCAGGTCTTATACAAACTCTTTGTATAGGACATCCCCACTCGCACGTCTCTACATGAATTGTCAGGATCTACCATCTGTAGTAGTTTATAATAATTGTAAACCTCTACAGAGCGGGCCATATATGTAGTGTCACAAGAATTAGGTATCCCACCTTAATCCTTATACTACAGACCTATTTAGGTTATCACTTAAGGCATGATCCACTTGTATATCACATATACATGCTTAAGTTCACATAAGATAACCAAGGAACTTTGTTTATTGGATATGAGTAAATGCCAGAATTAAATAACATTTGTTTTATTTATCAAACAATATGTATCTTTACAAAACAACAAGACTCTGGGAGAATAAGGACACCTATCCCAACATCTTGTTCTTATAACAATAAGCCATCATTGATTCGGTCAAAAGATCATTAACTTACTTAACAATCTCCCATAAGTATGACCCGCCATTTTAGGCCCTGGAGATCCGCCCCCAAGCAGCCAATCCGAAGGGAAAAAATCCAATTGGGGCAAAACCTAAAGCAACCCTATCCATTTCTGGAATTCACCTTAATCTTGACCAACTGCACAAAACCCGTCCGAAGGGGGACACTTCCAGGGTGCCACGAGGGAGTACAAAATGATCTCACGGTGTGAACCAATAGCAGAGATCGTAGGATATGTTGACACACATCCTTCATCCACTTACTATAAACACTCTATCCGTCCACCTCGATATTGACTCATGCAAACACCATCCAAAGAGGGATGCTTCCAGGGCACCACGAGGCCAAGCATGAATCTCACGGTGTGAACATATAGAGAGAAACATGTGTGGAATCATAGACATATTATATACATCTCTTCCTCCCACTAAGTATTTTATAACCTAGGATTTAGTTTATTTAGAAAAAAAAACGGCTAAGAATTTTAACTAAGTGACTTTTAGGTTTGCCCAAGAGTAACTTTTACCTTGGATTGTTAAAACAACTTTCGATCACCATCCATTAAACTCTTTAATGGAGTCTTTGACCAATTATCGCATGCTTATGGAAAATCTATCTAATTCAGCTTCAAAAGTAGGTTCCCATGTAGGGGTGTTCCGTTTCTGTTAGCTGAAGAACCCTAACCTAGACAGAACCCGCCTTAGACAAAAAGTCCTTTATAGATAGATTAAAAAAAAAAATTAATATTTTATGCTAATCAATTTAATTCTATTAAACCGATTTTAAAAGATTAATCTAGGTTACTAAACACTTTAGAACCAGTGAACTTAGGTCTATCTCAATCCAATTTTAAAACCCTTTTAAAAAGCTTGAGTTCACCCTAAGTCTGTATGCAACTCTTTCTTATCGATTTTAGTTCTAATTTTCTTTATAACACCTATAAACGGAAACAACCAAAACCACTGTGCAAAACTAACACATGAAAGGCATTCATAGCGATTATAAACAGCCTAAGTGTCATGCTTAATGCATTGTTCATTCATTGCTACTTCTTTATATAACGCTTATACAAAACAGCAACGAAACAAGCACAACATGCTTCCATTCACCCTTAGACTATAACACTTATAATAAAAGGATGATGCATGATAATGCTCACTGCATGCAAAATATAACTCTTATATTTCATGATGCATGCACATGATTTCAAATAATTTCTTCATGCAATATTATAACATTTATAATACATGATGCATAAATAATTGCACAACCTAAGGTGGGTTTCAAACTATATGTCAAACATTTTACCATATAATCACCATACATCACATGTATAATAAACAAAAGTTGATGAATCGGGTAAAATTGCCTCAAATCCACAAAAGTACAAGCTAACTATTACAAAACCAAGGAGTCTCCGGTTTAAATAGGCAATCCGGGTCTTGAATTGTCCGGGCGAAGCAACGCGTCTCCAACCATCGTGTACCAAACGCCCTGCAATCATCTACACAAAAAAACAAACGATTTGTTCTATCGTTTACCAACGCTCTTAGAGCTAAACGATCGTTTAGTAACGATCGTGTACCTTTTACTAAGCGATGAAGCCTGAGGTACGCGATCGTCTAATGCGCTCCACACAACATAACTCTTATACACATCTAGATGTGTATAAGAGACAGGTACTAAACTCCCTGCAATCGTTTACACGAAAGAACAAACACTTCGCTCTATCGTTTACCAACGCTCTTAGAGCTAAACGATCGTTTAGTAACGATCGTGTACCTTTTACTAAGCGATGAAGCCTGAGGCACACGATCGTCTAATGCGCTCCACACAACATAAGCCTTACACGATCTTGTAAACGACTACGATGTGGTGAAGCACCATCGCCTAAACAATCGCTGAGCGAGCGTCTTTATATCGTATATCGCGTGATTTTATAGGTAGAATTGTACGATGAGGCATGCTAACTACATGATAGTCTAGCGTGCACCTTTAACTAGATGATGAGCATCAAATGCTCCCACTACGATCGTCTACCTCCAACGTCTACGCGGCTGGACAACCAATGCTATGCGATAGAGTAAACAATTTACCCTATTGTTTAGCATTAGCTAAACGATCGTTTAGTAAATACTACACGATCGTATAGAAAAATCTACACAATCGCTTAGATAAATCCCAACGATTGTTTACCTGAGGCTATACGATACGCAACTCTTGGTCTTCTTCCTTGTTGAGAACCGTATCTCCATTTTTTGATACTTCATCACGAACGATTCAACTAACTCAAACTCTTTGAATTACAGACTCGATAACATGTGAATTATGCCAAAAAAAAGGGCCCTTACAAATTAACACTTTGTAATTGAAAGAAAACTTTAAACAAGGCAATTAAACCCGTAAACATTCATCAACTCCATCTACAAAAGCATTTAACCCTTAAACACAAATGCAGAAAACTCACCATGACTGTAAAAAAAGTTCAAAACAGAATTGAAATTTGGAATATCAGAACAACTTGGCTCTGATACTAATTGAAGAAAATCAAACACGAGGATTTCCATGAGCAGCGAAAAGATATTTCCAAATTTTAATCGTATATGAACATTACAATTACAATTACAAACAGAAACATACTGTTATGCATAAAATAGAAATTACAGCATGCTTATATTATGTGATCAAGAGATAGGACTAACAAACCTTTGAAGACTCATCTTCAAGTTCCTTGATCACGAAATACAGCAACACACAAACGTTCATCCAACATGACCGCTACACTGCACAAACACTGTGAACTCGAATAAAGCGATCGCCTAGGTCATGAACACCCGAACACTGCGAACGACCTCCACAGAACATTGATTGTGTCGAGTTGAGTATGACACCACCAAGAAGGTTACCTTAGTATTCTCAGTATGAGAGTCTAGAGGGTGGGCTCTGTGTGGACTTGGTTATAGGCAGAAAACTGGATGAAGAACAATCATGTAAATGATTGAGCAAGTGGGAGATGACACAACCTATCGTATAGGTCGATGCCAAATTGTTTAGTAAAAGTTGATGCCCAATCGTTTAGTAAAAGCTATGCGATCATCTAGCAAAACCTATGCGATCGTTTAGCTCATCGTCTAGCTAAGTGTCTATCGTGTGAGAACACTCCACGATCGTTTAGCTTTCTCCAAGCTGTCGTTTAGTAAATTAGATTTACTTGACAACTATCCGTGAGAACTTTTCCGAGTGTGAAAATCTCAAAATTACAACTTCGTGAATCTTAAAAAAACTTACCAATATTAGGAAAACTTTTTTCCTTTTGTCTCATGGTTACCATGAAACCACCAATAACCTCCTACTCATTTGGTTATTAGAGAAAAAGAGATAATTATTCAATAACTAATATTATTATAAATATAAATGATAACTAACTTACCATAATATATTTATAACCTATAGTTTTAATATTTCATCTCATTGAATATATAAACCATTACTCTTTTTCTATTCCATGGCATATAATATAAATCTCATTTACATTAACCCTCTACTAGATATATCTCATACACCACACCGATCATACCATATATAATCGAATTGCCTCTTTTCAATCTGAACATTTCAAATCAACACCAAGAAACTGATCCTCAACTTGAATCCATTGAGTTACCAAGGGGACTTTATGGACCTGCAGCTCGAAGCTCCAATGATACGTGAATAACTGACTAAACTCTTTAGTCACGGGATCCACCATCCGTTAACTGACAGGCACTCCACTAAAGACCGATAGCTGAACTCTTCTTACTATAGATATATTATATGTCCATCTTAACCAATCAATAGTGCGATAACCCTTTACTGATCGCTCGTAAGTATAGCTTGGTCAATAATCGTTATGCCCCTACAGTTACATCTAACTCCTTGAGTACCATTGACCTCTTTAATGAACATAAGCCACAGTCCTACTATGACTGAGTCCTCTCTTCCAAAGAGATGTCGTGGCCATTATGTTCAAGCCCCAGAATCTGTCCTTAAGGGTGTAATCTATCTACTTACCCCTGCTTCGGGGAAGGAGTGAATTTCATCTTGTGTAAGTGAGTTCTCAGCTCCCAAATTAGATAAGTCCCCAAAAAGATAGGCATGTTGAATTGACATTCTGGCCACTTTCACCTATACTAATCAAAGTACCACCCTTAAAGGCAAGAGTTTCCAAAACACTCAGGATTGAGATCGTGTCACCTATGGTCATTTATGTGAGATGTAAGTCTTCAGTATCGACGATGTTATATACAGAGTCTAGTCATCACGTGGTCCAGTCTTATACAAACTCTTTGTATAGGACACCTCCGCTCACATGTCTTCACATAAATGGTCAGGATCTACCATCTGTAGTAGTTTACAACACTTGCAAACCTCTACAAAGCAGGTCGTATCCGTAGTGCCACCAGGATCAGGTGAATTCATGCGACCATGCTTTAGAATTCATGCGGTCATAGCCATGCGCTGAATGATGGAGAGGATTCTTCTGTTGAAACTATGCACTGAGGAAAATTATTATCGCACCTATAAGGAGCAAATGCACACCACATCCAAGAAAGCAGTCGCATATCCAAAATGACAATAACCAAAATAAACTAAACTAGGAAAGCAAGGTAAAGATAGAGTAGAAGACGTCCCTGGAGAAATTGGAGTGAAGCCACTGCAAGGAGTCTTCCATGCAGGAGATTGATCTCAACTGCTTAGGTCAAGAGACTCGTCCTGACTATTGGAACTTTCGGCAATTGTTGGTCGCATATTGGTTAACACATGCCTATAACTGCTTTCAGCTCATGCAACAGATAGTCTTTCCATCTCGGGGTCAATATTGGCTTTCGGCACATCGCCTACACTTCAAATATTGTTTGCAACTTGGTCGCACAAGCTACAATACGCCCAAGACTAAAAGGGTGCCTTCGAAAACACAAAACTTGATGGGTGGAAAATGGAGAATAAATATGCGTGCTTCTTATGATATGCGTTGATATCCATGCATCGATGGTCATGCGTTGGACTGAGAAATATGCAATATGCGTTTAAGAATATATGCGATGACCATGCATTCCTGCCACAAGTTTTCTTGCTCTCTCGCCAAGTATAACGAGTTCGCAAGTTTCTTGGGGTGATACGAGGTCGAACTTAGGGACTTGTAACTAAATGTTGCGAAGTAATGTGTCTACAGTGATGAATTAAAGAATAATGAAGTTAAAGGACTATGCGCTACTTCTACTCCTAACTAAACAGATTAAGCAATGGAAATATGACTATGAGAGTTGGTAGAGATGCGACAACTGTTAACGCATAATAAGATGCATGGAAAAATAGATAAAATGTTGAAAGGGATAACTTGACCGTGTCATTAAGCTTATTGCAAGGTAACCCCAGCCAGCACAAGTTATGCGATCATGCTATACACAAATATATGCACGTGATGCATATGCGAAAATGTTGATAGAACTTATCTCTAAGTCTCTATTCTTGCTTATGCGCACATAAGACAAGATGACCGCATACCACCATATCCTATTTCTAGGGCGCATGCGATGTGTAAATAGCAGATAGAACTTATGTCTGAGTTTCTACTTCTTGCTTATGCGATTCTAATCTGACTCTCTCAAGCCTAGATTCTATCTTTAGACTACTCTTTCAAGTATGTCCAAAGGGTGAATGATGCATACATAAGACAAGATGATCATATAAAGCATGGTTGACATAAGATTATTCTTATATCCAGGAACACTGCTTACTTTGCTTAATGCATTCTACTACTACTTACCCTCTCGGGCAGTTAGTCGCCGCTGATCAGCTCATCGACAAGCGTTGTTACAGAGATAAGAAGAGAGATGGAGGGCTAGATGTAGGCAATCTTTTACTTCCATTAGATGTATGTCAAGGCTGCCGGTGGTGTAATGGAAAGGTGGTGGAGTAGTCTCTCTCAAGATCTATCTCCAGCAAAGCTCTGGTCATCACTCGAAATGGGTGTAGGAATGAAGAACTCTCAAAGAATGTTTTCTCACGCTCTCATCTGTGATCACAAGGATCTGCCTTCAGGCAGAAGCTCAGATGCCTTGAATTTAGGCTCTAAGGCTCTATTTATAGAGTTCAATTGCCGACAACATTAATGGTCCCACTCTGCCACTAATGACGCGATGGACCTGCTTTGAATCTCTGCTACTAATGGTGTGGTAGGTGAAATATCAACATCATCTTTTTTATACTCTCAAGGTATGCGTTCTGATGGAACTCGAGACATATGCAGCGGAATAAGAACCTAATTACACTCTAATTGCTTTTAACTTAAAGGAAAGGATGCACGCAATTGAAGGAAAAACAATAATTAAAATTACCTTTGTAGCTCCCAAAAACCGCTCTTCCTCGCTAAATCTCGACCCGAACTCGAACAAACCACCACTAGAGTTGACCTACTATCCTCTGAACTCAGAACCAGATTGTGGGACCCAGTGGATGAAGAAAACCGAGAGAGAGAAAAGAGATGGAAATTTGGGTTAGGGTTTGGGTTTTTTTTTAGCCCAATTTTAGAAAACAATTTGGAAAAATTGGCAAAACTGTTTTCATTCAAAATGAAAGCCCATTTTATAGAAAAAACCATGCAACAATTGCATGAACCAAATCCATAAAAACCCAACACCTATAATCCACTATCTTAGTGGGCTTAATGTCTCCATTATAAGCCAATATCTAGTCCACTGCTATGGAATTATCCAACAAAAGTTTGGATTTTCCCATTAACTATAGTCAAAGGGCAAAATAGTCATTTGGTCAAAGTCAAACTTTGACCAAAAAGTCAACATTTTAACTTTTTATGATTTTTTTCCGCGTTGACTAATTTTGACCTCTCGAGCATGAATCCGCACTCATTTTCTCGAAATTCAAATCACATTTGAATATAAGGTCGGTCAAAGTTTGACTTTTCAAAGTAAAAAAGTCAACTCTTTGACTTTTTACATCTTTGACCATTTCCATTATTTTCGAGCTTCCAAATATGAACGTATTCATATTCTTGATATTTAAATCACATTTAAATATTAAAGCTGTATCTCTAAACTGAAAACCCGACAACTATATCACATATACTTTTTGGTTTCTTCTCTTCACCTAATTCGAACAATTCGAATCATTCTATGATACTGTTCTAAGTTTATTCCATATGAGCTAGTAGCGGAACCTAATGGACCTATAGATCATGGGCTCCAACGATCTGAGATTAGCTAACTAAACGCTTTAGATGAAGCTAATCAACATTCGTTAACTAACGGGTCATTCCACTATAGTCCCGTAGTTTCACTCCCTTCGCTATAGATATATTTATGTCCATTTGATATAGCCATGATTAGTAAGCTAATCCTTCACAAGTTGTTCGTAATCTCGGCTGGGTCATAAAAACTATTTTACCCCCAAGACTACATCTTGTTCCTTAAGTTCCACTGATTCTCTAATGAACAGTTGGTTTAAGGTCCAACCTATAAACCGAATCCCTCTCGGGCCAAGGAGAGGGTGGGGCACCTTGTTCAAGACCTGGAGTCAGTACTAAAGGGAACAACCTATCTACTATCCCTATTACGGGTAGGAGTGAATTCTGTCTTGCACCCTATGTTCCCAACTATCCACCCGATCTTACCCCTGAAATGGGAGGCTTATTGGGCCAGCGACATTGAGCTGCCCTCACCTATGCAGATCTAAGGATAATTCCAAGTGAACAGAAGTTCATACTTAGCTCAGGATTAAGATTAAGTTACCTAGGTCTTCAATGAATGAAATAGTCAGTTTTATACATAAAACGACATTTAGAACGTAAAAAGTGACTATTTCTTAGTTCAGTCTTATGCAAACTCATTACATAGGATGACCCCACTCACATATCTCTGTATGAACGATTTAGGATCACATCGTTTGTACTAACTACAAAGTGTGCCACATCCATAGTGTCCCCAGAATAAAGGCGCCCAACCTTATTCATATACTATAGACCATTTTGGCTATATATTTAAACTTGATCCATATTTATGTCACTACATAAAGTTCAAACTACATTAAATAGCCTCAAACCTTAGTTTATTGGATTCAAGATTACAATTTCAGTAACAACTTTATCGAAAAACAAAACAAAATATGTTTATTAATTTACAAACTACGAGTTTTAGGACATAAAATCCAACAAACTCCCATTTGGACTAAAACTCCTAGTGGAGTATCACAATGTTGAATTTAAGTGAGAAACATATGAGTACAATAAACATATGAATCAATAAACTAGGGCATATACCCAAAAGTTCTCCCATTTGTCCTAGTTTGCAAACTTCGTAGACCTAGACTCTGTAGGTGACCTTCAAACACTTTAGCCGTGAGGGCCTTTGTAAAAGGATAAAAAATGTTTTGTTTAGAAGATATCTGGGTCACTACAACGTCTCCACGATGTACAATCTCCTAAATTAGATGGTATTTATGCTTAATATTCTTGCCGAACTTGTGGCTTCTTGGTTCTCTTGAATTTGCAACTGCACCACTATTATCACAATATAGGGTGATAGACAGATGCATATTTGGAACAACTTCCAAATCTGTCAAGAATTTCCTCAACCATATTGCTTTCTTTGTTGCTTCACAAGCAGCTACATATTCAGCTTCCATTGTAGAGTCCGCAATACAGTTTTACTTCACACTTCTTCACACTACTGCTCCTCCATTCAGAATGAACACTGATCCCAATGTAGATTTTCTTGCATCTTTATCGGTTTGAAAATCAGAGTCAGTGTATCCAGTAAGAATCAAATCCTTAGTACCATACATGAGCATGTAGTTCCTCGTTCTCCTAAGATACTTGAGGATATTCTTNCAGTAAGAATCAAATCCTTAGTACCATACATGAGCATGTAGTTCCTCGTTCTCCTAAGATACTTGAGGATATTCTTAACAGCAGTCCAATGATCATATCCAGGATTGGACTGATACCTACTGACTATCCCTACTGCGTAGCATATGTCAGGTCTAGTACATAACATTTTATACATCAGGCTCCCTATTGCGGAAGCATAGGGAATGTGTCTCATATCCTCAACCTCTTGACGTGTCTTAGGACATTGATCCTTTGACAAATGAATTCCATATCTATAAGGTAAAAAACCTCTTTTGGAATTCTACATCTTATACCTAGACAACATTTTGTCTATATAAGTTGCTTGAGACATGGCTAGTTTTCTGTTCTTGCGGTTCCGAATAATCTGAATCCCGAGAACATACTGCACATTTCCTAAACCTTTCATTTGGAATTGCATTGCTAGCCATTTCTTGATGTCAGTTAGGTAACCTACTTCATTCTCAATGAGTAGAATATCGTCAACATATAAAACTAAGAACGCTATAGGAGAATTGACGATCTTCTTGTAAACATAAAGCTTGTCAACATTTTGTTCGAAGCCATAAGATTTGATCGCAGTATCAAATCTTATATTCTAAGATCTAGAAGCTTGTTTCAACCCATAAATGGATTTCTGAAGCTTACAAACCTCTTGTTCTTGACTCTGTGCAATAAACCCCTTTGGTTGAGCCATATAGATACTCTCCTTAAGATCGCCGTTTAGAAAGGCTATCTTGACATCCATCTGCCAAATTTCATAATCATAAAAGGTGGCAATGGATAAGAGTATTCTAATTGACTTAAGCATGGCAACGAGAGAGAAAGTTTCTTCATAGTTCACTCCCTTTCTCTAGGTATAACCCTTTGCCACAAGTCGAGCCTTAAAAGTCTGTATGTTCCAAGATCGAGACGTCTGTTTCAACCCGTAAATGGGCCGATTCAGCTTACAAACCTTTTGGTCTTGACCTTGAGCTATGAATCCCTCGGTTTGCACCATATAAATGGTCTCCTCAAGATTTCCATTCAGAAAGGTCGTCTTGACGTCCATTTGTCAGACTTCATAATTATAATAAGCTGCAATGGACAGGAGGATGCAAATCGACTATAACATGGCAATAGGCGAGAAAGTCTCTTCATAGTCGACTCCCTCTACCTGGGTATAACCCTTTGCCATAAGTCGAGCCTTGAAGGTCTGTATCTTTCTATCAGAACCCCGTTTGCGCTTGTTGATCCATTTACAACCTATAGGTCTTACACATCAGCTGATCTATAAGATCCCATAATGAGTTGAAATACATCGACTCCATCTCGAGATCCATGGCCTTGACCCATTCATCCCGATCAACATCCTCCATTGCCTTCTGATAAGACAACGGATCCTCACCGTCGCCATCTGCTACCATAGGAAGAATTTCCATGAAACCCAGATAGCGAACGGGTGGGTTCGCAACCCCCCCACTACGTTGAGGTTCCCTCAACTCTTGAGGTGGTACCGACCTACTAGATGAACTCCCATCAACAACTCTTGCTGATGTAGCAAGCTCTTCAACAACTCTTGTTGTTGCGTGAGCTTTCCAATGAAACCACTGAAACTTCAACAACTCTTGTTGAAGTTTCAGTAGTTTCATTGAAAAGCTCACGCAATACGACTTTACTTTGTGGACTGTGTTCCCTTATATGATCCTCCTCAGGAAAGTAGCGTTCGTTGAAACAAACACCCTATTTTCCGATGGATCATAAAAATAACCCCCTTATGTACCTTTGGGTAGCCTACAAAGAGGCATAACCTCGATCGTGGTTCCAACTTCTTGGGATTTGTCTCAAGCACATGTGTAGGGCAACCCCAAATGCGGAAATGACGTAAACTAGCTTTACGCCCGTTCCACAACTCCAGAGGTATTCTTGCAACACTCTTGAAGGGAACATATTTGAGTATGTATACTGCAGTTTCCACTACGAAACCCCAAAACGAGTTCGGTAAGGAAGCGTAACTCATCATCAAACGAACCATGTCCAACAAGGTTCTATTTTTCCTCTCCGCTACACCATTCTGTTGAGGTGTACATGGCGTTGAGAGTTGGAAAATGATTCCATGTTCTATCAAAAAGTCCTGGAATCCCGAGTCCAAAAACTCTCTACCTCGGTCCGATTGAAGTGTTTTAATCCGTCTATCCAATGCGTTTTCAACTTCAACCTTGAACTCTTTGAACTTTTCAAAGGATTTAGACTTCCGTTGCATAAGATAAACATACCCATACCTAGAGTAATCATTATAAAACTGATAAAATACTCATAGCCAACTCAGGCTCACACATTCATAGGACCACAAAGGTCAGAATATACTAACTCAAGAGGCTCCTTGGCTCTATAACCTTTTCCAGTAAAAGGTTGTTTAGTCATCTTACCCTCAAGGCAAGACTCGCACACCTGTAAAGAATTTTCTTGTAACTCATTTAGAAGTCCATTCTTCACAAATCTCTAAATCCTATTGAGATTGATGTGCGCTAAACGCAAATGCCAAAGATGGGCATTTTCTTTTGGAGAAATATGTTGATGTTTTGTTTGAGTTACGTCAGTTTTAAACAATTCTGTGTTATGGAGGGAATTAATGGCTAACGACCTTAGCACATGTAAATTACTTTCCAGATATGTTGTACAAATAGTAACACCATATTTATGAATAAACGCTTTATCCACATTGAAAGAAATAGTGTATTTACATTGTAACAAACACTTTACAGAAATGAGGTTCCTCTTAAGTTCAGGAACAATATATACATCATTCAAAACTAGAAACCTATTATGTAAAGCTAACTGGAGTCCTTCCACTGCCACAGCTTAGATGACGTGCCCGGTGCCTACTTGCATCGTCATCTCACCAGCCTCCAGCTGTCGCTAGGATCTAATCCCCTAAAAAGAATATTAAATGTGATTAATGGCGCCCGAATCAATTATCCAGGTAGAATCATCATTCTCCACTAAAAAAGTTTCAAGTACAAGTAAATCATATTTACCTTTATCTGCCTTGGCAGGCTTCCTTTTTTTCAGCCAGCGAGGACAGTTCCTCTTCCAGTGTCCATTTTGGTTACAGTGGAAACACTTTCCTTTTTCAACCGGTGATGGATGCCTTCCTTGGGGCAGTAGATGGCGGGTTAGCAGGCGCCTTTCCTTTTCTCGTACCATCCTTCTTCTTCTTCCCCTTTGCAGAGTTAGAAGTAAAAGGTGCAGACTTCGTTCCTGAGGTCGAAACTCTATGGAACGTCCTAGAGGATGAAGCAACATTTGCTTCACCCTTCTTTCTCCCCTTACTTTTCAGTAAAGATTGGTAGGTTTGCAACTCGTTGAGGAGAGTTGTAAGGTTATATTTCAATTTGTTAAGAATCACATTACTAACAAAGTGCAGAAAGCTCTCCGGCAAAGAATGCAGGATTATGCTAACCTGGTTGCCCTCATCGATGGTAGACCCATTCAACTCCGTCACATTGAAGTGGACCATCATGTTAAGCATATGTTCATGAACAGAGGTGCCTTCTTCCATTTTGGAGTTGAATATGTACTTAAGAGACTCATACATAAGCTGTTCAGACGGTTGTCCAAACATCCCCCGCAGGCATTCCATGATCTCACACGCTGAGACTATAGGCTCATATTTCTTGGCCAAGATTTCAGAAAGGCTTGCAAAGTTGTAGGCTCGGGTCTTCTCATTCGCCCGTGTCCATCGTTTGTATGCCTCCCGAACATTGCGAGCGACATTTGGAGTTGGAATAGGAGGACAGACCTCCGTAAGAGCAAACATGAGATCCTCGATGATAAGAATCGTCGTGATCATGTGTTTCCATGTTGAAAAATTGTCGCTAGTTAATTTTTTGGCGCTAAGCAATGCTAATGTGGTTGTGGCCATTTTGAAAACTTGTTGTTGAAAATACGAACAAAACTTTATTAGATTTTGCTAAACCACGTTTGACCAATTAATTTTGCAAAATAGTTTCAAGTACCCTAAGTGAAAAACTTCTATTTTGCAATGATGCCCCAGTGAGGCAGGATAAACGTCACCGGTGGGGTGATCAGATGCCCCTTCGCTGGGATGAGACATTCTCAACCATTAAGCAGAACCAACTCTTGGAACTAAACCTAATACCCACCATTTATTCGGTCCAGAACTGCTAACCTTTAACAATTTCGCGTAAGTGTAACCCCTCGCTTTCGGTTCCAGAGTCTCGCCCTAATGAGCCCACTATAGGAAAGAAGCAAATTAGGACAAGAGACTAAGTTACCTTATCATCTTACAGGAGATCAAATAAAGAAACGCGCAAAACTTCCATCCTTTAGGGGGACACTTCCAGGGTGCCTCGAGGTAATGCGCAGTGACTTTATTCAATCCAACGAGGGAGACCGAGGGATATGCTGTTGCATTTCCCACTCCCACTTCTATGAACACTCTCTCCATCCACCTTGATATTGACCTACACAAACACCATCCATTAAGGGGACACACCAAAGGTGCCTCGAGGCCGAGGATAGATCTCATAGTGTGGAATATTTACGAGAAACGTGAAAGGTTTATGTGAGCATCATTTGCCCCAAGTACCTCCCATTGAATGTTCTACCTAAGGGTTCATTAACCTAGACAATTCGGCTACTGATTTTAGTTTAAGTCTTCTTTTTAATTTCGCTCATAAACAACTTTTGTCTATGATATATGAACAAGTTCAAGTAGTCACATTTAAACACTTTAATGGACTGTCTTTAACTTGCATGCATGCATCAAATCTATCTAATTCACCTTTCCAAGTAAGTCCTCAGGTAGGGGTGTTACATTTTCGTCAACTTAAATACCCCAGCCTAGACAGAACCTGCCTTAGATAAAAGGTCCCTTATAGATAGATTTGCTACACTTTAATCTTTTATTAGTCAATTTAATCCTATTAAACTGATTAAATGATTAAAGCCTTAGGGTTGTTAATCATGTTAGAACCGTGAGCTTAGGTCTATGTGATCCAAGTTTTAAACATTTTAAAATATGAATTAAACCAAAGTGAGTATGCATGTCTTTCTTATTGCTTTTAGTTCTAATTTCTCTTTAACTTTTAAAAAGAAACAACTAAAAATACATCGTGCACAACTAGGTGTTTATAACACTTATAAAGTAACCTATGTGTCATGCTTCATACAATGTCCAGTCGTTACTATACATAACTTTTATATATATGCGTAATAACTAAGTAAACATGCTTTCCATTCACCCTTATACTATAACAATTATGATATAAAGATGATGCATGTCAATGCTTTTTTTATGCATGCACAAATATAACTCTTATATTAGTATGAGCATGCTCTTACATAATTAAGTCATGCTTCTCTAAATTATAACATTTACAATAAAGAGATGATGCATGACCAATGCACAACCTAAGGTGGGATTTTCTATATGTGCATACCATATGACATATAAAAACCATACATCGCATGTAAATAACTAAGGATTAATGGATCAGGATGAGCCTTTACAAAAAATCGGAATGAAATAACCCTATCTATTACATTTTCCATCGAGTAAATCGGTTCATAAGCGAACCAGGTCTTGAACCGCCAGGAGAAGTCCATCGTTTAGTAAACGCCGAAGGTAGATGATCGCCCAATGCGCACTAGACGATAGGCGCAAAAGCTAAACAACTGCTTAGACAACAACGAGACTGCGAAGCCTAATCGTCTAGGCAATCGCTTAATGCGGCGGAAGATAAACGATTTACCGTGCGTTGCTAAGCGATCGTTTAGTCAGTTACTAAGCGATGAAGCTTGCTGATCTAAACGATCGTCTAGTGCGCACACACGTTAAACGATATGCGAGCATCCTATCATCTACACGACCCAATACTTAGCGATTTCTTACCCCATCGTCTACACGACCTGATAAACCCTTGATCGTCTTCTTCCTTGAAGAACAACAACCCTTGCTTCGATCTGTCTCTTATACACATCTAGATGTGTATAAGAGACAGACCCAATACTTAGCGATTTCTTACCCCATCGTCTACACGACCTGATAAACCCTTGATCGTCTTCTTCCTTGAAGAACAACAACCCTTGCTTCGATCTTCTTCACGAATGACTCAAGACTCAAACTGACTTTGAATTACAGACTCGATAACGATTAATAATGCCCAAAAATTCATGGGCCTTTATAATCAACCGAAAATGTAAAAGAATTAAATCAAACCGAGGCTAACATCCTAGAAAACTCCATTAATCCACACATCCATAACAATTTAACGATTAAACAGAGCAAATATGCACCAACCAAGAATGTATATGCAATTCATTGCAACAATGAAATTGGAAGATCAGAACCTGGCTGTGATACCAATTGAAGGATCTCTTAATGAAGAGCATTCATGAGCGTGTTCGGATCTTTCCGATTTCATTGTGACCGAAATACAACACATACATCCTAACAGACAGTTATGCAATTTACACTAATTAATGACATGCTTTGAAAAATAAACTACAAGGGATTGAGTTCACATACCAGTTGAAGACTCTCTTCAATCTCGAACTCAATGTAGCGGAAGAACCTCAATGAACTCTATCGCCCAATAAATTAGTCGGTTACGGCAGCAAGATCATCTACATGAATGGCAGCAACACGAACAAGCAGAAGCGGGGACGACACCACCACTTGGAGCGCTTGGTATTCTCGGAGTGAGAATCTAAAGTATGGTCTTTGGTGAATTTTGTAGAGGTCGGAGGAACAAGCTGATTGTGTAAATGATAAGCAAGTGGGAGAGAATGCTATCGTATAGCGGAGTGCTTATCGTTTAGACAAAGCTACACGATCGTGTAGGTTTTACTAAGTGATCGTCTAGTAATAAGTAAACGATCGTTTAGAAAACGCGACACGCTATGCAATTGTTTAGGAAAGCTAAGCGATCGTTTAGAGAAAGGCGTGCGATCGTTTAGGCATGGGTGTGCGATCCTTTAGACGATGAGATTTTATTATATAGGCTCTCAGCTAGGTGATCGATACTTTTTCACACCGCTTGCGATTTTTTTGAAGTTTTGCAAAATGAAACAAAATTTCATTTTATTCTTTAGTTACAATAACTGAATGAGATTCTCCCACTAATGCACGACCGAGGAGAAGAATTTTGCCAACTATCTCATAATTAACCAATTTATTAATAAATGAATATAATCATATTATATTCTTACCCTATAGTTTGATATCACATATCTACTATAGTAATTTCTCTTCCACTTGATATAAATCATATTTATATCTAATTTCCTCCAAAATAATGTATCTCATACATTTAGCCAATTATATCATATATAATTAACCAGATCAATTATATCATTACATAATCGAACTCCCTCTCGTCAATTTGAACATTTCAAACTGACCCAAACACTGATTCTCGACTTTATCCAAGCTATCTAGGGGACCTTATGGACCTGTGCCTCGAAGCTCCAACGATATGTAAATAGCTGACTAAACTCTTTAGCCACGAGATCCACCATCTGTTAACTGCCAACATTCCATTAAAGACCAACAGCTGAACTCTTCTTATCCCACATATATT
Source organism: Benincasa hispida (assembly GCF_009727055.1). NCBI lineage: Eukaryota > Viridiplantae > Streptophyta > Magnoliopsida > Cucurbitales > Cucurbitaceae > Benincasa > Benincasa hispida. The sequence goes on along the minus strand of NC_052352.1, from coordinate 13,667,116 downwards.
TATGTGTTCATCGGATATAACCAATCATGAGTACGCCCTTCATAGATTCTCGTAAGTACAGTTGGTCCAATTTATCGTTTTGCCCCTGTAGTTACATCTCACTCCTTAAGTACCACTGATTTCTCTAATGAACAATACAACATAGTCCTACTATGTGTGAATACCTCTCGGGTCAAGAGAAGGTGTGTGGTGCCACATCGCTTAAGACCTAGAATCAGTTCTTAAGGGAGCTATCTATCTACTTGCCCTTGCCTCAGGGAAGGAGTGAATTCCATCTTGTGTAGCTGAGTTTTCAACTCCCAAATCAGATAAATCCCCGGTTTGAATTGGTGACCTGGCCACTCGCACCCATACAAATCAAAGGATCGCCCTCAATGGCAGAAGTTCCCATCTCACTCAGAATTGAGGTCATGTTACCTATGCTCATCCTAGTGAAATGAAGTCTGTGTCATGAACGGTGTTATATAACGAGACGTTAGCACTTCGTGGTTAGGTCTTATACAAACTCTTTATATAGGACGCCACTGATCGCATGTCCCCTACACGAATGATCAGAATCAGACCATTTGTGACAAGTCACAACACTTGTGACCATTCCACAAAGCGGGCCGCATCTGTAGCGTTACCAGAATAAGGTTTCCCTGCTATATTCATATACAACAGACCATTTTGGTTATCACTTAAGACATGATCCACTTGTATGTCACCACATACATGCTTAAGTTACATACAGATAACCAGGGATTTTATGTTTATTGGTTTATGGTAAAGCAAATAAAACATACAACTGAGCAAAATCAAGATGTGAAGTAAATATCATATATTATACAACCCAAGCATTCGTACAAACTGTTTACAAACTATAGGACACGAGACTTTAGGGCATCAACCCCAACACATACAAGTGGATCATGTCTTAAATGATAACCAAAATGGTTTGTAGTATATGGATATAAGAGGGAAACCTTATCCTGGTAACGTTATAGATGCGACCCACTTTGTGGAATGGTCACAAGTGTTGTGACTTGTCACAATGGTCTGATCCTGATCATTCGTGTAGGGGACATGCGAGCGGGGGCGTCCTATACAAAGAGTTTATATAAGACCTGACCACGAAGTGTTAACGTCTCGTTATATAACACCGTTCATGATAGAGACTTCATTTCACTAGGATGACCCTAGGTAACATGACCTCAATCCTGAGTGAACTGGGAACTCCTGCCATTGAGGGCGGTCCTTTGATTTGTATGGGTGAGAGTGGCCAGGTCGCCGATTCAAACCTACCATTTTGGGGATTCGTTTTGATTTTGGTGAGCTGAAAAAACTCAGCTTCACAAGATGGAATTCACTCCTTCCCCAAAGTAGGGGCAAGTAGATAGATAACTCCCTTAAGGGCTGATTCCAGGGCTTGAACGTTGTGGCACCACACACCAAGAGGTGTTCACACGTAGTTGGACTATGTTGTATAGTTCAATAGAGGAATCAGTGGTACTTGAAGAGTGAGATGTAACTACAGGGGAAAAACGATAAATTGACCCAGTTTTACTTACGAGCATCTGTGAAAGGTCATCATACTCATGATTGGTTATACTCGATGGACACAAAAATATATCTGTGGTAAGAAGAGTTCAATTATTGGTCTTTAGTGGAATGCCTAGCAGTTAACGGATGGTGGATCTCGTGGCTAAGAGTTTAGTCAGCTATACACGTACCGTTGGAGCTTCGAGCCACAGGTCCATAAGGTCCCCTAGGTAGTTTGGATAAAGTCGAGAATCAGTTTTTGGGTCAATTTGAAATATTCAAATTGATAAGAGGGAGTTCAATTATATATGATATAATTGACTAAATGTATGCGATACATTATTTTGGAGGCAATTAGATATAAATATGATTTATATCAAGTAGAGGAGAAATTACTATAGTAGATATATGATATCAAACTATAGGTTAAGATTATAATATGATTATATTTATTTATTAATTAATTGGTTGGTTATGTGATAATTGATCAAAAAATTCTCCTAAATCGTGCGTTAGTGGGAAAATCAAATTCGGTTATTGTAATTGAAGAATAAAATGAAAATTGGTTTTCATTTTGCAAGGAGTTCAAAAAAATCGCTCAAGGTGTGAAAATGTAACGATCGCTTAGCTGAGAGCCTATACGATAGCGACTTATCACCTACAATCGCACACCCAGTGTACTAAACGATCGCACACATTGATTGCTCAGCTTTTCTAAACGATTGCTTAGCATACCTAGTTTTCTAAACAATCGCTTACTAATTACTAGACGATCGCTTAGTAAAACCTACACGATCATGTAACTTTCTTTAAATGATAAGCATCCGTTATACGATAGCCTTCTCCCACTTGCTTGTCGTTTTACACGATCACCCCTTTCCTCATTCCTCTACCAATTCCATCAAAGACCACTCTTTGGATTCTCACCTTAAGAATACCAAGAGCTCTAAATGGTGGCGTCGTCCCCGATCGTATTTGTTCGTTTGCTACCGTTTGTGTAGACGATCGTGCTGCTGTAGCTGACTGATTATTGGGCGATAAAGAATGTAGAGGGTTGCTTCCGCTGGATTGAGTTCGAAGTGAATGCAGTATTCAACTGGTGCGTATACTCAATCTATTGTATTTTATTTATTAAAGCATGCCTATAATTAATGTTAAATTGCATACCTGTTTGTTAGAATGTGTGTATGGTAATTCAGTCACAATGAAATAGGAAAGATCCAAACGCGCTCATGGATAATCTTGTTTAAGAGTTCCTTCAATTGGTATTAAAGCTAGGTTACGATCCTGGGACCTATGGGTTATGGGCCCACCACGCTTCCGTTGATACTAGAGACTTACATCTCAATGGTAGATGCATAAGATTTTTGACAAAGACCTGATATTGATTTTGAGGAGACATATTCTTCAGTGGTGGATGCAATTATATTAAGATATTTAATTGGACTGACTATGTATAAAAGCTTGGATATGCATCTTATGGATGTAGTCACAACATATTTATATGAATCTCTTGATAATGATATTTATATGAGAATCCCAAAAGGATTTAAAGTACCTTAAACATATAAATCAAATTATAGAGATCATTATATAGATTGAAACAATCAGGACGAATGTGGTACAAACGCTTGAGTGGATATTTTTTGAAAGAAGGATATTACAATAATCTAATATATCCATGTGTTTTTATAAGGAAATCACAATCAGGATTTGCTCTTTTTACTGTATATGTTGATGACTTAAATATAATTGGAACTCCTGAAGAGCTTTCAAAGGCAATAGAATATCTTAATAAAGAATTTGAGATGAAAGCTCTCGGAAAAACAAAAGTTTGCCTTGGTTTTCTAATTGAATATTTAGTAGATGGGAAATTTGTTCATCAGTAAACTTATACAAGAATTTGTTTGAAAATATTCTATATGGCCAAAGCATCTACATTAAATATTCCAATGGAAGTCTGTTCATTGGATATAAAGAAATATTTATTTCGATCTCGAGACGATAATGAAGAACTTCTTGTTCTGAAGTACCATATCTTAGTGTAATTCGTGCACTTATGTATCTTGCTAATAATTAAAGACTTAATATTGCATTTTCAGTAAATTTATTAGCTAGATATAGTTCTTCTTCAACAAAAAGACATTGGAACGAAATTAAGCATATACTTTGTTATCTCTAAGGAATAAACTATATGAGTTTGTTTATTCAAAAAAATCAAATTCTGATCTAGTTGGTTATGCAGATTTTGTATATTTATCTAATCCATACAAAACTAGATCTCAAACAAATTATTTGTTAACATGTGGAGGAATTTCTATATCATGGCCATTGGTGAAATAGACCATAATGACCACTTCCTCAAATCATGCTGAAATTCTTGCAATTCACAAGGCTAGTTGAGAATGCGTGTGGCTAAGATCAATGACTCAACACATTGGTAAAACGTGCAGCTTATCTTCTAATAAAAATCATCTAAGAATATTATATGAAGAAAACACAGCTTGCATAGCCCAAATCAAAGGAGGATATATTAAAGGAGATAGAATGAAGAATATTTCATCGAAGTTTTTCTACACTCATAATCTTGAAAAAAAAATGGCAACATCAATGTACAACAAATTTGTTCGAAGGATAACCTGGTAGGCTTATTTACAAAGGCATTACCAATCGCAACTTTTGAAAAATTGGTGCACAACATTAGAATGTGGCGACTCAAAGATCTGAAGTGATGTTTTCATGAGGGGGAGTAAATATATTGTATTATTTTAGGAGTATATATTATATGAAATATGTATTCTTTTTCCTTCACTAGGGTTTTTTTCCATGGGTTTTTCTTAGTAAGATTTTAACAAAACATATTTCATATATATATATGGGCATCTAAAAGAGAGTATTATAAATATTATAATATAGATGCCCAATGCTTAGTGTCCTAAAAGCTATGTGTCAATCTTCATGTTGTCCACGTGCCTTGTAGTTATTCATGTTTGATGTCCATGTAAGACTACATCCTATTTGCCACTTTGGCTATAAATAGTGGCATTTAGTGGATCTTGAAAATAAACTAAAAAATCCCACTTTGAATTTCCAATTTATCCTAATTTTATAATTTTAGTTATTTCATAAATTTAGTTATTTTATTTTATTATTTTATTATATTTTATCCATATCCGATTCTCGTTGTGCTCCTCAGTTTTACAACAAATTTATATATTTGATCAATTAGTTTTTTTTTTTATTTAGGTTGTTTTTAAATATAGGAAAATGAACTAAAATATTTACAAATATAGCAAAATTTAAATATGTGATAAACCACTATCTGTATTCATCATGACACGATAGACACAGATAGATGCAAATATAGTAAAATTTAACTATCTATCTACGATAGGCCGTGATAGACGACTATCTGTATTTATCTACGATAAAGCGCGATAGACTACTATCTGTGTTTATTTGTGTCATGATGGACACAATTAGTAGTCTATCACAGATATAATGTGGTATTTTGCTATTGTTTGTAAATATTTTCAACAGTTTTGCTATTTAAAGTATTTTTCTTTTTTCTTTTTGATTTTTTCAATTTATTAATGGCCTATCATACACTTTTGGTAATTAACAATAGATACAAACACTAAAACTAAGAAATTAAATTTATAGTTTAACCAAAAATCTAATTGTTGAATGAGAAATTTTAGACCAATAAAAAATAACCACATCATTTACCAAATTAATGATGAAATTATAAATAATTGAACTTGGGACTAACTAAAAGTTAGTTAGACGTGTCTCAAATTGAAATTGAAGACATACATTGACGAATTTTGATTATGCCACATGTTTTCATCATGACCGTTGGATCGAATAAAACTAATTTGGTTCAATTTGACATTATTATTTGGGCTAAAGTTCAATTGAGCCCAATAAATGTAAATCCAATTAATTGGACCTAGGGGTTAGGTCCATGGACCAAGCAAGCTCAAGCCTACAAAGCTCACATGAGGACAATATAAATAGAGGAATTCTCTTAATTTTGTGGGGTAAAAAATTTTACACTCTAGAGGGTCTAGAGAGAGTTCTCCCAACAATCGAAAGACTCTTTAACTCCTAGAGTTGACCACACTTGAAGAGTGAGTCCTTTGGAGATACAAACATTCTTCCAATGTACTATTCAATTGAGAGAGAATTAAATGATCAAATATTAGAGATCAAACTACATCCGCATCAAATTTAGATCAACACAAGTTTTAACTCCACGAAACAAGTTCCTCCGAAAACCGCTTGCGAAAAAGTTAGCACGCCTAGTGGGACATCTCTACCTCTCATCTCTTTCTTGTCATCCAAATCAACAAATCAACAAATGGCACCAAAGAAAGCTACATCCAAAACAACTGCTACAAGTGACTCTTATTCGGGACCTATCACCTGGAGTCACTCAAAGGAGATCCTACACAACCAAGAACAAGGCTCTATCATCGCGAAGAAAATATGGGAACAACTGATGGAATTTCCTAAAGGCAAGATCGTTATCAAAGAAAATTCCTTGTTTGAAAACTCTACTGCTGCTTTTGATCGATCAGAGAAAGAATCACACTTTAATGAAGTGTCTGTCATGATGACTGACGTAATGACTGAGTCCACCATGATAGAGATGAAGAGGAAGATAAATCTCTTAATGAAAGTTTTTGAGGAGCGAAACCATGAAATCGCTGCCTTAAGAGATCAATATGGGCTCGAGAAACTACTGAGACAAGTCAAACTCCAACTACCAAAGTCAATGACAAAGGAAAGACTATTTTTCAAGAAAGTCAGCCGCAACAATCCACCTCTATCGCCTCCTTATCAATTCAACAACTACAAGATATGATTACAAACTTCATAAGAGATTAGTATGAAGAAACATCACAATCTTCTTTTATGTACTCTAAGTTGTATACCAAGAGAATTAACAACCTGAGAATGTCAGCTGGGTACCAACCACAAGAGTTCCAATAATTTGATGGAAAAGGCAATCCAAAACAACATGTTACTCACTTCAGTGAAACCTGTTGAAAATGCAGGAACTAGAGGAAACCATCTAGTCAAGTTGTTCATTTGTACCTTGAAAGGAAATGCTTTCGGTTGGTATACTGATCTAGAGCCAGAAGTGATTGACAGATGGGAAAAGTTGGAAAGAGAGTTCCTCAATTGCTTTTATAATACTAGACGTATCATCAGCATGATGGAGGTGACAAGCACCAAACAACAGAAGGGAGAGTCGGTCATCGACTATATCAGCCGATGGAGAGCTCTAAGTTTGGATTGCAAAGATAGACTCATTGAATTATCCGTAGTGGAGATGTACACCTAATGCATGCAATGGGTGTTGGGAATGTCCTAAACTCATAGTTCATAAATATTGTTAACATATTCTATTTATCATAAAAGTATTATTTATTATTTTATTCAATAAGTTGTTGTTGATGTTGCATTCTTTTATGAAAACCTAACAAATAAATCCACGGCTATAATATGAATACTGTAACTTTATATGGCAACATAAAAGAGGATCAAGTTTTAGTATATAGCCAAAATGGTCTATAAGTATATGGATGAGATTGGGTACCTCATCCTGGTGACACTATTCGATGTGGCCCATTTTGTATATTGATACAAATGATGTGATCCAAAAATCATTCATGTAGATACATATGAGTGGTGCCATCCTTTGCAATGAGTTTGCATAAGACCGGACCTCGAAATAGTCACTTTTCTTTATAACAACTGGTTACTGTTAAAACTGACTATTTCAAATTCAATAACCTAGGGTAACTCGATCTTAATCCTGAGCCAACTATGAACTCCTATTTATTCGGGATTATCCTTTGATCTGCATAGGTGAGATAGTCTAACAACACTGCTCAATAAGCCTCCCATTTTGGGGATAAAACCGGATAGATAGCTGGGGACATAGCTTTGCAAGATGGAACTCACTCCTACCCGACTCAGGGTTAGCAGATAGGTTGTTCTCTTAAGCGTTGATGCCTAGTCTTGAACAATGGGGCTCCGCCCTCTCATGATTGAGAGGGTTATTATTTATAAGTTGGACTATAAATCAATTGTTCAAAGGAGGATCAATGGGAGCTTAAGGAGCAAGATGTATTTATAGGGGTAAGATGATAATTTTGACCTAGCTATAAATACGAACGACCTGTGAAGGATCGACTTACCGATTATGGTTAAATGAACAGAAATATATCTACAGTGAAGAGAGTGCAACTATCGAGCTATAGTGTTATGTCTTGATAGTTAACGAATGATTAATTCGGTTTAAAGAATTTAACCAATTAATTGCAAATCGTTAGAGCTCATGATTTATAGGTCCATAAGGGCCCTCTACTAACTCGTAAATTGGATTAGTGAATTGAGTGAATTTGATGAGATTTGAAATTAGGGTTTAAAATTTGAACTGTGCAACTTCAATTAGAGTTTTTGTTCATTGTATTTGATAAAATTGAAACATTTAGTTTTATCAAAATTAAACGAAATTGGAAAGTTCAAAATATTTAAATATTGATTTAAATATTAGATGAGGTGTAATATAATATTTAATATATGATGCTAAATTTAATTAATTGTCCAATTTTATTCCAATTTTAAAGTTATTCAAAATTAGAAATTTGATTAATTAAATTTTGAATGTATTGAAATTCAAAAGTATAAAATTAAAATTGAATTTGATTTTTTGAAAATCAAATTTTAGTTAAATTAAATTAATCAAAATTTGAAGAATTAAAATTGAATTTGAAACTGAAAGTGGGAAAGATCCACTTAATTTTACAATTGAATTTTCCCACTCAATTTTACACCTCATGCCTGAAATTGAGGGGCATCAGGCATGTTAAGTTTATTGCATGATTTTCATGTATAAATTGAAGTTTTGAACTTCAATTCAGACTTGATGCAATCTAATTAAACCCAGAAAATTCTACAGAAATCATCCCTGTACAAACTCTCTTCTTTCTCACAAAAAACCAACTCAATTAAGTGTTTCCACCACACAATCTAAGCGAGAGATTAGTAGAGAAGATCTCTATGGTGGTTTATTGTAAGTTTAAAGCATCAATTCGTAGAATTTAGCTTGAATTGAAGAGTGTTCATCAAAGGTATTGTGTTCAAGAAACCCTCTTCAGAAATTATGTTTCAATGCATGTTTTAAACTCAAATTAAGTGTAATTAGAGTACTTATTGATTCTGATATTTTTCACTGCATGTTATTTTACTCTATCACTGGGAGCTTCTCTACATCTTACAAAGGATAAAACCTCGTAAGGTTGAGGAGTTGGCAACACACGCTTATGACATGGAGCTGAGCATCGCCATCAGAAGAACTAAATATTTCCTAGTCCTTGAAGGGAGAAAGAATAAGAAAGAAATCTAAGGCACTAAAAAGATTATGAATAGTGCCATAATAAAATCTATGGTTTTCATTACAACCCCGTCAAATTTTTCCTCCAAAGAAAGAGAAACAAGATTTGAAAGAAAGCATGATGGCGGCAAGAAGCGTCGCCCAACTCTTAAAGAAGAACATAAGAAGGTTTATCCATTCCTGACTCTGATGTTGTTGATATATTATAACAACTACTAGAGAAGCAACTTATTCAACTACCAGAATGCAAACAACTGAAACAAGTAGGAAGAATAGACGATTCTAATTACTGCAAGTATCATCGAATCGTTAGTCAACCAATTGTAAAATGCTTCGTGCCAAATAAGCTGATTATAAAGTTAGCTCGTGAAAAGAAGATTGAATTGGATATTGATGAAGTGGCTCAGACAAATCATACCATAATAACAATGACTTCAAATGTTTCATCATCAACACCATTTTATGATCAAAAGGAAAGCTTGATCTTGTTTTAGGCCTTCAAGCCAATAGCTATTCAGTTCCAGCAGAAGATCGTGATGAAAGACTCCCAAGTTAAGAAAGAACTAATCCAAGAGGAGGATGAATGGTGGATAGTCATGACTCATCGAAAAAGAAGATAGTTAGATTCCACCCAAAAAGAGTCATGCACCTATCGAAGTTATAGAAGAGGGATTAAAACTCAGAAAAAGAAAGAGAAAAAGATGGCATGGAAGCCTAAATATATTAAGGAAGAAGACAGGGACTTCCCTCAACTTCAACGATTGGTAACTTTGACAGAATTCTTCCCAAAAAAACTTCCTCGATGATCATACCGAGAAAGAATTACAAATTATTGCATGTCATGCTATCAACATAGTGGAAGTTGACAATAGTCATGAAGAACTTGATGATTAAAAAAATCGAGCAAAGGGTTTCTGTCTTCGATCATATCAAACCTTCAACTACTTAATCTTCAGTCTTCCAAAGATTAAGTATGGCCTCGATAGAAGAAGAAAATCAATGCCCAACGTCTATTTTCGCTCAAACTTCAACTTTCAAAAAGCTAAGTATCTCCACGTAAAGAAAGATCAACCTTCAACATATGCTTTTGGTCATCTCAAGATGACAAACGATCAACATAAAAGAAAGATGAAAACCTTGAAGGCAAGATCTTTTCATGAAGAAAACAACGACAAGAAGAATCATAGTCATGTCCCTTCACACATGAAGAAGAGGTTGTCTGTTGATATTTTTAGGGATGAGCCCTATCGCAGCAGAAAGCACAGAACCAAAACACATTATTAATTTAGGAGTTCTGAAATACCCATACACTAGGCAATTCAGAAATAATATAGAGACCAAAGAAAAACAAAAAATTAGCCTACTGTAAAATTAGAACCTAGGTTAAGCATATTTAAAAATCACAGAAAAGGGATAGAAAACTTTTACCTTTGTAGAACCAAATGAGAATCCAATTCTCCAATTGGGATTTTAGAACACCACCAAAAGAGAAACCTTCCTATCATCTGATAAACTTCGGTAATTTTTGGTTTGTGGGAACCAAATGAATTGGGAAAAAGAAAGGGAGAAGGAATTTTCTTTGAGAGAAGTAAAAAAGCCAACATTGTTATGTGCAACATTTTTCTTTTCTTTCCTTTGTGATCAAAACAAATTTTTTTGATCAACCGAGATAGAGAGGGAAAGAAACGTGGAACCACCCACGTTTTTAGATAACTCCCCTACGTGGGAGTTATCCAATTGATTTAATTAATCATTTATTAATAAATAATTAATTAACTATTAGTTAAATCTAATTTAATTAATTATTTCATGTAAATCATATTAAATAAAATATCTCTCACATAATCTATAGCTTTAATTAAATTAAATTAAGTTAAATTAAATTAAATAATTATTTAATTCTCCACGGATATAGACCAATGATGGCAAGTTAGTTCTTCATGAGTGTTCGTAACACTAGTTGGGTTAAATTACCATTTTACCCCTGGGTTACGTCTGTATCCTTAAGTACTAATGCTCCTCTAATGAACAACTTGTTTATAGTCCAACCATTAAATAGAAACCCTCTCGGGCCAGTGAGAGGGTAGGACCCTTTATTCAAGTCTCAAAAGACACCACTTAAGGGAACACTTATCTACTTACCCTAAAGTCGAGAATGAGTGAATTCCATCTCGTGAAATTATATTCCCAGCTCCCCACTTAGTCTTGTCTCCAAAATGGTAGGCTTATTGAGTCACGAACTGGCCACTCTCACCCATACAAATCAAAGGACAATTCCTCGTGAACAGGAGTCCATAGCTCATTCAGGATTTCTAAGTTGCCTGCGTCATCCTATTGAAATAGAAACCTAACTAGTCAACGAAGTTACATCTAGTGGTTACTATTTCGTGGTCCGGTCTATGAAAACTCACTACATAGGATACCCCCACTCGCATGTCCCCTACATGAACGCATTGGATCATTGCATTTTTATCAAATACAAAGTGGATCGTGTCCATAGTGTCACCAAGATAAGGTACCTAGCCTTATCCATATAATATAGACCATTTAGGCTATATCTTGAACATTGATCCTCGTATGTCTCCACATATACTTCAAGACTCATAGAACAGTCTAGGACATTAGTTTATTGGATTAGGGTTATTTAGGCAAGATAAACAATAATTATTTATTCTAATAAACATTAATAACACTGATAGGTCAAATGTTACATTTAATATCTATGAGTTTTGAGGGCATAAAACTCAACAAACTTCCACCTGAACTAAAACTCTAGTTAGTGGGATGTATATATAATAAATAATCCAAAGCTGGAAATGTCAAATATAAGTACATTACATGAAAAGTAAATATATAAATACAATAAACTAGGGTATCCTTATACCCATTATACATCTCCCACTTGCCTAGATTTAACTATATACTTGTCTCGTAGACCTAGACTCTCTAGATCACCCTTAAACACTTTAACCGAGATAACTTTCGTAAATGGATCAACGATGTTATGCTCCTAAGCGATCTTCGTGACGATCTCGTCTCCTTGTTGCACTATATCTCGTATTAGGTGATACTTCCTCTCCATATGCTTTCCTCGTTTATGGCTGCAAGGTTCTTTTGAGTTGGCTATTGCCCCACTGTTGTCACAGTATAATGTAACGGTGTCTATATTTGGAACAACTTCTAGATCTGTTAAGAAATTCCTTAACAAAACTATGAAGTAGCTACATACTCAGCCTCTATAGTGGAGTCTGCTATGCATCCCTGCTTGGTGCTTCTCCAAACTACAGCTCCCCTGTTAAGGGTGAACACTGACCCTGACATAGAATTCCTAGAATCCTTATCAGTCTAGAAGTCAGAGTCATTGTAACCTGTAAGGATCAAATTCTTAGCCCCATACACTAGTATGTAGTCCCTCGTTCTCCGAAGATACTTGAGAATGTTTTTAACCGTCGTTCAATGGTCTAATCTTGGATTGGACTGGTACCTATTGACTAATCCCACTGCATAACATATGTCAGGCCTAGTGTAGAGCATAACATACATTAAGCTGCCCACAACTGAGGTGTATGGAATATGTCTCATATCCTCAACTTCTTGAGATGTCTTAGGACACTATTTTTTAGATAAGTGAACCCCACGCCTGAAAGACAATAAACCCTTATTGAAGTACTGCATCGAATATATTTTGTCGATATACGTTGGTTGAAACAATGCCAACGTTTTGTTTATACGATCCTAATGATTTGGATCGCAAGAACATATTGCGCCTCTTCCAAATATTTCATTTAGAATTGGGCCGCTAGCTAGTTTTTCACTTCAGTAAGGTACCCTACATCATTCCCAATGAGTATAATATTGTCTGCATAAGTACTAGAAAAGCTACTTTATTCTTGTTGATCTTCTTATATACAAAAGGCTCATCAACATTTTTGTCAAAACCAAAATATTTTATCGCAGTATCAAATCTCATGTTCTAAGATTTAGACGCTCGTTTCAACCCATAAATGGATCGATTCAGCTTACAAACATTTTGCTCATGACCTAGAACTATGAACCCTTCGGGCTGAGACATAAAAATATTCTCTTCAAGATTACCATTGAAAAAGGCAGTCTTGACGTCCATTTTCCATATTTCATAGTCATAAAAATATTCTATATATAACGCCGTTGATACTAGAGACTTACATCTCACCTAAACGACCATAGGTGACACGACCTCAATCCTGAGTGTTTTGGGAACTCTTGCTTTTAAGGGCGGTCCTTTGATCAGTATGGGTAGAGTGGTCAGATTACTAACTCAACATGCCTAACCTTTTTGGGGACTTGTCTGATCTAGGAGCTAGGACTCAATCCACAAGATAGAATTCACTTCTTTCTCCGAAGTAGGGATAAGTGAGAGAGTTGCTCCCTTAAGGCTTGATTCCGGGGCTTGAACATAGTGGCCACAAACTTCTCTTTGGAGGAGAAGACTCAGTCATAGTAGGACTATATTTATGTTCATTAGGGGATTAGTGGTACTTAAGGAGACAATGTAACTACAGGGGCATAATGTTTATTAGCTCAGCTGTAATTAGTGCTCCCCAGTCCTCAAATCAACTCGGGTGCACTCTATGGCAGTCCGACACTATAGGTGGCCCCTCGCATTTCTTTACTCCAAATCTCCCGCCCTCTTGTGAAAGGTTGTCGCACTTCTGATTAGTTAAGATGGACACATAATATATCATGGTAAGGAGAGTTCAATTGTCGATCTTTAGTGGAGTGCCCTGGCAGTTAATGGATGTGAATCCCGTAACTAAAGAGTTTAGTTAATTATTCACGTACCGTTTAAGCTTTGAGCTACAGGTCCATAAGGTACCCTTGGTAGCTCAGATGGATTCAGTTGAGGATCAGTTCTTGGTGTTGATTTGAAATGTCAAATTGACAAGAGGTATTTGATTTATATGATATGATCGATTGATTGATGAGATACATCTAGTGGAGATTGATGTATATGAGATTTACATTAAGTACCATAGAATAGAAAAAAGAACTATGGTTTATATGTTTCAATGAGATGAAATATTAAAACTATAGGTTATAATATAGTTATGATAAGTTGGTTATCATTTATATTTATAATAATATTAATTATTGGATAATTATTTTTTTTAATAACCAATTGAGTGGGTGGTTATTGGTGATTCTTGCGTAATTGTGAGAAAAAGGAAAATGTTTTCATAATTTTAGTAAGTTTTGTCAAAAAAATTTGTTTTGAGATTTTCCTCACAAAAGAAAACTCATGGTAAGTTGTCAAGTAAATATAGATTTACTAAACGACAGCTTGGGCGAGCTATAAACGATCGTGCAGTATTTACTAAACGACAGATGCCCAAAGTAAACGAACGTGTAGTGTTTGTAGGTGACAGACATTGAGCTAAACGATGAGCTAAATGATCACATAGCTTTTGCTAGACGATTGCTTAGCTTTAGCTAAACGATTGGGCATCAACTCTATACGATAAGTCTTCGCTCATCTCCCACTTTGCCCAATCGTGTACACGATCGGTGTTTTCCTTCGTCTACCTCATACCAAGTCTGAACAAGAGCCCACCCTCTGGATTCTCACACCGAGAATACCAAGGTAACCTTCTTGGGTTTCATACTCACTTGACACTGTCGAGGTTCTGTGGAGGCCGTTCGTGTTGCTGAGGAATTCATGACTGAGGCGATCACTGAGGACGAGTGCGAAGTGTCCGTGCAGTGTTGCGATCGTGTTGTTTGAGCATTCGAGGTTTCTGTGTTCGAGCGCTCGTGAGCAAGGAGCGTGGAGACGAGTCTACAAATGTTCGTAGAGTTTTTTCCTTGTTCATTTGTAGTTGTTCATGCTGAAATTTCTGTATTAATTGTATAAACGCATGTTTTGTTTACGATTGTAAATGTAATGTTCATTCATGATTGTAATTTGGAATGATCTATATTTTCGCTGCTCATGAAATCTCGAGTCCAATTTCCTTCACATGTGGTCTTCCTCCAAGATTGCAGTGTTTGTCGATACAAACACCTTATTTTCTTGTGAGTTGTAGAAAAGACCACCTTTTGTTTCTTTTGGGTGACCAACAAATTAACACAACCTTGAATGAAGTTTTAGTTTTTTAGTATTTGTCACAAGCACCTTTTGTTTCTTTTGGGTGACCAGTTTTAGTTTTTTTTTAGTATTTAGGTTTATGCCATCTCCATAACTAAGCCGTAGGACAGTTGTCTAAACATCTCCTAGAGAGATTCCAGAATCTCCCTAGCAGTTAGCATGACCTCATGCTTCTTGGACAGAACTTCAGATAAGCTCGCCAAGATGTAGACACAAGCCTTTTCGTTGGCCTTTATCCACCAGTTATAAGCATCCTTCGTAGCTTGGGTGTATTACGAGCAGGGGCCGGAGGACAATCCTCCGATAAGACAAACCGCAGATCCTCAATAACAAGAATCATATTCAAGTTGGACTTCCACGTAGAGTAATTTTTGCCCGTAATTTTTTCATTTTTAAGCAGTGCAATTATTGAGGAAGACATTACTGAAAATAAAAAACATTGACTGTATTAGTTATCTTTGTCTTAACCCATCACACAAGCAAACAATTGCAAACTATTCAATCAATTTACAAAAGACAAGCAATCAAAGAACCCTAATAAACTATTGATTTAGTTTTTGCAAGGATGGTTCAGGGGTTTAGAGCAACAACTACCGAAGGTGATCAGACACTCCTATTCCGAAATGAGACAACTTTCAGCTAATTCTAAAACCAGAAAAATTATTCCTATAGACATTAGCCACTGTTGTCAGTCAAGGATTCATTAACTCTTAACTCATACCTATAAATGTAACCCTCCCACTTTCAGATCCCAAAGGTATGCACCAACAGGCTATTGTTAGGAAAGACAAATGTCGATAATTAACTTAAGTGACCCTATCCTTTTCAGGAGTTCACTGTATTTTGAATCCTATGATCAGGCCCTTCGAAAGGATGGTTTCTCTAGGATAACACGCAGGCGGATCATGGGAATCTCACGGTGTGACCTAGGGGTAGAGTTTGAAGGATACGACATGCATCCCACTCCCACTTACTACGGACACTTTTCCCATTCACTTGTTATTATGCAAACACTCGCGTCCAAGGCGACACAAAGCTGAGCATAGATCTCATGTTGTGAACATATAGGGACATTGAAGCAAAACTTGATATAAATATCTCGTTTTGTACTTTTCCTCTCATTAAAGTGTCCTACAGTATTTTTGGGTTATTTAACTTAGATAAAACTGATTAGGTCAATATATCTAAGTCTGTCTATTATAACTCTTATAAGAAAGGTCTTTGCACTATTTCTCGATGAATCAAACCCTTTTAAATAACCTAGTAATATTACATGCTAACATTAAATTATGATTAATTCAACTCAAGTTCCAGGTCAGTTCCTAAGTTGGAGGTGTTTTGTACACCATCAACTTGAATACCTCCAGCCTAGACAGAACCTAACTGGTAGAGTTCCTTTATAATCATAGTAATGTTTTTCCTACTTAGTTCATTAAAACTATTTTAAAACTAATTCTAATCCTATTAGAATTAAAATGATCTTATGTCTAATTAATTTTAAACAATTTAAAATTAATTAATTATCCTATGATCCTATGTTTGCATGCAATTCTTGATTATAGATTAATGGTTTCTAATCATTACTTTTAAAAATATTTTCAAATTTTAATGATTAACCCTATAATCATGCTCTCTATGGTTTAATTTAATTATAACAATTATATTTTAATTAATTAAATATCCATACTATATGCATTGCATAAAAAATATAGCATTTACATTTATATTATGGATGTTTCATGCTCAATACATCTTTGATTTTCATAATTTTACTAACATAACACTGTATATTAAAGCCAATCATGAAGATTAAACAAGCATGCTCAAGATATTCAATTAAATATAACTTTCATATTTAAACTAAGATAATAATTACATTAAATTACTCATGAAATTAAATATACATCATGCATTTACATACATTATAACGCTTATAATATATTAAAATGCATGAACATGCTGAACCTATAATGGGATTTATCTAAATGACATCCATAAAACATTTAAATAGAAAATGAACCGGTATTTTTGGCCCCTAAGATAAATAAAGTAATTAAATTAAAATAATCATGCTAATTTATACTAAAATAAGCTTCTCCGCTCCAGAACTGGACCAGCCAACTCGAACCGCTATCGAACGAGACCCAACCAGCTTGAACTGGACTAAACTAGCTTGAACCGGATCCAACATCTTGAACCAGGTCAGCATGACGTCAACTCTCCTTTTTCGTACATTGTCGTTTTCTTTTTCTTTTTTTTTTATTTCTCAATCTCTGTTAACCAAAATTTTGTAGAATTGGTCTCGATCTTCATCACCAAGGATCCTAATTTTAAACACGGACTTACAAAAAACTCGATTTACATAATTAAAACGCCCAAAAACACAAGGGCCTTTACAATTGATCAAATAAAAAAATGTAAATCTAAGGCCAAAAACGCCGTAAATATTCATTCTCAATAAACATTCATAATACAATTAATTCCACCAAAATTAAGTGCAAATTTCAGAATCCTAATTAATATATGATAAGGCTCTGATACCAATTTTAGGGATGAAAGCCCTATCAGGAAAGCACATAACTAAAACTCATAATTAATTTGGGATTTCTTAAATACCCATATACTGGACAATACAGAAATAATACAGACACTGAAAAAAAAAACAAAAATTAGCCTATTCTAATATTAGAACCTAGGTTAAGCATGCTTAAAAATCACATAAAATGGATACAAAACCATTACCTTTGGATAACCAAGTGAGAATCCAATTCTCCAATTGGAATTTTAGAACACCATCAAAAGAGCAACCTTCCTATCCTTTAACAAATGTTTGGTAATTTTTGGTTTGTGGGAACCAATTGAATTGGGAAAAAGAATGGGAGAATGGAGGAATTTTCTTTGAGAGAAGTAAAAAGGTGCAGGATTTTTCTCTTTTTCCTCCATGATCAAAACAAATTTTTTTGACCAACCGAGATAGAGAGGAGAGAAATATGTAACCACCCACGTTCAGGGGAGTTATCTAACTAATCAAATTAATCAAATTAATTAATAATAAATAAATTAATAATTAAACTTTAATTAAATCTAATTTAATTAATGATTTCATTTAAATCATATTAAATGAAACACCTCTCACATAATCTATAGTTTTAATTCAATTAATTAAATTAAATTAAATAATTATTTAATTCTCCAATTAAATATCAAATATTTAATTTGATGGAAAAAAATATAAGCATGCACAATGGAAACAATGAATCATTAACGCTCTAATTACATTAATTAACTAGGATTAAGCATGCAAAGAGAGTTAGAAATACCTTTGTAGTTTCCACAAGTATCTTCGTCTCCATGAGCAATTGACACCACCAAAGGTAAATCCTCGCTATTCTCCAGTTGAAGAACACAGTTGGGGGGACCGAATCTTTACTGAAAGATAGGAAATTTCACTAATTAATTTGGAGAGTCAAAGAAAGTTTGTGGAAGAATAAATGTCAAAAGTCAAAGAAGCATAAGTTTTTAATTTTTGAAAATCAAAATCTATTTATAAACAAAACACATACAAAAAAACCCTTCTTGCATGGCTTCCACCTCAAACTCCATTAACATGAATAATGTAGGTGTCAAGCTTAGCATGAAACACTTCATGATCCACTTAGTTAGTGGAAAAATCCAACAATTGAATTTTTCTACTAACTAATTTTTTATTAAAAAAATGAAATACATTTTTCAAATTTTAGCAATTATTTAATTAAATAAAATAAATAATTTAATATCACATATTAAATTGACTTTGACACCTAATTTTGATTAATCACATTAATCAATTTTTAAAACACTTTTATACCAATATTTTATAAAAAAAACTCACAAAAAATAATTAATTAATTATAAATTATATCTTATATAAAATACAATTTTTCCTAAAGACCGAATTTGAACATTTCAAATTCTTACTTCACTTAGTTCTTCAATTTTATTTGTAGTGAGCTAGCAAGGCGACCCGATGGACCTACAGATCATGGGCTCCAACGTTTCGAGACTAACCGGTCAAACTCTTTGACCTAGTTAATCAACATTCGTTAACTAAGAGGACTACGCACTATAGCATGTAGTTGCATTCCGCTCACTGTAGATATATTATGTGTCCATTTGATATAACCGTCATCGATAAGTTGATTCTTCACTGGTTGTTCGTAACCTCAGCTAGGTCAATTACCATTTTACCCCTGAGTTACATATTTTCTCCATAAGTACCATTGTCTCTCTAATGAACAATTGATTTAGGATCTTAATCACTAAATCCATTCCCTCTTAGGCCAACGAGAGGATGGGGCCCCTTGTTCAAGATCCAGGATTAGCCCTTAAGGAAACAACCTTTCTACTATCCCTAAAATAGGTAGGAGTGAATTCCATCTTGCAAATTCTATGTCCCCAGCTATCTACCTGTTCTTATCCCTGAAATAGGAGGCATATTGAGCAGCGTTGTTCAGCTTACCCTCACCTATGTAGATCAAGGGACAATCCCCAATGAGCAGGAGTTTATATATATATATATATATATATATATATATACTTTTAGAAGCAGTTTAATTTTGGTTTTGGAATTCTAGCGAAATGCATTGAACCAAATTTTTCGGTTTTATTGATAATTTGGTTTGATTTTTCAAATCGGTTTAGCTTATGTAGTTTCACTATCCGCCTCTAAGTGCTTTCACTATAATGTGGACAGTCACTGGAAACGCAATTGCCCCAAGTACCTCGCCGAGAAGAAGAAAGATAAGGAAGCTAGATATGATTTACTAGTTATGAAAACTTGTTTAGTAGAAAATGACCATAATGCTTGGATACTTAGTCTGGGGAGCCACTAATTATGTTTGTTCTTCTTTATAGGGAATTAGTTCCTTCCAATAGCTTGAGGAGGTTGAAATGACGCTCAAGATTGGAATGGGAGACACCATTTTAGCTTGTGTAGTGGGAGCTGCCAAGTTATTTTTTGGGAATAGATTCTTGTTTATAGAAAACTTATACATTGTTCCTAAAATAAGGAGGAACCTTGTTTCTATTTCATGTTTAAATGAACAATTGTACTATGTTTCTTTTTTATCTAATGAAGTGTTCATTTTGAAAAATAGTGTGACTATCTGTTCAGCTAAACTAGAAGACAACTTATATGTGTTAAGACCAACTGAATCAAAAGCAATTTTAAATCATGAGATATATAAAACTGCGAATACTAAACAAAATTGGCGAAGAATTTCTCTAAGTAACATTGATATGTATCTTTGGCATTTGAGATTAGCGCACATAAATCTCGATAGGATCAGGAGATTGGTAAAGAATGGGCTTTTAAGCAAGTTAGAAGATGCATCATTACCTCTGTGTGAATCCTGTCTTGAAGGAAAAATGACTAAAAGACTTTTTATTGTACAAGGTTATAGAGCCAAAGAGCCCTTAGATCTCATACATTTGGATCTTTGTGGTCCAATGAATGTAAAAGCTAGAGGAAGGTACGAATATACGAATACTTCATTTCTTTCATAGATGATTATTCGAGGTATGGTTACTTATACCTAATGGAACATAAGTCTGAAATCTTTGAAAAATTGAAAGAGTATAAGGCTGAAATTGAAAATCTATTTGGCAAAACGATTAAAACACTTCGATCTAATCGGGGTGAAGAGTACATGGATTTAGAATTCTAGGACTATATGATAGAACATGGAATTAAATCCCAACTTTCAGCACCTGGTACACCTCAGCAGAACGATGTATAAGAAAGGAGAAATAAAACCTTATTAGATATGATTTGTTCTATGATGAGCTTGTTAAACATGCAGCGAAAGAAAATAAAATTATTAAGCACTCTAATTCATCAATTTTAGCTTTAAAGCCAGCATGTTCGTCAAATGTTAAAAGGGTTTCAGACATACTTTTGAAGATCTTCTTCAAACTCGAAATTCAACTACAATCTTCTTCAATTCTGGTCGTGACCATCATTAGAACTTCGCCACTAGCCTTTAGGAGCTTAAATTGAGTTGTGGGACTCAAAATAAGCTAGAATTTTGGGAATTAAAAGGAGAAGAAAACTGATTTTTCTGGTTTCACTTGTTGAAGAACACCCTTTTCAACCATCTGATTTAACCCAGAATTTCAGAAGTTGCATTAGAATTTCCACTCAAAGTGGAGTCTTTTATGTAGGTTTTTCATGCAAATACTGATTGCATGATATAGTTCCAGCTCCACCTTCAAAATATGAGTTGGAATTGTAGTATAAAGGTGACTAAGAAACATGCTTGAAAGTGAAAAAATCCCACATATGGGATTTTCCATTTTAAAAAAACCTTCTCATTTTGAAATGAATTTTCAAAATAAAAATCATTTTTCAATTTTAATTCCATAATTAAAAATGAATTTTATTTATTTTACAAAAATAATTTTTCTAATAAAATTAATAATTAATAATTAATTAAACAATTTAATAAATTCTATTAATTTAATATTAAATATTAAATTCATTTATCACCAATTTCACCACTATGAATCCCTATTCATGAAATTAATATTAAAATCATATTTAAATATTAATCAATTCTCCAATTTCGTTTAATTCCAAATTAAACGTGTAATTATATCACATATAATTACTAATTCCCTTAATTCAAATTTGCACGATTCAAATTAACTTATCACACTATTCTAAGGCTAATGTGTTTGTGAGCTAGTAAGGGGGACTTAATGGAACTACAGATCATGGGCTCTAATGATCTGAGATTAATTGGCTAAACTCTTTACACCAAATTAACCTCGTTTGTTAACTACCGGGTCACTCCACTAAAGCCCAATAGTTGTACTCCCTTCACTGTAGATATATTGTGTCCACTAAATATAACAATGATTAGTAAGTTAACCTTTCACAGGTTGTTCGTAAAAACGGCTGGGTCAATAGTTGTTTTATCCTGGAGATTACCTCTTGTTTCTTAAGTTCCACTTGATCCTCTAATGAACAATTTGTTTGTGATCCAATCAATAAACAGAATCCCTCTTTGGCCAATGAGAGAATGAGGCCCCTTATTCAAGACCCGAAACTAGCACTTAAAGGAACAACCTCTCTACTATTCTTGAAAGCAGGTAGGAGCAAATTTCATCTTGCACCCTATGTCCCCAGCTATCTATCCAGTTTTATCCCTGAAATAGGAGGCTTATTGAGCCGGCGCTGTTGAGCCAACCCTTACCTATGCAAATCTAAGGATAATCCCGAATAAAAAGAAGTTCATAGTTAGCTCAGAATTAAGGTTAAATTACCTAGGTCATCACTATGAAATAGTCAGTCTTAGTAAACAACATTATAAAGTAAGAGTGACTTATTTCTTGGTCCGATCTTATGCAAACTCATTACACAGGACGCCCCCACTCCTCATGTCACTACATCAACGAATCAGAATCACTTCGCTTGTAGCAGTTTACAACTCATTGTAACAACTACAAAGTGGGTCACATCTTATAGTGTTACCAAAATAAGGCACCCAACCTTATTCATATACTATAGATCATTTTGACTATTTACTCGAACCTGATCCACTTTTATATCCTCATATAAAGTTCAAGTACTCATGTAATAGTCATGGATCTTTTAGTTTATTGAATTTATTTCTAAAATGAAATAATCAATTCATATATTTGATAATCAACTTTATTGAATCAAAACTTCAATAACAACTTTATCGATTTACAAAAAAAGTTTATTGTTTACAAACCACGAGTTTTAGGACATAAAACCTAACAGAGCTATGCTCAATTGTCTAGCTCATTTTGAGGGTATGCAGTAGAGACTGTAGTTCACATCTTGAACAATGTTCCCTCAAAGAGTATTTCTGAAACACCTTTCCAGTTATGGAGGGGGCGTAAACCGAGTTTACATTACTTCATAATTTGGATTGTCCTGCACATGTGTTAGTGATAAATCCTAAGAAGTTGAAACCTCATTCAAGGTTATGTCAATTTTTTGGTTAGCCTAAGGAAATGAGAGGTGGTCTATTCTATGACCCTCAAGAAAATAAGGTGTGTGTATTGACAAACGCCACATTTTTTAAGAAGACCATATGAGAGATCATAAACCACGTACCAAAATAGTATTAAGTGAAGCTACTGAAGAATCAATGAGATTTATCGATGCAGTTAATCCTTCATTAAGAGTTAATGAAGAAGCCAGTACTTCAGGTCAGTTTCGTCCTTCTCAATCGTTGAGAGTGCCTCGATGCAGTGGAAGGGTTGTGACAGTTACTTGTTACTGAACTGAAACTCAGGTTGTCATATCAAATGATGGCATTAAGGATCCACTGTCCTATAAACAGGCAATGAATGACATAGATAAGAACCAATGGGTCAAAGCTATTGACCTTGAAATGGAGTCTATGTACTCCAATATAGTATGAGAGCTTGTAGAACCACCTGAAGGGGTTAAACTCTTAGGGTGCAAATGGATCTATAAAGGAAAGGGAGATGTAGCTGGAAAGGTATAGACCTTCAAAGCTAGACTTGTAGCAATGTGTTATACTAGAGGGAAATGGTTGACTATGAGGAAACTTTTTCTCCTGTTGTTATGCTTAAGTCTATAAGAATGGAAAATGGATGTCAAGACTACTTTTCTAAATGAAAATCTTGAAGAGAACATCTTTGTCTCAACCCAAGGGGTTCATAGCCCAAGGCTAGGAGCAAAAATTTGCAAGTTGAATTGATCCATTTATGGATTGAAGCAGGTGTCCAGATCTTGGAACATTAGATTTGATACAACAATCAAATCTTTTGGTTTTGATCAAAACGTCGATGAACTTTGTATCTACAAGAAAATCATCAATGATATGATAAAGTAGCTTTCTTAGTACTTTATATGGACGATATCTCACTCATTGGGAATGATGTAGAGTACCTTACTGACATTAAAGAATGGCTAGCAGCTCAATTCCAAATGAAAGATTTGGGAGAGGTGCAGTATGTACTTGGGATCCAAATCATTAGGAATCATAAGAACAGAATGTTGGTTGTGTCTCAAGCAACTTATATCGACAAAATATTGACTCTATATTTGATGCAAAAAAGAAGTGTTTATTACCTTTTAGACACAAGGTTCACTACAGTGTCCTAAGACATTTCAAGAAGTTGAGGATATGAGATGTATTCTCTATGCCTCAATTGTGGGCAGCTTAATGTATGTTATGCTCTGCACTAGGCCAAACATTTGTTATGTAGTGGGAGTAGTCAGTAGGTACCAGTCCAGTCCAATATTAGACCACTGAATTATGGTTAAAAACACCCTCAAGTATCTTAGGAGAACGAGGGACTATAAGCTGGTGTATAGAGTTAAGGATTTGATCCTTATAAGATACATCGACTCTGACTTCCAAACTGACAAGGATTCTAGGAAATCCATGTCAAGATTAGTGTTTACCTTGAATTGGGGAGTTGTGGTATGGCGGAGTATCAAGCAAGGATGCATTGCAAATTCCACTATGGAGGCTGAATATCTAGCTGCTTGTGAAACAACAAAGGAAGTAATTTGGCTCAGGAAGTCCTAAGAAATTTGGAAGTTATTTCAAATATGAACTTGTCCATCACCTAATACTTTGACAATAGTAGGGTAGTAGCCAACTCTAAAGAACCTCGCGATCACAAACGAGGAAAACATATTGAGAGGAAGTATCACCTGATATGGGAGATTGTGTAACGAGGAGATGTGATCGTCACAAAGATTGCCTCAGAGCACAACATTGTTGATCCATTTATGAAGGCTCTCTTAGCTAAAGTGTTCGAGGGTCATCTAGAGAATCTAGGTCTACGAGACATGTACATTATATAATCTAGGACAAGTGGGAGATGTATAATGGGTATATGGATGCCCTAGTTTATTGTATTTATTTACCATATTCTCACTGTTTTGGATTCTGATATTATGTACAACCCACTGTCTATAGTTTTAGTTCAAGTGTGAGTTTGTTGGGTTTTAAGTCCTAAAACTTGTAGATTGTAAATGTTATCAATTGACCGTCATCTAAAAAGAGTTATCGATGTTAATTTAATAAATGTTATTGATTGTATTGTATTCTATTTTGTCTTAATAACCCTAAATCCAATAAACTAACATCTAAAATTGCCTTATGAGCTTGAACTGTATGTGGAGAAATATAGGGATCAATGTTCAAGAAATAGCCTAAAGGGTCTATAGTATAGGGATAAGGTTGGGTACCTTATCCTATGGATACGACCCACTTTGTAGTTGATAGAAACGCAATGATCCAACACGTTCATATAGGTGACACACGAGTAGGGATATCTTATGCAATGAGTTTGCATAAGACCAAACCACAAAATAGTAACCACTAGAGGTAATGTTGTTAACTAGTTTGGTTCCTATTTCAATTGGATTATCTAGGTAACTTAGTCTTAATTCTGAGTGTATTATGAATTCCTTTTCACGAGGGATTGTCCTTTGATTTGTATGGCTGAGAGTGGCCAGTTTGCCGACTCAATAAGCATACCATTTTGGGGGCAAGACTAAGTGAGAAGCTAGGAACAAAATAATACAAGATGGAATTGACTCCTTTCCAACTTCAAGGTAAGTATATGGGTGTTCTCTTAAGTGGTGTCTCCGGGACTTGAACAAAGGACCCTACTCTCTCATTGGCCTAAGAGGGGTTTTTGTTTATTGGTTGGACCATAAACAGGTTGTCCATTAGAGAAGCATTGGTACTTAAGGATATAGAGGTAACCCAAGGGTAAAATGATAATTTGACCCAGTTGATGTTATGGACACTCATAAGGACTAACATGTTGTTAATGGTCTATATCTGTAGACACAAAAATATATGTGTAATGAGAAAAGTGCAGCTGTGGGTCTTTAGTGGAGTTTACCCATAGTTAACGAATATTGATCAATTTGGTTAATGAGTTTAGCTATTTAATCTCATATCGCTGGAGCTTCTGATCTGTAGGTTCACCAGGTCCCCTCCTGTTAGCCCACTAAAGGATATTAAAGAGGAATTATTTGAATTGTTCAAATCAATTTAAGGAAATTATATATTAATGTAATTATATATAATTGATTATGGATGTGATCTATAATTTAAATTAAGTTGGAGAGAAATATTTGAATGAGATTCAAATATTTAATTCAAATGAATTAGATTAATAAAGAATTTATCAATTAAATTAATAAAGAGGTGGTGCATATAAACATACGATGTTTATTTATGTTAATTAAATAATGGTTATTTAATTAATGTGCTAATTAATTAAATAACACATTAATTAAATAAATGTTATTTAATTAATTAAGCACAAGGGTAAATTGGGAAAGACTTGGGGAAATGGTTAACCCTTCTTCATATAAATTCTTTCTTATGGCTCTTTTAGAGCAAGATTTTTCATTTTGGTGAGATTTATCCTAACCACCAAAACACAAATCCTCTTTTTACTCTCTAAGAGAAATCTCTTTACCTCTTCCTCTTCCAACTAGTTGGATACCACCTATCCTTCTATTGGAATCCTTAAGAATAACAAGGTTATTCTCTTGGGTCGTGTTCAAGTTCGATTCAGAAGAAGTTAGTGCCAAGAATGAGAGAATTTTACGTGGAGCTCGAGAATCTTCAAAGGTAAGAATGGTTCTCTCTCAGTTTTTCTTCTCCAAAGCATTATATTTTATATGTTTATCCTTTATATGTTTTGTTTTAGAACACTATTTTTGTTTATTCAAAAATCGATTTTCGAGATGCAAGGCATTCATATGCTTCCACCCAGGATTCGATCCCTTTAATAGCAGCTTCATAACAAAGGATGGGCTAGTGTGTCTTACTTTAAATTGGCATATGGGGATGCAACAGTTTTATAACAAACGATGGGCTAGTATGTCCCACCTAAGTTGGCACATGGGAATGTATCAGCTTCACAACAAAGGATGAGCTAGTGTGTCTTACTCTAGGTTGGTGCATGGGGATACAACAATTTCATAAAAAAGGATGGATTGGTGTGTCCCACCCTAAGTTAGCATATGAGTATGCCACTCTATAATAAATGATGAACTAATATGTCACATCCTAGGTTAACGCATGGGTATTTGGCTTTGGCGAGATAAAAAGGTTACTCTCTCGAATACAAGTTACCAATAGATTTAATTCTTGTAAAAAAAAATAATGGAACAAGTTAATTAAAAATAATTAAAGTTCCAAATGACAAAAAAGAGAGAGAAAACTTAAAAATAAATAGAAGAAAAAAAGAAAGAATAAAGATTAAAAAAAAGAAGAGAGAAAAGAAGAAAAGAAGAGAAAGAAAAAAGAGAAAAAGGAAAAAGGAAAAAAAATGTGAGGAAAAAAAAGAAGAAAGAAAGAAAAAAAGAAGAAGAAGAAAATAGGGGAAAAAAAGGAGAAGGAAGAAAAGAAAGAGGAGAATAGAGTATGAGTGGAAAAAGAGAATGAGAAAAATGTATGTGGTGAACATTATTTATAAAGGTCAAGATTAGATTCAAATTCCTAGTTTAATTTAGATTTCGGACTAAAATCTTATCTCTTTGGAAGATTTTGATCAGATTTGAATCAAAATATATATTTTTTAAAGTAAAATTTGAATTTAAGATTCTTGGTAGGTTTGAATGGATTTGCCTTAAACCAAATGTTAGAGATATCATATACCATTTACATCAAACTTAAATTTGGAATATATCCCAAATTTTATCTCTAGTCTACATTATTTAAATTTAGGTATTATCCTCATGCAAAATTAAATTACGGATAAAACCTCACATTCATCTCAAATTAGAATTTGGCTATAATCCAAATTTTATCCGAAATTTAAATTACACAAGCTTTTATCCTCAAGTCAAATTGAAGGGAGGATAAAATCTTAAATTTAGGTATATTCCAAGTTTGATCTCAAATTCATCCAAATATAGGTTATACTCCTAAATCCAAATAAAAATGCAGGAAAGATCTAAAATTTCTCTCAAATTAAAGTTTGGTCATATTCCAAATTTTATCCCAAATTCAAATATCGCAATTCGTTCTCAATTCAAATCAAACAAATTAAATTGAGGATGAAATCTTAAATTTATCTCCAACCAAAATTTGGTCATATTCCAACTTTTTAACACAAACTCAAATCATTTATTTTTATCTTCAAGTAGGTAAAATCTCAAAATCTATCTCAAATTAAAGTTTGGATATAACATTTGGCCATATTCCAAATTTCATCTCAATTTCAAGCCATCAAACTTAGGCTTTTGCCAAGTTAAAATTGAGGGTAAAATATCAATCTTATCTTATATTAAAGTTTGACCATAATCCAAATTTTATCTAGAATTTAAATTTTAAATCAAACTTATGTACCAAACTCATACTTTGATTAAATTGATACATCAAGTAGAGTCAAGCTCAAGAATGTATAACTTGTATTTTGATTCCAATTTTATCTTTTTTCAGATTCATCCACACTAAGTGTATAAATCTCGAAAAGAGGTATTTGTTCAATAAGAAATTTTGGCCAATAAAAAATTGTCACGTCATTTACCAACTTAATGATGAAATTATAAATAATTAAATTTGGGACTAACTAAAAGATAGCATATGTCCCAAATTGAAATTGAAGACATAAATTCGCAAATTTCAATGATGGCACGTGTTTTCATCATGACTGTTGGATTGAATAAAATTAATTTGGTCCAGTTTGACATTATTATTTGAGCTAAAGTCCAATTAAGTCTAAAAATAGACTTAATTTGACCAAGTGTCAAATAAGGTCCAAATCTAATTAATTAGATCTAGGGGCCAAGTTCATAGACCAAGCAAGCTCAAGCCCACAAAGCCTACATGAGAATTCTATAGATAGAGAAGTTCTCTTCATTTGTGGGGGTCAGAAATTTTACACTCTAGAGGCCTAGAGAAAATTCTCCCAATAATCAGAAGACTCTAACTCTTAGAGCTATCCACACTTGAAGACTGAGTCCTTTGGAGATACAAGCATTCTTCCAAGACTTCAATTTCAGGAACATCATGCGCTCCGCTTCTTCAAGTCAACAGTATGCATTCAATTGAGAGAGAATCAAATGATCAAGTACTAGATATTGAACTACATCCTCACCAAATCTACATCAACACAAGTTCAACTCTACAAAACAAGTTTTTCTAGAAACCTCATGTGAACACTAATTTTGAAAGTTTTCAAATTTGATGTGTTATTTTGTTTTAACCCATTTAGTCATGCTCGAGTTTGTAGTTAAATAAAAATGACATTTTCAGGAGGAAAAAAAGGGGAAAATCAAAATCATGCGGGATGAGGCCATTAATGAAATCAAAATTATTGTTTATAGTACATGTTTTAACCAATTGAAAAAAAAAATGTGTATTATTTTTAATACATGAGTTACATGGATTATATATATCAATAAAATGTACCATGTTTAATCACCTACGTGTTGAAAACTCTAGATGCTAGTGTTATAAAATTATTAGAAACAATCCTTAAATGTTTTCATCTTTCACAACTAATACCCTTATGGAGGACTCATTGGAATAGTTTTCTTCAATCCTTCTCGACTGAGATTGACCTTTAAATTTGAATAAAAGTTTTATTTATTTTCATCTTAAATCTAAACTATCATTTTTTAAAAACTTTTTCGATGGAATCTTGACCAGGATTAAGATTGATATGGTATGTAACATTTTAAATCTTTTCAAATTATATCTGACAAATTCCGAAAATTTAACACAAATCTTTAGTTGAGAGTTAAATCTTAAAATGTTGGACTACCTATTATAAGTCTAGATTTACGTAGTTCACACACTAGGTGTGAGATTTTAGGTGTTTTGGGTTAATTTTGTTTGATTCTTGAACACCCATTTTTTAAAATTGATTTACCCGTGAAGTTGTATAACAGCTGATCCTTCACAGGATTCCTTAGATGGAGAGAAGAGCTAAGAGTACAAGCCTTGGAAGGGAAAAGTTTAACTAAGTACCTAAAACTATGCCTTAGAAGAAGAAAAGTTTTTAAGTGTTGGAGGCATAGTAGTTTTGAGAAGAAAAAAATTTATAAGTGTCCAAACTATGCTATGAGAATAAGAGTTGGATTCATAACATAGGAGAGGATAAAGAATCTTGGATGAGTTCAACGTATGGTGTAGTAGAAGAAGTAGGTCATAGTGTGGTATGTTGAACGCATAGTAGGTGCATTCCAAGGGGAGATTTTGTGCTATAAGATTATGCTATGAGTCTTGGGAGCTATACTACATACAAAGGAGACTGTGCAGTGAAAGAATGATCGGCGCATAGGAAAGCATGATGTGCGCCTAGGATATTCAAGGGAGAGACTTTGGCTAAGTGTTGGACAACATAGAACACTACAAGTGGAGGAAACCCTAAAGAATGGAGTGTTGGACGTATAAATGGAGTGTTAGACGCATATATGGCCATGTGGGCACATGCTTAGAGGAAAAGTAAGGCAAAGAGGACACATGGCTATGCCTTTGAGTCTGAAGGAGAAAGCTATGCTTTAAAAAGAAAATAGAAACCAAGGAAGAAGGAAATAAAGGTTAGGGATGGGCGCATAAGGCTAGAGTTTGGCACATAGGGGACCTTGTGGATATCATACTGGGTCTATGAGGAGCAAGATGGAAGCATAAGACAACCCTTTGGGAAAACCCCAAGGAAGCACAATAACCCTAGTTGGACGCATACCTTGGAGGGAAAGAGTAGAAAGGGTGCATACCCTAGCTATGAGCCAAAGAAAGAAGCTATGCTATGAAATGGAAGGCAAGTTGGTAGCATAGTTAGGAACCATACATCCAAACCTAAGAAACCATGCATTAATCACTACATGGGCGCATAGGGGGGAGGTTGTTGGACGCATATAGTGGTTGATGAAGCAACCATACGTCCAACATACGTTAATTTGAGCAAACTTAGAAAGCAAGGTCGAATTGACAACAAAATAGGGTATGTGCCTCAACCAAGTGAAGTCTTAATTGAGCCAAAGGATGAGATGGGCACATAGTAGGACATAAAAAAGGCCAGAACGACATCTTTGTTGGGGTTGATGCCCTAAATCTCGTAGGGTCCTTAGTTTGTAAACTATGTATGAACAAACATTTTAGTGATTAATAATATATGATATTTTATTCGCTCTTATCTATAAAATATATGATATTTTAGTTGCATTAACCACAAACAAATAAACTAAGATCGATTGTTATCATTGTAACTTAAACATGTATGTGGAGATATACAAGTAGATCGTGTTTAAGTGATAACCTAAATGGCCTATAGTATATGGATAAGACTGGATACCTTATCCTGGTGATACTATGAGTATGGCCCGCTTTGTTTGTGTTACAAGTGTTGTAAAGTGCTACAAGTGATCTAATCCTGATCATTCATGTATTAGACATGCGAGCGGGGATATTTTATACAAAGGAGTTTATATAAGACCGGATCATAAAATATTTAGTCTCGTTATATAACGTCATTCATAATTGAGACTTTCATTTCACTAGGATGACCATAGGTAACATGACCTTAATCCTGAGTGAGTTGTGAACTCCTACCTGCGGTTCTTTAAGTTGCATGGGTGAGAGTGGCCAGATTGCCGACTCAACAAGCCTACCATTTTAGGGATTCGTCTGATTGGGGAGCTGGGAACTCAGTTACATAAGATGGAATTCATTCCTTCCCTGAAGCAAGGGTAAGTAGATAAATTCTCTCTTAAGGGCTGAATTCGGGTCTTGAACAATGTGGTGCCACACTATCTCTTGGCTCGAGAGGGGTTTAGTCATAGTGGGACTATCATTTATTGTTCATTAGAGGGATCAATGGTACTTAAGGAGTTAGATGTAACTAAAGGGGACAAACGATAAATTGGCCCAGCTATACTTACGAGCGATTTGTGAAGGGCCATCGTATTGTTGATTGGTTATATCCAATGGACATAAAAATATATTTGTAGTGCAAAGAGTGAAGCTGTCGGTCTTTAGTGAAGTGCTCAACAGTTAACGGATGGTGGATAATGTGATAAAGAGTTTAATTAGTTATTCACATACCATTGGAGTTTCAAGCTACAGGTCCATAAGGTCCCCTTGGTAGCTCAATGGATTTAAGTTGAGAATTAGTTTTTTGGTTAATTTGAAATGTTCAAATTAATAAGAGGGAAATTGATTATATATGATATAATTAAATTAATTTAATTATATATGATATAATTGACATAACGTATTTAGATACATTATTGTTTAATTGGAGGAACAAATATTGAATATGATTCAAACATATCTTCTATAAATTAGATTCATAGTTATTAAATCTAATATAAATATGATTTATATTAAATGCCATAAAATAGAGAAAAAGAACTATGGTTTATATATTGTATATGATGTAATATTAAAACTATAGGTTATAAATATAATATGATAAGTTAATTATCATATTTATTTATAATTATATTTGATAATTAAATCCTTTTTCTCCATAACCACCATTAGTGGGTAGTTATTTGGTTTTATGGAAAAAGTGGGATAAATAAAAATTGGTTTTATTATTCCATACACTAGACATCAGATACACGATCGAGTGAAAATAGAGTTACTACATGATTGATTCCTTTGAGAGACTAAATAATCGAGTAGGAAGTCTATGCGATAGACTAGTTCGTCTACACGATAGTGTTGTTCACTGCACAATCGTCTTTCTCCTCCACATCAAACTTCCCCTCTAACCAAAATTAGCTAGAGCCCACCACTCCTGGATTTTCACATCGAGAATACCAAGGTCACTAAGTGATAGTGTCCTATTGGTTCGAGGATTGAGTTTTTGCTTGCTACTTATTTGAGGAGTGTTTTAGTTGTTTGACGCATTTGTGAACGAATTCATTGGAGGGATTATCTTGAAGAACGATTCTTCAAAGGTATAGTCTCTTGATCCATTGTTTTTATTTTGAAAGCATGTTGAAATTTAAGTTTTATGCACAATTTGTTCCTGTATGACTGTAAATGTATGTGTTCAATCACAATAGGATTTGGACGATCTGCTTCCGCTCAAAGGTTCACTATAAACAGAGTTCCTTCAATTGGTATCAGAGCCAAGATGTGTTCTGATTTCCAAATTCCATTTGCTGTATTGAATTTTGTTTACAATTGGGTAGATTTTTAAGTTTTTGTAATGCATTTAACTGTTAAATGTTTGTGGATGTTGTTAATGGATGTTTCGGGATAATTGTCTCTGTTTATACTTTTGTTTTACTTTTACAAAAGTTAATTTTTAAGGGCCCCTGTGTTTTTGGGCATTATTGCTTGCAATCGAGTATATATTCATTTGTGTTTTTAAGTCGTTCGTGAAGAAGCTTCAAGTTCAAGGGTTGCAGTTCGATTCGATGGAAAAGATGAAACGATGGTCGCATTGTGTAGCTTAAGCTAGACGTCGTTTAGATTTGGCTATGCGTTCGTATAGAATTGTTCTACTCGATCGTGTAGTATTTGCTAAATGATCGTATGGCTAATGCTACGCGATCGTATAAAGTGTTTACTCGATTGTCTTGCGTTAGTTGCATGATCACATAGATGATCAAAGGCAAATGATCACGCGGTATTTGATACTCGACGCAAGGCATGCACACTAAACAATCGTGTAGGCTATCATGCTCATCACATAGTCAGTAACTGCATGGTCGCATAGTATATGATACTTGACGTTGCTACTCAATCGTGTACACTATCATGCTCGCATAGTCGTTAGCTACACGATCGCATGACATGCGTTACTCGAAGCGCACTACACGATCGCGTGGATTTTCATGCTCATCGCATAGTCCTGAGCCACACAATCATTACTAAACGATCATTTACACTTGACGCATGTTGCTCGACGATCAAAAAGATTTGCTACACGATCAAGTGACGAGGCTTCAAGGCAAGCGATTTAAGACCTGGTTCATCTGTTCGAATCGGTTGACTCCAACTTTTATAATAGTTTAGCATTTGTTTTTCAGTTTTGAGATTAACTATCCCAATCCATCAACTTTTATTAAATGTGCATGTGATGTATGATTATATTATATGCCATAATGTATGTCATATAGTTTTAAAACCTACCATAGGTTATGCATTTTTCATGCATCATTTTTATATTATAAGAGTTATAATATATTAGTATGCATGATTAAATTACTTAAAGCATGCTCATGCATCATATAATATAAGAGTTATAATATATGCATGCATTAAAGCATATCCATGCATCATCCATATTATAAATGTTATAATATAAAGTTGTATGTTAGCATGGAATGTATGCTTAGTTCATTACTTGGGTTATATAAAAGTTATATATATTAGTAATGAATGAACATTGCATGAAGCATGATACTTAGGTTTATTTATAAATGTTATAAATACCTTATGTATGTCTAGCTAGCAATGTGGAATGGTTTTAATTGTTTCATTCTTTGTAAGAGTTATAATTAATGAAATTAGAATTAAAATTAATAATAAAGAGTTACACACACACCTTAGGCTTTAATCATCTTTTAAAAGTGTTTTAAAAAATTTGATTGAGATAGACCTAAGATCATGTTTCTAATAAGATTAGAAACCTAAGTTTAATCTTTTAATTCGGTTTAATAGGATGAAATTGACTAATAAAAGATTAAATATGTAACAAATGTATTTATAAGGGACCTTTTGGCTAAGGCTGGCTTTGGCTAGGCTAGGGTGCTTAAGTCGATGTAAACGTCGCACCCCTATCTGTGAACCTACATGGAAAGGTAAATTAGAAAGATTTGTTACATGCATACAAATTTGATGAAAGTCTGTTGAAGTGTTTAATAAGACTTGAATCAAACTTGTTTAATCATTAAAAGCAAGTGTTGTTTTTAAGCAAATTATACACTTAGTTAAAATCAGTAGCCAGATTTTCTAAGTTAATGAACCCTAGGTAGAACATTCAGTGGGAGGTAATTGGGGTATATGATACTTCACTTTAATTCTACATGTTTCTCCCTCAAAAGTTCACACCATGAGATCTATCCTCGGCCTCTAGGCACCTCTGAAGTGTCCCCCTACAGGTGGCATTTGGGTAGGTCAATAACAAGGTGAATGGAGAGAATGTTCATTATAAGTGGGAGCAGAACATGTGATAACATATCCCTTGGTCTCTCTCATTAGTTTGGATAAAGTTTTAGTGCATCGTCTCGTGGCACCTTGGGCGTGTTCCCCTAAAGGATGACAGTTTTGCACAACTCTTTATTTGATCCCCAGAAATGGATATGGTTGCTTTAGTTTCTTATCCTAATCGGATTTTCCTTAAGGTTGGCTCATTAGAGCGAGACTCTAGGCCTAAAATGAGGGGTTACACTTACAGAGAATTATTAAGGATATTAACAAATTATGGATCGGACAATGGTGACTGTTAGATTTAGTTACAAGGAGTTGTTTCTATCTAATGGTTGAGATTATCTTATTCCAGTGAAGGGGCACTTGATCACCCTACGGTGACTTTTGTCATGCCTCACTAGAGCATCATTGCAAAATAGATGTCACTTAGGGTACACTAGTGAAAGAACTCTTATCAAAGAGAACCCATGAGCGGAAGCACAATCAATCCAAATTCATTGTAGCAGAATTACAAGCATTCACAAACATACAAACCAGTTATGCATCTACTAACAAATTACGACATGCTTTCATAAATAAATAAAAAGGGAACAAGAGACTAACCTTTTAAGAACTTTTCTTTTGACTTTCTCTCACTCTCGTGGAGTTTGGAATAGCAACCTCTCATTGCTCTACGATCGTCTACCCAAACGTCTGGTCAATCACAAACAATCTTCTCCACGAATAAGAAACCTCTCGAACACCACCACTTAGTAACCTTGGTATTCTCGGAGTGAGAATCCAGGAGGTATGGGCTCTATTGGATTTGGTAGAGGTTTGGAGGAAACAATGATCGAACTCAATGACCAAGCAAGTGAGAGAGTATAGTGTCTATCGAATAGACTTTGTGCTTGATCGTTTAGTAAAATTTCAGCAGGTACATGATCATTTAGGAAATCAAGTGTGATCATTTACACAATCGTTTAGTGAAGCTCGTTTGCCACGCGATCGTTTAGTAAAAAGTTACACGATCGTTTAGAGAATGGCGTGTGTACACGATCGTTTAGACAAACACTTGAAGGCTTTCGTGTCGTCTCTCATGAGCTAAATGATTGGCAGTGTACTTAATGAAGCGATTCCTTTACAAAATGAAAACATTTTTCATTTTATCCTTCAATTATGAAAACTGAATAAAACCCCCAATTTCTTGCACGGTTAAAGGAGAAACCGCTTACAATTATCTCATAATTGTTTTAGTTATAAATAAACATAATAACTAACTTATCAAATTATATTTATAACCTATAGTTTTAATATCATAACATATACAACATTTAAACAATAGTCCTTTTCTCCTTTACTCGATATAAATCATATTTATATCATATTCCTTCCATTAATGTATCTCATACATCATCTCAACTATATCATATATAACTAAACCAGTTTAATTATATCATATATAATCAAACTCTCTATTATCAATTTGAACAATTCAAATTAACCCAAAAACTTATTCTCAACTTAAATCCATTGAGCTACCAAGGGGACCTTATAGACCTATAGCTTAAAGCTCTAACGGTACATGAATAGCTAACTAAACTCTTTGGTCATGAGATCCACCATCTGTTAACTGTCGGACACTTCACTAAAGACCGACAGCTGTACTTTTCTCACTACAAATATTTTTATGTGTTCATCGGATATAACCAGTCAACAGTACGATAACCCTTCACAGATGCTCGTAAGTATAGTTGGGCCAATTTATCGTTTTTCCCCTGTAGTTACATCTAACTCCTTAAGTACCACTGATCCCTCTAATGAACAATACATTTATAGTTCTACTATGAGTGGACACTTCTTGGGCCATGAGAAGGTGTGTGGCACCACATCGTTCAAGCCCCGAAATTAGCCCTTAAGGGAGCAATCTATCTACTTACCCCTACTTCGGGGAACGATTGAATTCCATCTTGTGTAGCTGAGTTTCCAACTCCCCAATCAGACAAATCCCCAAAGTGGTACGTTTGATTCGGCAATCTGGCCACTCGCACCCATGCAAATAAAAGGACTACCCTCATATGGAGGAGTTTCCAACTCACTCAGGATTAAGGTCATGTTACCTATGGTCATCCTAGTGAAATGAAGTCTTTGTCATGAATGACGTTATATAACGAGACTAAACACTTCGTGGTCCGGTCTTATACAAACTCCTTTGTATAGAACACTCCTGTTCACATGTCTAATACATGAATGATCCAGATCAGATCATTTGTAACACTTTACAACATTTGTAACGCCTACAAAGCAGGCCATACTCGTAGTGTCAACAGGATAAGGTATCCAGATCCATATACTATAGACCATTTAGATTATCACTTAAACACGAGCCACTTATATGTCACCTCATACATATTTAAATTACAATGATAACCATGGATCTTAGTTTATTTGTTTGTGGTTAATACAACTAATATCATATATTTTATAGACAGAAGTGAATAAAATATCATATATTATTAATCACTAAAATGTTTGTTCATACATGGTTTACAAACTACAGAACCCAAATGAATGAATTGGTATCACATCTGAATGAGAGGGATCCTAAGGACATGAAAGTATGGTTAAGAAAGGCTTAAAAGAATTGAAAGTTACTACCTATACCAACAAGGTGCACCTTTCTTTTCGGTGGCTCAATCATAAGAACTCCAAAGTTAAGCGTGCTTAGCTTGGAGCAATCCTCTGTTTGGTGACCTCCTGGAAA
Source organism: Benincasa hispida (assembly GCF_009727055.1). Lineage (NCBI taxonomy): Eukaryota > Viridiplantae > Streptophyta > Magnoliopsida > Cucurbitales > Cucurbitaceae > Benincasa > Benincasa hispida. Next base: position 13,629,176 of record NC_052352.1, on the reverse strand, counting down.
TTTTCCTAGGATGCATGTGAGTGAGGACAAAGCATGCTGAAAGGACCCTTGTTAGTTTATAGGGACAACTTTCACTTCTAAAAAGCATTCAAGGCAAGAGAGGAAGGGAGGATGACATAGCCAGATCGCAGGGGACGTAGGGGAATGCCGGGGCCATTAGGGACCGAATCCGGATTCTGAATTCTTTTTCGGGGGTGTTACATACTAATATCAATCTAATCCAGGATATGATCACTTGATAGCCGTCATGAACATCCTTACGGTATATATGGACTCTGATTTTTAGACTAATAAGCCAAGCAGGGGTGCATCGTGGACTCCACTATGGAGGTCGAGTATATAATGGCTTGTGAAGCTGCTAAGGAGGCCGTTTGGTAGCCTCGGAGTCATAAGCGCGGTAAGCACATTGAGCAGAAATATCATCTCATCCGAGAGATTGTGCATCGAGGGGACGTGATTGTCACGAAGATAGCTTCGGAGCACAACATTGCTGTGTTTGAGGGTCACCTGTAGAGTATGGGTCTATGGGACAAACCATGGTTGGACTAGGGCAAGTGGAAGATCTTGTACTGGGTTTGTTTGTGCCTTAGTTTATTGTTTTGTGTACTTGTAATTTGATTATCTTATACACCCCACTAGCTTTAGGACAAATGGGAGATTTTCGAGGTTGATGCCCTAAATCTCATAGGGTCCTGTAGTTTGTAAACCATGCATGAACAAATATTTCAGTGATTAATAATATATGATATTTTATTCACTCTTGTCTATAAAATATATGATATTTAATTGTATTAACCACAAACAAATAAACTAAGATCCATGGTTATCATTGTAATTTAAACATGTATGAGGTGACATACAAGTGGCTCGTGTTTAAGTGATAACCTAAATGGTCTATAGTATATGGATAAGGCTGGATACCTTATCCTGGTGACACTACAAGTATGCCACGCTTTGTAGGTGTTACAAATATTGTAAGTGTTACAAATGATCTGATTCAGATCATTCATGTATTAGACATGCGAGCAGGGATATTTTACACAAAGAAGTTTGTATAAGATCAGACCATGAAATATTTAGTCTCGTTATATAACGTCGTTCATAATTGAGACTTTCATTTCACTAGGATGACCATAAGTAACATGACCTTAATCCTGAGTGAGTTATGAACTCCTACCTATGAGGGCGACTTTTTGATTTGCATGGGTGAGAATGGCCAGATCACCGACTCAACAAGCCTACTATTTTAGGGATTCGTCTGATTGTGGAGCTGGGAACTTAGCTACACAAGATGGAATTTACTCCTTCCCTAAAGTAGGGGTAAGTAGATAAATTGCTCCTTTAAGGGTTGATTCCGGGTCTTAAACAATGTGGCCACACCTCTTCTTGGCTCGAGAAGGTTTAATCTTAGTGGGACTATGATTAATTATTCATTAGAGGAATTAGTGGTACTGAGGAGTTAGAATGTAAACTACAGGGACAAACAATAATAGGCCAACTGTACTTACGAGCCGATCTGACTGACATGCATGAAATGCATGTCATCTTAGGCCTTTTTACATAATTATGAAGCGATACGTTAAGCATCGAATTGATTCATCATCATGATAGGAATTCATGAGAAAATGAATTTGCGTCGATCAGCATGTTGAATCTCAGCTAACCGTTATTATGCGTTATCATGCATTCAATGTTCTATTTTTGTAGCTAAAACAGGAAATGACGCAAATGCGGAATCGGGACCACCTCATAGACGACTGCATGCGAGAAACACTCCATCGCAAGGCCGAACGCATCGATCAACCACTGGATGTTGCGATAATCAGCCGTATGTGTCCATCGCATAGGAGTTGCGCTCGCTTAGTGATTGCGATCATCGTGTAGAGTTGTGGTATTAAGCGAATGCAATCATTAAATGATTACGGCTACGTGACATATGCATAACTAATGGTCGATCCAATGCAAAGGTGTGGTGAAGAACGCATCAACTCATCTTACCCGAGAAAAACCAAAAGATGATGCTGACATTTCACCTACCACGCCATTAGTGGCAGAGGTTCAGAAAGGACTAACGCGTCGAATGTTAGACTCAGAGCAGTCTAATTAATGCTATCGGCGATCCAAGCTCTATAAAATAGAAGCCAAAGAGCTGAAATTTAAGTTATCCAGGGATGATCGTTGTGATCCGGGGATTTTTCCCGTGATCTAGACAAACTGCGTGAGAAGATGTTTAATAGTTCTTCACCTCCTTCATCCATTCCGAGTGACGACCGGAGCCCTCAACCAGAGCTAGATCTCAAGAGAGTCAGCTCCTCCGCCCATCCATGGCACCACCGGCAGCCTTGACGCATATCCGCTGGGAGCAAGTTTTTACTTCCAACCGGTCACTTCATTTTCCTTTCTTTTCTTATATTGTATTGTATGATATTTTGTGATTAAGGAATTAATACAATTTGTTTCCAATGTATTTCTCTGTTTCCTTCGACTCCATCTCCATCTTCTTTTCTTAGCATCTTTACTTTCATTACAACATTTAGTGGGATTGCTTAGGTATCGCATACTTAGTCATGTGGATTAGGGATATGAAGCATGTAGCAACCCACCGAGAGGTGTGCGTTGTGTGAGTGTGTGAGTAACCTTATTTGTTTAGTGTGAAGCTGCGGCAACGCCTGTCTATAGGCTAACGCATTGCTTATTTATGAGTAAAGTCAGCAACAATCAACTGCCCGAGAGGGTAAGTGGTTGGTCGCATTAAGCAATGTATGCATTATTCACTAGGGATAGTAACAATCTTAGGTCAAAAAAGTTCATGCGGTTACCTTGTCCTATGAGCGCTTCATTCATCATTTAGGCATACTTAGGAGAGTAGTCTAAAACACAAATCTAAGACTCAGGAGAGCGGACTGGAACGCATAGGCAAGAATGGGGATCTTAGAGATAAGCTCTGTTTTCTTCACACAGCATATGCACCCTACAAAATGGATTTTCATGCGTCCAGGAAGTAGAATAAGGGGTTATGCGGCAGCCACGCTCATGCGGCGAGAGCTAGTGAGCTGGTTATAGAGGTCTAGGCAGGCATAGGCTTCTCAGCAATATCGCAGATACACCGATATATCCTAGAGTTAGGTTCACGTGTGTGTAGCATGATTGCATGGTTTGTGTTGACTAAGGTGCCCTTGCGGTCACTCTTAAGGGTTGCAATGAAATCATCTCCGCATTTTATCTATTTTCTCATATATTTATTTCATGTCAAATGTTGTCGTATCTCTACCTCTCATGCATATTCTCATTGCGTTGTCTGTTAGATAGGAGTAGGAGTAGGATTAACTTAGCAACCTACCTTCCATTCTTTTATTTAAACCGCCGCATGCACATTATCGCATACATATAGCTACAAGTCCCTGTGTTCAACCTCGGATTACCCGAGAAACTTGCATTCGCATTATACTTGGCATGAACGCAAGAAAACTTGTGACAAGACGCATGGTCATCGCATACATTTATTAACACATATTCATTCCAACGCATGACCATCGATGCATGACTATTAACGCATATCTTAGGAACATGCATCGCATACTGCGTCCATGGGATTTTAGTTGTCAAGTAAAATTGACTTCTAATTTTTCGTCACCAGCGATTTGTGAAGGGTCATCATATTGTTGATTGGTTATATCCAATGGATACATAAATATATTTGTAGTGCAAATAGTGCAACTGTCGGTCTTTAGTGGAGTGCTTGGCAGTTAACAGATAGTGGATAATGTGACTAAAGAGTTTAATCAGTTATTCACGTACCATTGAAGCTTGAAGCTACAGCTCCATAAGGTCCCCTTGGTAGCTCAATGGATTTAAGTTGAGAATCAGTTTTTGGGTTAATTTGAAATGTTCAAATTAATAAGAGAGAATTTGATTATATATGATATAATTCAATTATATATGATAAAATTGACATAATGTATTTGATACATTATTGTTTAATTGGAGGAACAAATATTTGAATATGATTCAAATATATTTTTTTGTGAATTAGATTCATAATTATTAAATTTAATATAAATATGATTTATATTAAATGCCATAAAATAGAGAAAAAGAACTATGTTTATATATTGTGTTGGAAATGTCCTAGAATTCGTAGTTCATAAATTTTGTATTAAATATTTTATTTATCAATAAAATCTATTGAGTATTATATTCAATAAAGTTGTTGATATTGCATTCTATTATGAAAATCTAATAAACTTATTCATGGCGATAGTATGAATACTTTAACTTTATGTGGTGACATAAATAGGATTAAGTTAATAGTATATAGCCTAAATGGTCTATAAGTATATGTATGAAATTGGGTACCTATCCTGGTAACACTATTGGATGCGGCCCATTTTGTATAGGTAATACAAATGATGTGATCCACAGATCATTCATGTAAAGACATGTGAGTGATAGCATCCTATGCGATGAGTTTGCATAAAGACTGGACCACGAAATAGTCACTTTTTCTTTATAACGACCGTTTACTGTTAAAACTGACTATTTCATACCAAAGTAACCTAGGATAACTCGATCTTAATCCTGAGCTAACTATGAACTCCTGTTTATTCAGGATTATCCTTTGATCTGCATAGGTGGGAGTAGTCCAACATCACTGCTCAATAAGCCTTCCATTTTGGGGATAAGACCAGATAGATAGCTGGGGACATAGCCCTGCAAGATGGAATTCGCTCCTACCCGTTTTAGGGTTAGCAGATAGGTTGTTCTCAAGTGTTGATTCTAGGTCTTGAATAATCCGGACCCCGCCTTCTCATGATAGAGAGGGACGTGATCATAATTAGTATTATAAATCAATTGTTCATTAGATGGTCAGTAAAAAATTAAGGAACAAGATGTATTTACAGGGGCAAAACGATAATTTTGACCCTGCTATAATTACGAATAACCTGTGAAGGATCAACTTACTGATTATGATTTACATTGATAGAAATATATCTAGAGTGAGGAGAGTGCAACTATTGAGCTATAGTGGTGTTCCTTGATAGTTAACGAATAGTAATTAATTTGGTTTAAAGAGTTTAACTGATTAATTACAAATTGTGGAGCTCATGATCTATAGATCCATTAGGTCCCTTTACTAGCACATTAATTAGAATAACAAATTGAGTATTAATTGGATGAATTTTAGAATTAGGGTTATGAATTTGAAAGGTTCAAATTCAATTTTTAGGATTTTCAATTGATTGTATTCGATACAAGCAAAAACATTTAATTTAATTGAAATAAAATGACATTGGAAAATCAATTAATATTTAACTTATGATTTAAATATGAAATTGAATCTTATTGGTGAAATTGGTGTTTTATTAATTTAATATTAGGTTATTAAATTAATATTCTTTTAATTAAAAAGTTTAATTAAAATAAAAAATAGTTTTATTTAAATTAATTATTTTGAATTAATTTTATAAAACTAATTTAAAATAAAATAATTTTATTTAAAGTCATTTTTCAATATTAAAAATTGGTTTTAAGTTAGTGGATTTTTCCAATTTATGAAAAATCCACTAACTACAATATAACGAAATTTCACCAAATTCCAATTGTTTTTTTTTTTTTTTTTTTTTTTTTGCAATTATCATCAAGTAGGTGGTGCCATCCATGCAGCCTTATTGTTTTGTATGATTTCTATCTATATATGGAAGTTCTATGCAGAAAGATAAGATAGATATTTGAGTTTACTTACTGAAGTGCTTGAAAATTGAAAACTCTACTCAACCCTCACTAGTTCATCCCTAATTCAGCTTGATTTGAGTGTTTCCACCACACATTCCTTCTTGAGCATAGTAGAGAAGATCTTGGTGGTAGTCTTCTTGAAGCATCAAGCTCAATCTTGGTGGTAGTCTTCTTGGTGAAATTCTGTTGAATTCGTGGAAGAGATCTTCAAAGGTAATGTTAGTTTCAAACTCTCTTATGAACGTCATATGAATAGCATGTTTAAAACTCAAATTAAATCTAATTTAAGTGCTTATTGATTCTGAATTCTTCCGTTGCATGTCATATTACTCCTTCAATTGGTATTAAAGCAAGCACTTAATCATGGCTAATTTAAGTTTGGTGGGTGTTCTTCATGAACTGTATGAAAATAGTGTACTGATATGGTTTTTCAGAGTTTTGGCATTTGAATCTTTTCAATTATATTGTAATTCTTGTAATTGGCTCTTGTTTGATGGGCCTTATTATGTGTTTAAGAGTCTGTAATTCGTTTGGAGTCATTAGAGTTGAAATTAGGATGTAACTAAAGAAAGAAGTGAAGAAGGCCGAGTTGCAAATTTCCAGTTCGTGAGCTTCTACTTAAATTTTGAGCGAGATTTCAAGTTTGAGCGAGATTTCGAATCAAATTTGAGTGAGATTTCAAGTTCGAGTGAGATTTCAAGTTCGAGTGAGATTTTGAATCGATCTTGAGTGAGATTTTTAACGAGGAGCAAGATTTCTAGTTCAAGCGAGATTTTGAATCAAGCTTGAGCAAGATTCCCATCCAGCAGTGAGATCTGGTTCATCCTAGCGAGTTTTTGGTCCAACAGCGAGATCTAGTTCATCCTAGCGAGATTTTGGCCCAACATCGAGATCCGGTTCATCCTAGCAAGATATTGGTCTAGTAGCGAGATCTGATTTATCCAAGCGAGATTCTTGAACCGGCTTGTCGAGGATTGGCCGATTTTCTTCAAACTTAACCCAGTTCACCTTCAAAATTGTTTTGTTTGGTTCAGTTTAGGTGGTTCACATCCGGTTCAAGCTTTTTTGGGTCTGGTTTGGAGCTGTTCGAGCGGTCCGGAAGCGGTTTGGAGCTATTTTTTGTAATATTAAGCTTTTGTTTGGTTAAAAATACCAAAACTAAAATCGTATCAATATGTGTTTAATTATTTGTGCATGTAATGTATGTTATAATTAAATAAATCCTATATGTGCATACAGTATGCCATATAGATTTAAAAACCTACCATAGAAAGCATGTTACATACATTGAAAGTATGTTATAAATTGTTATATATATAGTATGCATGTTTAGGGTTTCTTTTATTTAATATAAATGTTATATTAAATATTGAATGCCTTTGATGTATGTTGTGGATGTTTCGCATGTCTAAAATTTTGTAAGTTGTTATAAAATGAAATTAGACTTTAAAATCCGTAACAAAGATACACAACATGCTCACTTAGGTTAAGAACTAATTTTAACTATTAAAATATACTGTTACCTTATAAATTTTGGTTACAAACTCAAATCGATTCATAAACCTGTCTAAGGCTGAGGTACTTAAGTTGATAGTTTACGTAACACCTCCTACCTGGGGATTATGACAGAAATATTGAGCATTGTTAACTGATTTTATGAGCTTGAATGAGCGGTGTAAGTTTAAAACTGGTTTAAACACTTAGACATCGTAGGGTTATATCCAAATATAAATGTTATACTTGGACAGAAATTATATAGACTTAGGTTGTTTAAAGTTAGCCATTTTTAAACCTAAGTAAATAAATACCCAACAGTCAAAACCCTTCAGTGGGAGATTAACGATATATTTGATATATAGTTATTAGCTTTCACGTCCTCAAGAATTCATACCGTGAGATCCATGCTCGACTTCGTGTCATTTTTACCGTGACTACTCCATTCAGAAAGTGTTCGCATGGGTCAATAACAAGGTGAATGGGGAAAATAGTTCATAGTAAGTGGGTGAAAGAAATGTGTCAACATTATCCTATGGTCTCCTCCATTAGTTTGAAACGTGAGATTCCTATGTTACACCGCTGTCATTTTTAGGCAGCATTAGCTAGTCATTAACCACAACGATCCCCACGGAGATTTGTAAAATAGGATTCGGAACAACCCAGGCTTCAAAAAATGAATAGGGACTTATAGTTCTATCTTGGATATTGTCTTCATCTCGAGGGTATATTCATACCGTTCTATAAAATCTGAAAAATGGGGGGTCACACTTACAAGAATTACTAATCGTTAGTAAAAAAATCTTGACCGAAAATGATAACCAAAAGAACTATAGAAATAAGAGTTATTTTGATATAGTATTTGGTCAAGAATTGTCTTGCTTTAGTGAAGGAATTGTTGACTGCCCCATGGTAGCAACTGTTTTAAATCACTAAAATATTGTTGCAAATAAATAAAGTTTTTTTGGGTACTTTATTGTTTTTTTTTTTTTTTTTTTTTTGGTAAATTTTGATTTAAATGCATAAGTTTAATAGAATTTGTTTAAATTTTTCAGCAATGTCAAATTCAATTTTACAACTACTTGCTTTCGATAAGTTTAACGGAGAAGGATATTCAAACTGGGAATTCAACATTAATACGATATTAGTTGTGGATGATTTGAGGTTTGTGTTGACGAAGGAATGTCCTTCAATTCTCAGTACAACAGTGAACCAAAATGTTTAGGACATCTGTGATCGGTGGGTTAGGGCTTATATCTTAGCAAGTATATCCGATGTTCTTAATAAGAAACATGAGGTAATGCCCACTGCTCGTGAGATAATGGCGTCGCTTCAGGAGATGTTTGGGCAACTGTCATCCTTTGTTCGACATGAAGCCATTAAGTATGTTTATAGTACTCGGATGAAAGATGGTACTAACGTTGGAGAACATGTTCTCAATATGATGGTCCATTTTTAATATTGTTGAGGATCATGGAGTGATGATAGATGAAATCAGTCAAGTCAGTATGATATTAGAATCTCTTCCGAAGAATTATCTACCTTTCAGAACCAATGCTGCTATGAACAAAATTACTTACAATTTAACTACAATGTTGAACGAACTATAGATGTTTTAGTCTATGATGAAACTTAAAGTAGGTGAAGTAAATATTATTTCACGACCTAAAAAGTTTATAAAGGGTTCTACATCTAGAACAAAACCCACTGTAAAAAAAAAGTATGTTCCCTCTTCTTCAAAAGACAAGACTGTACAAATGAAGAAGAAGGGTAAAGGGAATCAGAAAACCACTACAAATAAAAACAAAAACAAAAACAAGGCTCCCAAAGGAAAGTGTTTCCATTGCGGAGAGGATGGCACTGGAAGCGTAACTGTCTAAAATATTTAGCGGAAAAGAAAGCGAAAAAGGCAAACCAAGGTAAATTAGATTTACTAGTAGTTGAAACATGTCTAATGGAGAATACTCAACTAATCTGAATATTAGATTCAGGCACCGCTAATCATGTTTGCACTTTTCTAAAGGAAACTAGTTCTTGGAAACAACTTTCTGAACAAGAAATGACTTTCAAGGGGGGAACGGGTGTGTTGGGTTTTATGTACCAAAACTCGTGGTTTGTAAACAATAAAACTTATTCTGAAAATTCAATAAGTTGTTATTAAAAATATGTATTGCTTATTTCATTTTAGAAATAAATCCAATAAACTAAAAGACCCATGACTATTACATTAGTACTTGAACTTTATGTGGAGACATAAAAGTGGATCAGGTTCGAGTAAATAGCCAAAATGTTCTATAGTATATGAATGAGGTTGGGTGCCTTATTTTGCTAACAATATTGAATGTGACCCACTCTGTAATTGTTACAAGGAATTGTAAAGTGCTACAGACGATGTGATCCTAATTCATATATGTTATGATATAAAGAGAGGGGGCGTCCTGTGCAATGGGTTTATACAAGATCGGATCATGAAATTAGTCACTCTTACTTTATAACGTTATTTACTGTTTAAGACTAACTATTTCAAGGTAACTTGACCTTAATCTTGAGCTAACTATAAACTCCTATTTATTAGGGAATATCCTTAGATTTGCATAGGTACGGGGTGGCTCAACAGCGTCGGCTCAATAAACCTTCATTTCAAGGGTAAGATCGATAGATAGCTGGGGACATAGGGTGCAAGATGGAATTCTTTCCTAACCACTTTCAGAGATAGTAGAGAGGTTGTTCCATTAAGTGCTGACTCTGGATCTTTCCTACCCACTAACTACAATATAATGGAATTTCACCAAATTCCAATTGTTTTTTTTGCAATTATCACCAAGTAGATGGTGCCATCCATGCAACCCTATTGTTTTGCATGATTTCTATCTATATATAGAAGTTCCATGCAAAAAGATGAGATAGATTTTTTAGTTTACTTACTGAAGTGCTAGAAAATTGAAAACCCTACTCAACTCTCACTAGTTCATCCTTAATTCAGCTTGATTTGAGTGTTTCCACCACACATTCCTTCTTGAGCATAGTAGAGAAGATCTTGGTGGTGGTCTTCTTGAAGAATCAAGCTCAATCTTGGTGAAATTCTGCTGAATTCAGATCTTCAAAGGTAATGTTAGCTTCAAACCTTCTTATGAACGTCATATGAATAACATGTTTAAAACTCAAATTAAATGTAGTTTAAGTGCTTATTGATTTTAAATTCTTCTGTTGCATGTTATATTACTCCTTCATACTGTATATGATGTAATATTAAAACTATAGGTTATAAATATAATATGATAAATTAGTTATCATATTTATTTATAATTATTAATTATTTGATAATTAAATCTTTTTTCTCCATAGCCACCCTTAGTGGGTAGTTATTTGGTTTTATAGAAAAAATGAGATACATAAAAATTGGTTTTATTATTTCATACACAAGACATCAAATACGCAATCGAGTGAAAAGAGAGTTACTACACGATCGATTCCTTTGAGAGACTAAATGATCGAGTATGAAGTCTATGCAATAGACTAGTTCGTCTACACGATAGTGTTGTTCACTGCACGATCGTCTTCCTCCTCCACATCAAACTTCCCCTCTAACCAAAATTAGCCAGAGCCCACCATTCCTAGATTCTCACATCGAGAATACCAAGGTCACCAAGTGGTAGTGTCTATTGGTTCGAGGATCGAGTTTTTGCTTGTTGCTTATTCGAGAAGTGTTCGAGTTGTTCGATGCATTCGTGAACGAATTCATTGGAGGGATTATCTTAAAGAACGATTCTTCAAAGGTATAGTCTCTTGATCCATTGTTTTTATTTTGAAAGCATGTTGTAGTTTAAGTTTTATGAACAATTTGTTTTTGTATGACTTTAAATGTATGTGTTCAATCAAAATGGGATTTGAAAGATCTGCTTCTGCTCAAAGATTTACTGTAAACGAAGTTCCTTCAATCTCAAGGAGGAGCTATGCGTTGAACTATGCATGGTGAAGACACTTCAAGCTTGCATGCAAGTGGGTGGTGGCTTGGAAGTATATGATGGCTCAACATGGTGAAGACACTCAAATGGAGAGGTGTCATGTGTTGATGACATAAGAAGGATGACGAGGACACTCTTGAAAGCCTATAAAAACCCAGTAGAACTTTATTTCAGCTCACAACTCAAATTTCCTCAAATGAGGCTCAAAAAGAGAGAGGTGGTGAGAGTTAGGGGTTCGGGGAGAGGTTATGTGTTGATGAGGGTGTGTCATGCATTGACCATGATGCCATGCACCCAACTGAGTTATGTTGAGCTGAGAAGGCAAATCATGTGTCCAACAGAGTGGACCATGCGCCCAACTGATCTGATGATGCAATCATGTGTTCAGCAGCTGCTCAGGAAGTTTGCCATGCATCCACAACTGTCCGGAGTCAATCCGAAGCCTGTTTTCATGTCTGTTGGAGTTGGCCCAAGATTTCAGAAGGAACCGAGGAAATCAGGGAACTTGGAGAGAAAGGATGATCCCTACTAGTGAATTGTGAGTGGTATTCTTTTAAAGATTCTTATGAATTTTGTAGTTATGGATGTATCTATTGAAGGATCTCATACCGAGAGTTCCATGAGCATGTTCAGATCGCTCCGATTTCACAATGACTGAAATACAAATGATATACATTCAATACAAACAGTTATGCATATAAATCTAATTATCGGCATGCTCAGAACAAAATAAATAATAGGCAAAGGATTCCATACCAGTTGAAGACTGTTTTCAAACTTTAGAATTCCAACACAGCGGATCCCTCCAACAGATCTACCAACACCCAACGGGAACGTCGACTACAACAGCACGATCAACACGAACACGAACACTGCAGTGAGGATGACACCACCATTAATGAACCCCGGTTATTCTTGAAGTGAAAACCCAAAGAGTGGGCTTTGGTGAGTTTAGTAAAGGACGGAGGATAACAAGTCGTGTAGACGATAAGTAAGTGGGAGATAATACAGTGCTATCGTATAACAAACATGTTTATCACATAGAGAAACTACACGATCGTGTAGGAAAAGCTGAACGATCGTTAGGAAAAACATATCGTTTAGATAAATCGACACACTATACGATCGTTTAGGCAGAGAACGCTATCGCATAGGCTCTCAAGCGATCGTTTTGAATCACCGACGCGCACTTCACGAATTCTTTTGAGCGATTGAACAAATATCGATTGCATGATTAAAAATGAAAAATCTTAACCCATCTGTTACCATAATCAACGCTGCCTACTATTCACGTCCGAACGTAGAAAAAGGATTAATTATCATATAATTAATCAATTAATTAACTAATTAATATAATCATATTATATTTATATCCTATAGTTTGATATCACATATCTACTATAGTATTTTCTCCTCCACTTGATATAAATCATATTTATATCTAATTTCCTCCACAAAAATGTATCTCATACATTTGCCAATTATATCATATATAATTAACCAGTCCAATTATATCATATATAATTGAACTTTCTCTTGTCAATTTGAACATTTTAAATTAACCCAAATACTGGTTCTCGACTTTATCTAAGCTACCCAGGGGACCTAAATGGACTTATGGCTCGAAGCTCCAACGGTACGTGAATAGCTGACTAAACTCTTTAGCCACGAGATCCACCATTTGTTAACTGTCAGTGATTCCACTAAAGACCAATAGCTGAACTCTTCTTACCACAGATATATTTCTTTGTCCATCGGATATAACCAATCATAAGTACGATGACCCTTCACAAATGCTCGTAAGTACAGCCGGGCCAATTTACCGTTTTGCCTCTGTAGTTACATCTCACTCCTTAAGTACCACTGATTCCTCTAATGAACAATACAACATAGTCCTACTATATGTGAACACCTCTCGGGCCAAGAGAAGATGTGTGGCGCCACATCGTTCAAGCCCCGGAATCAGCCCTTAAGGGAGCCATCTATCTATTTCCCCTGCCTCGGGGAATGAGTGAATTTCATTTTGTGTAGCTGAGTTCCCAGCTCCTAAATTAGACGAATCCCCAAAATGGTAGGTTTGAATCGGCGACCTGGCCATTCGCACCCATACAAATCAAAGGACCACCCTCAATGGCAGGAGTTCCCAACTCACTCAGGATTGAGGTCATGTTACCTATGGTTATCCTAGTGAAGTGAAGTCTTTGTCATGAATGGTGTTATATAACGAGACGTTAACACTTTGTGGTCAGGTCTTATGTGAACTCTTTGTATAGGACGCCCCCGCTCGCATGTCCCCAACAGGAATGATCAAGATCAGGTCACAACACTTGTGACCATTCCACAAAACGAGCCGCATCCGTAGCGTTACCAGGATAAGGTTTCCCTCCTATATCCATACTACAGACCATTTTGGTTATCACTCAAGACATGATCCACTTGTATGTCACCACCACATACATGCTTGAGTCACATACAAATAACCAGGGATTTTATGTTTATTGGTTTTTGATAAAGCAAATAAAACAAGTAACCGAGCAAAATACAAGAAGTGAAGTACAAGTACATACTGTTTACAAACTACAGGACACGAGACTTTAGGGCATCAACCCCAACATCTATAGCTCGTTACGATGATGAAAGTACGTGGCACGGGATGGTCAGGGGGTTAGAAGACCTAATTCCTAAGCCTGTCACAAAATCTCACGAGATGGTCAGAGGGTCATTGGGCTTAGTTCCTAAGCCTATGAAGGGAACCTCATATGAGATGTCAGAGGGTCGACGGTTCTAGCTTCTGAGCCTATAAGAGGAGGATTTATGTGCACATAGTAATAAGAGGAATATGGTTAATTATCTATCATGTGTGTAGGTATAACAGGGAACAAACTTGTTCAAGCTTGAGGTTTGAGTAGTGACCTCATTATGTGGATATGTTGTTGAGCTATTTGTCTCTTTGGGTTGAAAGAGACCTTGTAAGTTGTTTACCACTCACTGGGCTTCTAGCTCACTCTTTTCTTTTATGTTTTTTTTCTCAGGTAGCGGAAGAGATGAGTTCTAAGGTGCTACTAAGGTCAATGTCTACCACATTTCAGCCACACTTTCAGACTTAAATTTGTTATCAAGAGTCTCTGTAATTAAGTTTGAGATTGAGGGTTTTGTAAACTTTATATTGGTTGTGATGAAGTAACTTAAGCCATATTTATTGCTATATTTCCTTGGCTGTAAGTTTACTAAGCAAAACAGGTTAGAGATAGGTAGTAGGTATTACAAAAAAGTGGTATATGCCATCCTTACACCGCCTTTCAAGCTTGGAAGGTGATCTCGGGAGGAGGTGTGACAATTTGGATGCTAGATTTTAGTTTTGCTGCTCTTAGATAGTTGTGATATACATTGTTGTCAATATCTATCACAAATAGATGCTAGGAGAAGTCTATCAATGATACTATCAGTGATAGAAACTTATACAAGTCTATCACTGATAGATGCTGATAGAAGTCTATCAGTGTCTATCACTGATGGACATTGATAAAAGTTTATCAGTGTCTATCAGTGGTAGAAATTGATAGAAGTCTATCATTGAAACAGGTTGACAGAAGTCTATTAGTGTCTATTCGATGATAGAAACTGATAGAAATCTATCATTGACACGATCAATGATAGAAACTGATACAAGCCGATCACTGATAGATGCTAACAAAAGTCTATTAGCTAAAGGGATTTGAATTCCCCGAAGTAGAAGCAATTTGATACGTTATGTCTCTAATTTCGTTTTATAAAAAATTACAATGCAGAGGACGAAAATAACAAGATAAACACAAGACTCCTAAGCATGTTTCTATTGAGAAAAGACAGAGAGAAAAGGGAAGGGATATCACATACCCTTAAAGTATCGTCTTCTCTCTTTTTCTCCACGGCACAAACACGAGCAAGATTTCCACTACCTCTATCAAATTGGGCAACTCCACGAACACAGCAGCAACGAAGGGGATACCACCACAGCGTCTTCCTCGTTATTCTTAAGCTGAGAATCAATAGAGAGGTGTGGGCTTTTGTGGGTTAATTTGGTGAAGAGTGAGAGTTTCTTGTTTTGAGAGAATTTACATAGAGGGATGAATCAAGATGAAGAAGATAATGATGATCTCTCTCTCCTTTAACTTTCTGTGTTTCACATATATCAGGAAAAAAAATGGAGTTGGGGGAGTTATCAAAATAACTTCATCCCATTTTTTAATTTTAAATAATTCAAAATTGAATCTTTAATAATAATAATAATATATATTTCAATATATATCACATTAAACCATATGTTATATCACATATAACATATAACCTATAGTTTATATTATATCACATACAATATGACCTATTGTTTATTATTCTCTCATATAATCTATAGTATTAATATGAATCGTATTCATATTAGTTTTAACCTATATTTATATGAATCATATTCATATAATTAATATTTGAATCATATTCAAACATTATTTCTCTCACTAAAACTTTATACTATAATGTATCACATACATTATATTAATTATCTCTTGTACAATTAATTTTTCTTTAATTAAATTGAACAATTCAATTAATCCAAGATTAATTTGATTTTCATTAATTCTTATTGAGCTAATAGAGGATCTTATGGACTTATAGATTGAAGCTCTAACGATATTTGATTAATTAATTAAACTCTTTAATTAAATTAATCAACCTTCATTAACTGTCAGTCACTCCACTAAAGACCGACAACTGCACTCTTTGCACTATAGATATATTTATGTGTTCATTGGATATAACCAATCAGTAATGTGTTGACTATTCATAAAATTGCTCGTAAGTACAGTTTGGTCAAAATTACCATTTTACCCCTATAGTTACATCTAACTTCTTAAGTACCACTAATCCCTCTAATGAATAATTAGTTATAGTCCAAATATAACTGAACCTCTCTCGAGCTAGAAGAGGGTGTGGCGTCACATTGTTTAAGACTTGGAATCAGCCCTTAAAGGAGCAATTTATCTACTTACCCTAACAATCGAGAATGAGTGAATTCCTTCTTGTGTACCTGTGTTCCCAGCTCCCCAATCAGGCGAATCCCCAAAATGGTAGACATATTGAGTCAACGAATCTAGTCACTCTCACCCATGCAGATCAAAGGATCATCCTCATAGGCAGGAGTTTACAACTCATGCAAGATTAAGGTCAAGTTACCCATAGTCATCTTAGTGAAATGTAAGTCTCTTTTAGTAACAGCATTATAAAGAGAGATTATTCATTTCATGATCCGGTCTTATATAAACTCTTTGTATAGAATACTCTCACTTACATGTCTCTACATGAATGATTAAGATTAGATTATTTGTAACACTCTACAACAATTGTAACAACTACAAAGGGGGCATATTCGTAGTATCATCAGAATAAGGTACCCAGTCTTATTCGTCTACTATAAACCATTCAGGTTATTACTTAAACATGATCTATATGTATGTCTCCACATACATGTTTAAGTTACATCTAATAACCTAGAATCTTAGTTTATTTGTTTTGGGTTGATGCAACTAAATGGTCAATAAAATAACACTTATTTATTAAATAAACAATATGTTTGTACAAATATAATTTTATAAACTACAAAACCACGAGATTTATGGCATCAACACTAACATTAGTGCCTATCAATGACAGAAACTGGTAAAAGTCTATCATTGATAGAGGTTGATAGAAGTCCATCAGTGTTTATCAACGATAGAAACTGGTAGAAGTCTATCATTGATACTATGGTGATAGAAATTGATACAAGTTTATCACTGATAGACACTGATAGAAATCTATCAGTATTTATCACTATTTTTTTGTTATTTCTGTAAATAGTTTGACATTTTTTCTATCTATGAAAATTTTCCTATATATAATGTATTATGCAATTTAAATAATAGATAGTTAGAGTGGAGATTGATAGTACAAATATCAAGTCAGTTTAGTTATGCTCATTTTGGTATTGATAATTCATACACTAATATAAATATAATTAAGAATACGAAGATTCAAAGTCAAAATTGAGGTTTTAGAATAATATAGTTCTCGAGTCGTGTGTAATATTTAAAAAAGCAACAACTTCGTTAAAATGGTGTATTTTAAACTATAAATTTGGTTTGCATTATTTTATTACAATTGAATTTAGTTTCTATAACTTTGAATCGGTTTGGAAGTTTTACTCTGGTGATTATAATTTATTTTTTTATATATTTTATATTCTAGTAAGATGGTAAAACATCATCAACTCATATATGTTAAATGAAAAAAAAAAAAAAAAAAAAAACCCTGAATATTGATATTTGTTATGGGAAATATTTATTATGAACCTTCGAGCAGAGATTTAACATCAATAGTAAAGTGACCAAATAGAAACTTTTAAAATTACACCAATTATTTTTGAAAAAACTATCATTATATTACAATGATAATCACAATTACGCTCTCAAACTTATTTTGGGCCTTTAAATTTTTATAATTATTAAAATTAGATCATTAAATTATAATAGTTGTAAAAATTGGACACACAAATAATAAAAATTAAACCCTCAAATTCATACTATTGTTATAATTTCTATAATTACGTAAGTTTGAGAGTTCAATCAACATTTTTATAAGTTTGAGAGCTCAATTTTGATTGTATTTTGTCCTTAAAGTAAAATTCATACAAAATTGAATGTACAACCAAAGATTAATCCACCCTAAAATCTAAAACAAATAAAATGTAAAATTTCATCTCAAATTCCAAAAGAGTCGCATAAAAATCACAAATTTCCTCTCTTTTTTTGTCTCTCCCCGATTGTTCATCCGTACAATTATTCCCTGTTTCTCCGGCATCACACGCGACCTTCGTCTTTGAGTGCACTGGCTTGAGCCCTCAGACTCGGACTTTGGGGACCTGCGGAAAAAAGGAGTGACTCGGAACTTAACAGTCAGAAATGAAAATTTGAAGGTGGTGGACTCATCGTTCCTTCATACTCCCCACGCTCGCCCTCCGAAGTTCCATCTTTCTCGAAATTTCACGGAATTCCTTGAATCAGAGACTATGTACTTGTCTGATAAGCCTCGCCCAATCGATATTTACAAGGAAGAAGGTAGCAGAGATATGATGATCGAGGTCGCCTCCAATGGCGACCACCATATTCAACCTCATCAGCAACAGCCACAGCCACAGCAGACTCATCAGCAGCATCAAATGATGCTTGGTGATAGCAGTGGTGAGGATCATGAAGTCAAGGCTCCCAAGAAGCGAGCGGAGACTTGGGTTCAGGACGAGACTCGAAGCTTAATTGCCCTACGCCGGGAGATGGATGGCTTGTTTAATACCTCCAAATCCAACAAGCATTTGTGGGAGCAGATATCGGCTAAGATGAGGGAAAGGGGATTTGATCGCTCCCCGACTATGTGTACTGATAAGTGGAGGAACTTGCTCAAGGAGTTCAAGAAAGCAAAGCACCATGACAGGGGAAGTGGCTCTGCTAAGATGTCGTGTTACAAGGAGATTGAAGAAATTTTGAAGGAGAGAAGCAAAAGTACGCAGTACAAGAGCCCCACGCCACCCAAGATTGATTCATATATGCAATTCTCAGACAAAGGTAACTTTTGGTTCTTGGTTTTGGGAGAGTGAATTGGGTAGTCTAATATCCGGCTCTATAAGAAAGGAAAAAGAAGCATTTGCCATAAAAAGTGAGAGAACCCAATGCAAAAATTTTAATATTCTGGACAATTCATTAGCCACAATTTTTAAGTCTTCATTCACTGTATATCAATAGCTCGCCGTCATGATTCTGAGCAAACATATTCTTTCAAACATGCAGTGTTCTGATAAATGAACTATAGTCCTAGGGTATTGTTCCTAAAAGGGTTCAGCTGTATGAATGAAGATATCTGGATTTGGAAATGATATATCCATCTGAAGTTAGTAGAATAGAAAATTTAAACTGGTTACATATTTTGTTGTTTACTCTTCCTGGGGGGTTGGGGAATCATCTTTGTTTTCTGTATTTGTTCCTTAAACGGGTAAAAATTTTCAGATGCTTTTTTTTGGTGTCTGCATTCTTTAAGTCTGTCAGGTAATATGATGTGCAAATATAGTAGGTGCATTAGGGTTATGATTAGTCTGGCTCTGGGGTCACAAGAGGACTGTGATGAGCATTGTAATTTTATGCCAATGCAGGAATAGAGGATAATGGTCTATCGTTCGGACCTGTTGAAGGTACGGCATACTTGTTATTTGCTGTTATTGCAATGCTACTTTTTCTTGACAAAATATTTGCCCCTCTTGTAGGAAACCTGAGTTCTTTACCGTGGCTGATGATTGTTGTAGCATTTATCATAAAACTTTAATTTTCTCATGTTGTTTATTGTTTGTACACCAGAAGAAGGAATAGAAAATGGCAGAGAAAATCACACCTAGTGGATTTTCTGTTTGATTGTGGAGTGAGATTTCTAAAAAGCACCACATATAATTATGAAATTGCTTGTGGAAACTTGAGTTTGCTACTTTTCTGTTTTCTTTTTTAATCATGTTGTTATGTAAACATTGAATTCCTGATGTGCTAGTAAGGAAGTACCGAATTGATAGTACATGAAGAATCATATTAGCTTTAGAAAGTACAAAGCTTGGTGGACGTGGATCTATAACAAGTAGAGTCATATTTATGATTCCTACAAGTCTGTATGAATATTGAATAAACTCCATTAGCTGCTTTAGAACGTGACTTGATTGAACAAGTCAGATGTGATGCAATTGATTTCCAGTGAGATTATCAATTGGTTCCTAGGTCCAGGATATAATTTCAGTTTATGACAATGTGCCCAAAACATCTCTCTTTTGTGGAGCCTGTTGACTGGAGCAGCTGCGTGGGGAATGTCAATTAAGTCTTTACCTCACCACTGTCTAATTTTCAGGCCAATTTAGATATTGCATCATCCCTGCATTCCCTGATGTCTAATTGAGACTTCTAACATACAGAACTGAAAGTGTTGCTTCTGTTATAATAAACCATTGTCTTACCAGTGAAAAGTTTATACAATGCTCCTTTGGCCAAATTAATGGTTTTAAGATTAGAGAACCGTCAAGTTGCATCTTCATATGAGTTTCTTGTATTTCCCATTCACCAGGAAGATTTAATTATGTTCTCTTCTTCGTGCAACCACATCATTTATCTTGTCTAAAGAACCCTACCCTCAAATTGATTAAATATGTAGTAAATATTTTGTACTGCAAAAGTATAACATTGATGAATTAAGTGTAACCTATAATATGATTTTATTTTTATGTAATTCGCAATTTCCAATTATGGGATTGCAAATAAGTATTTCTTTTATAATTTATGTATGTGTTTCTTTTATAGTGGCTATTCGCTTTTCATGCCACGTTCTTACTTGATATAAAGAAGAAGAAAAAGAAGCTCCCTCTTAGGTTTCCTTTCATGCAGCAGGTGGCAGGCCTTCACTCAATCTTGAAAGACAGCTAGATCACGATGGGCATCCCCTTGCCATCACAGCAGCTGATGCAGTTGCTGCAACGGGCATTCCACCTTGGAATTGGAGAGAGGCACCTGGAAATGGTACTACTGTACAACCACAATTTGACATTTTTGAATGTTTTGGAAAGAATGCCTATTATATTGACATGACTTTCTAGATTATGAGCTATAATCTTGCTTGTAGGGTTTAGGCCCCACATTTATGCATTAGCAATCTTTGTATTGAGATTCAGCTTCGTGCATTTCAGTCAAATGACTTTTATGTCAAAACCACCCTCACTTTTGTTTTTTGAGATTCCACTCATGATTCACCTGCTAAAAGCCTGTCGTATGTCGAAGACTACCATTTTGATCACATTGGAACAGGTCTCCTTATACGAGGATATATAACTTTGTAGTTGTTGATATAGAAACCAATCCTGTCTTTGTTTGTGGATGCATGCTGCTTATGAATCTTTAATAGTTTCAATTTCTGTTTATTTACTTCCTTGGCAGGTGGGGAGAGTCAAGGATTTGGCGGGAGAGTAATATCAGTGAAGTGGGGGGACTACACAAGAAGAATTGGTGTTGATGGCACCTCAGAGGCGATCAAGGAGGCAATCAAGTCTGCATTCAGGTTGAGAACTAAACGTGCATTTTGGTTAGAGGATGAGGACCAGGTTGTCAGAAGTCTGGACAGGGACATGCCTTTAGGAAACTACACTCTTCACCTTGATGAAGGTACATCTTTCTATGTTTGTATTGGCTGTTATGATTCTTGTAAAAATTGTAGCAATAAGCTGACACATTTTGAGCAAAGTAATGCATGTAAGAGCAGTTGAACTTCTAATTTCAGGCGTGGCTGTTAAAATCTGCCTCTATGATGAATCTGATCACTTACCGGTACATACTGAAGACAAAGTTTTTTACATTGAAGAAGATTACCGAGATTTTTTAGCTCGTCGAGGCTGGACATGCCTTCGGGAGTTTGATGGGTATAGAAACATCGATAATATGGATGATCTCCGTCCTGGTGCAATATACCGTGGTGTAAGTTGAGCAAGTGCACAATTATGCCAATATGAAAAGAATTGTGGCTTTCGCGTCCTTGGCAATGAGACTTGGTTTTAGTACTCCATCTTTACTTGTAATCCATACTCTAAATCCAACCATGTAAACAAGTATAGCCTTTGTGCACAGACTCTGCATATGAAAATAGGCCTTTGTGCGCAGACTCTGCTTATGCATTTTTGACAGGTTATCTTCCCTCTTGTATATATCATCAATATGGATTGTTGGCAGTATTGTCTCATCTGTACAGTGAGTGCATGTTCCGAATATCACTATGAAATACATAAATGTATAAAGTGATGCCATTGTTGCTACCTCACTAGTGAACCAACAACTTATTCGTTTCCATATAGCGTTTAGATACATATATTTGGATTTAACAATTTATAGCGGATTATTATATTAGCTTGGTGAAACAGCCAATGTGTAACGTGCTTATTTATCTTTGAGAGATTGTTTGCAGGGGTTTTAGATACACTCAACTTGCAGATGTTTTGAAGTTTTGACTGTTCACTATTTTCTCAGATGAAAGAAGTTCGAGGACACGTTAGACGGTCGGGTTTGGTTTCCCTCTTAAAAATAAGGACGCATCATTCCATGATTTAGAAAAATTTGAGCTTAACATCTCAGATATGCTAGATGAGTAGTGCTTCCTTTGTTTTTTCCAGCTATATCAGAAGAATCATATACTATCGGTTTAAATAGCACTTCATTATTTGAAAGGACTCGACGTATACATCGAAAACAAATTCAGCAGGTGATCAACAACTAATTTCAAAGGTCAGTAACCGAATTGGATTTAGTTTGGATCTGAGAAGAATTTGTTGATGGAAGGCATAATCTGAGGGGGTCTTGTTCTGAGGAACTTCCTAAGGCCATGCTCTGCATACTTCTCACCTTCTTCATAGTTATCGAGCACTCCAGCAGTTCTCTTCTCTTTGATAACCCTGTCATGTTCCATTCAGAACAAATCAGGACACTTTCTTCAACCCCTTCTCTTCTCGTGATCAAAATATTTACATTTTCATTATATTGAACATATCTTTTGTTCTACAAATTGAAATACTTACCTGACTTCAGGATTGGTGGTTATGTTTCTAACGAGCTGCATCCCACAGATGCCAACAGCCACACCAACTGCAGCAAAGAGAGGATACACCTGCATATGTATTCAAGGAAATCAAGTTTTGAATGGTAAATTTCTTGTTATCTTCATGTTTTTTATTCAGCAACCAAAGAGAAAGTAATAGGAAATGAAAGGGAAAAGAGAAAAATAAAACCTCAGGCTTTAACCATCTGTTGGCGGAGGCCATGGCAATATAGAGAAGAGAATAGAATTTTTGAAGAAGGATGCAGAAATGTGCAGCGGCGGAGGCATGTTTTGATGTGGAAATTTATGAGAGAAGGGAAAGAAAAAATGTTGTGAAAAGGAAGGGGTCATAAATTAGGGGCAGCCATAACCATATAACCATTGCCGTCTTAAGTTGGCCAACTTATTTCCTTCTTTATTTGGCGTCTCAATGCCTTGATATTCTTTTTTACATTTTTTTTTTTTGGCTGCCATTCACACCCTTTTTCCATAAACCAAGACCCTTTCTTTTAGGCACCAAGGATGGTAAATTTGACCAATGTTTGAAAAAGATTTTAATTGTTTTATTTTTTTATATTATGTTGTAAATGAAAAAGAAAAGATGAATTTGAACATCCTCTTCAACATATGAAATATAATAAGAGGGATAATCCCAAGAAAAATAACTAACCTTATTCAATGGTAATTAACATATACTTGTTAGGTTTAAGGTCAAATAAATTTACAACATCTCTTCCAAAAATATTTACCATAAATGCGAAAATAGAAATTCAATCATACTAATATCTAGTTATTTAGGTTAATATACGATTACTAATAGAGAATTAAGATTCTATTTAAGGTGTATCGGTTTCTTCTCTCTTCTTGAATAGCTTCATATACCTCCTTTTCAAATAATAATAATAATAATAATATTATTATTATTATTACTTCCTCCTTTGGATTGAGGCGAAAACCATGTGATAAGTCTCTAGTACTCGTAGATAGTTAAACAAAAAAACAAAATGTTACAATTTTACCATTCACATTTGAGTTTTGTTTCAATTTGGTTTTGATATTTCAAAGATTTATACTGCTAACCTCAATTTTTCACTAATGCTCACTTCCCATCTTTAGAGTTAATTTCTGTTTATAAATAAAAAGTTATTAGAAGAATTATAATTAATTTTCACTATTTTTATCACTTTTAAAATTAAATTTAAATTTTTTTTATAATTATTTTTAATTAATTAATAAAAATTGACGTCAATAATTGAATGTGAATATTTAATGAAAAATTGAGGTTAAAAATGTAAAATTTTGAAATTTAAATTGAAATAAAATTTAAATCTCTAGGGTAAAATTATAACATTTTGAAATTTATTGAGTAAATTGAAATAAAATTCAAAATTTAAGAATTATATGTGTAATATTTTAAAACTGAAGGATGAAATAGAAACTAAAATAAAAAAAATAAAAAAAAATAAAAAAAATTAGGGACAAAAAATGTATCACTTTGAAAAACATGGAAGAGAAATGAAAGACCTTCGCAAAAGGCAGAAAGTGTGTCAAAGCTCTGGATCCAATGTCACAAAAATCAACTCAGCCATGTGCTGCTACACAGCTCTCTTTATTATATGTTTTCCTTTAAAAAAATAATAATAAAACAAAATTTTTCCATGATGAATGTAAAGCAATTCTGTTTTTTTTTTTTCTTTTTTTTAATATCTGGATTGGGAAAAAAATTACAGAAGAATTTACACTTTTGAATATATGAAATTACTCAATTCTTTGTTTTCTTCGGTTAGAAGATAAGAAGTTTTGATCTTATACTTTTTATAAATCTTAAATTTAGTTATCATTATTATCCGAAATTAATTAAATTTAAAATGAATCAACTATATCCAACATTTGAAAAAGGATAAAAGAGTAATTACATTAAACATATTTAAATTCAACAATTGCAGAGTGAACCATAAGCCTTGGATGTTAAGTAACGACTTATTTACTAAGTTTGTGACACAATTTATATTATATAAGAGTTATCCATAAATGTAACATCTTTCAAAACTGTTCTCATTTGTGAGAAAAAGGAATCATATTTTACATAAACTTTTGGGCAAAGATTGTGTGAATCAAATAATTGAAGAGTGGGACGTGCATCTCAATACCTTTTTTGTTTCTTTTTTTTCCCCTTTTTCTTTTTTGCTATTTTAGCTCTACAAATATCAATCATCAAAATATGGACAGCTTTTGCAAAGTAATGATACACATACGATCATAAAGCTCAATTCTCACAGTTTCTCTTTTTTCAAAACAACTTACCTTATATGTAAGTTTTCACTTTTAATCCCAATACAAAAAGAGAGAAAGAGAGATTAAAAATAATAATCACCACATGCTTAGAAGCTTGTAGGTGTAACTTGTGACTTGTGAGTGTTATTTTAACACTTCTTTTCATTTGAAATGTTATGTTAGGAAGTAATTTTTTTAAATCCATTGTTTACAATGAAACTATAGTTTTTGTTGAAAAAAAAAAATCAAAGTAGCTTTGGTGTCCCGTTGAAAAAATAGAATTGGTTTGATGCTACTGTTGAGAAAATGGAATTGATGGGAAAAAAATAAATGTTGTGGAAGCAAATCAATTTCTCAATGTTTGTTAAACAAAGAAAAGAAAAAATAAAATGTGAGTGAAATTCAAGCTTCTTATTGAAGTAGGAAAAAATTAGTGATACATGAAATGTTGTTTAAGAAATGTGATACTAAAGTTGTGATGCACAAAATGTTATACGGAAAATGAGGTACACAAAATTGTGATACTCTCAATACATGGTAGTTCACACTTATATAGGATAAGGATAAACCTAATTAATACTACTAATTTACAATTTAAAATAACATTAAAAATGGAAACTCACAAAACACAAAGAAAACTTAAAAATAACAAACAACCTAAATCTTAGATCTAATATTTACTTAGACATCAAACTAAAATATAACAATAAATTTAAGAAACTTAAAAATTGAAATTTAAAGAAGAAAAACCTCAAATCTCAACAATTTTGATTCAAAATGCTTTAAAGTACATCGATTTCGCTAAGCTTGCCAATGTTGTTGTTCTCCAGAATGGTTTTCTTGTTGTTGAGGAAGCAACTATTTTTTCTTTTTGAGTTGAAACAGATTCAATGATTCTTCAACCCTTTCAACAACGAAGTCAAGTCCTTTAGTAATGGAATACGAACTTTTCATCGATGAGACATTATTTTGAACTTTACTTTTTCATCCTTGAAATTGTGAGTCTAGTTCTCATGATATAATTTGTGAAGATTGAAGAAGTGATCGACTAGAAAATCACCCTCTGTGAACCATTGCTACTATTGTAGCCTATGATTTGATAACTCTTGATTATTAGGAGGGTCCCTCTATTTATTTTTCTTCTCCCATTTGAAAATGGCTGATAGACCATTCTTCTCGCCACCATTAAATGCCATAATAGTGAGCTATCTAGGTAGCAGCAAGAACATAGCTGACCCACCCTCCTCTTTTATTTGTCTCTCCTGAAAATAAAATTAGTGTTCATCTCATTACCACTACCAACATGCTTCAGATTTCAATTCCCTTTTCAAAACATGCATGAATGACTCAACACCCAATAAATCAAAAGAAAAAATTGTTCTTAAATTTTTGAATGATTGTTGGTTTCTGGTAGCTGTCTGTTTGTCTTCATCAACAGAGGCCGTTGAACAGTTGAAGCCTCTCACTTTCTCATTTTCTCACTCACTTTTGTGTTTAATTTACTTCTCACCGTCACGAGGCAGGGAATCTTCAAAGGCATTAGAGGCATTACTTTCTCTATTTTTTCAATTTCCCACCAAAATAGATCCTCACATTCTCATTTTACTTCTGTTTTTGTTAGTTTCTATCTTTCTAGACACGGCCAAATTCTCATATCTTCGTCATTTCTTAAGCTTCTTGGCTTCATTAGGAGCGATTTGGCATCATCCTTTTCTCCGCCAAATTCTCCACTCCCTTTGTTTTGCTTGTTATCTTAATGGGCCATTCCTTTTTCTTCTTCTCCTTCTTGATGTTTATTCGAGTCTGATTCACTCTTCCCAAGATTCCTACTGATTCAGATATCTTTCTTCCCTTTTGGAAAGAACTCCATATTCAGGCCTTTTTTATGTTCCTTTGAAAATTTCACTATCTGGGTCTGATTCTTTTTTTTATTTTACTTTCTATCTGGCAAATTTGCAGGTGGGTTTTGACCAAAAATGCCTCCCTTGTTTTTTCCTCTTCGGTGGGAGAGTACAGGGGAGCAATGGTGGTACGCTACGCCGATTGATTGGGCGGCCGCCAATGGGTTTTATGACGTCGTTAGAGAACTTCTTCATTTAGACACAAATCTCTTAATCAAACTCACATCTCTCCGCCGTATTCGCCGCCTTGAAACTGTGTGGGATGATGATGCTCAGTTTCAAGATGTAGCAAAATGCCGTTCTTATGTTGCTAAAAAACTCCTCCTCGAAGGGGAATTGAAAGGGGGTAAAAACTCTCTCATTCGTGCTGGCTATGGCGGTTGGCTTTTGTACACAGCTGCTTCAGCAGGGGATTTAGATTTTGTTATGGAATTACTGGAGAAAGACCCTCTTCTGGTTTTTGGAGAAGGAGAGTATGGAGTTACTGACATTTTATATGCTGCAGCTAGGAGTAAGAACTGTGAGGTCTTTAGGCTTTTGCTTGATTTTGGTCTTTCTTTAAGGTGTTGGCCAAGCAGTGGAGAGGGGGCAATGGAGGAAGCATTGGATGAAAGTAAGATGGAAATGCCTTTGGCCTTCAGATGGGAAATGATCAACAGGGCTATTCATTGTGCTGCTAGAGGAGGTAATTTGGTGATGATGAGAGAGTTAATTGGGGAATGTCCTGATGTTCTGATTTACAGGGATTCTCAAGGATCGACCATTCTTCATACAGCTGCTGGAAGAGGACAGATTGAGGTCAGATCTTGGAGTTTTATTTATGCTTCTTTTCTTGTCAGTTCCATACATTTTTCTGAAAATTCTTGTTCTTTTTGTTCTTGTCAGTTCATGAATTGTTGATTTTATATGCTGAAGTTTGTGTATGATTGTGCTGCAATGCTTTAATCTGTTATCTGGCACTTCAAACGATCCAATATGAGGTTTCTTAGACTGGTCAGTAAGTAGGGGTCCAAGGGCATCGATCCCTGGTGGAAGTTCGGGAGCAACACCCCATAACCTAAATTGTTTTTGTATTTGTCTTATTTATGTTACGATTTTGGCCCTAGGGTTTAGGAAAGTTTGCTATATAAACTCTCTGGCCATAGAGGCACCTTTTGATCTGTAATATGATTTTTTTTTCCTCCGATAAAACTATTTCCTCCCTCTGCCCGTGGACATAGCTAACACACATTTAGTGAACCACGTAAATTTGTGTGTTGATTCTCTATTATCTTACGTTTTCTGTTCATCTTTAATTGTTGATTTCTTAACAGATTGGATTTTCATTTCTTTTCTAGTCGACATAGATTATCTAGTTATGAAGAAACCTGTTTCTGAGTTGTTTTTCCATTTGACATGTTTTGGACTTACTTTTAACTGCATTGTGCTTGCAGATAGTGAAGAATCTTGTTGCTTCCTTTGATATCATCTCAAACACTGATGGCCAAGGAAACACCTCATTGCATGTGGCTGCATACAGAGGTCACTTAGCTGTGGTGGAGTTTCTGATCCATGAATGCCCTTCCCTAACATCTATGTCAAACTACTATGGAGACACTTTTCTTCATTTGGCTGTGGCTGGTTTCAAAACCCCTGGCTTTAGAAGATTAGATAGGCAGATTGATCTCATGGAGCGTCTGTTACACGGCAATTTGTTGAATGTACAAGAGATCATCAACCTCAGGAACAATGATGGAAAAACTGCGCTTCATGTGGCGGTGACAGAGAATGTTCAGTGTGACCTTGTAGAGCAGCTTATGTCTGTGCCATCAATAAACTTGAACGTTACTGATGAGGATGGCTTGACCCCACTTGAACTACTCAAACAACAGCCACGATCGCCGTCATTAGATATTCTTATTAAGCGATTCATTTCGGCTGGTGGGATCTCGAATCATAGTGATTATACGGCAACAAACGCTTCCTTTTCCCATTTGAAAATGCAGGGCATTGGAAGCAGTCCTGGAACTTCTTTCAGAATTCCAGATGCAGAGATATTCTTGTACACGGGTATTGAAAATGTGTCTGATGTTACTCGTGGTCAAGTAGACGAGGACATCGATTTACGCTCGGACGACAATGGCGAGTGTGATTCAGTGGATTCATCAGACAAGAAGTCAATCTCTGTAAATCATACAGTGAAACGCCTGAAGTTCTTCCTACACTGGTCTAAGAGTAAAGAGAAAAGGCCAACCAGAACAGACTGGATAGATGATTATTGTTCTGGGCAGTTTGATATATCAAGAACTCCACAACCCAAACCAGTTTCACTTAGACATCAATATTCAAACATTTCATGCCTTCCAAGTCCACACAACAGAAGAACACTTCCAGTTCCAGTCATGAACATTCCTCCAAGCCCATCAACCAAGAAAAGGTTTGCTGCTGGATTAATGCACGGCGTAATTCAAGCAACGCCAAAGTTAGCAAATCCAGCCCGATCGCCTTCGAGCCCCTTTTCGGGGTCACCCATGTCTTCTCCAATGTCAATGCAGGATTACCAAGAAATAACTGGCATTGGTGGAGTCTCTTGCTCCAACAGGAAAGTGCCAATCACAAAATTCAGACAAGATTCCTTCAACCGAAAGATGTTGATGAACCAGTACTTCTGTTTCGGCGCACAAGGTCTTGCAGTCGAAGATCCTAGCAGCTGCAAGAGGGCAAGTCAGAAGAATAAATCCTTTGGTTCTCTAGTAGCTTGATGTTAACTGAATGTACATAGAAATTGCATCAATAAGCAAAACACAAAAGGGTAAGTTTTTTCTGATTCTGGGTATTGATTGTATTACTCAATTCATTCAACTAAACTTATAAGTCTTTTAAGTGTTTTGCTTCATTTATTTGTTTCCTGAGGTTGAATTGTCTGTTCTCTTTATCCTCAATTCCATTCACATTCACTGTCATGGACAAGAACTTGAAGAACAATATGAGAATTTGATTCAATGGAATCTATTCCCCCATCTCAAGGACAAGACAAAAGCAACCATAACTAATTAATGGCTGAGATTGCCAATGGATTGTCCTTTTTTTTCTTTTTCTTCTTTTTCCTTTTCTTTAAATATTGTATTTCCATCTCTTTTAACTCTTAGACGCTGATTGGGCTCTGAATCCTTTTGGTGAAAGGAGAGAACAACTTTTTGTACCAACTCAAACTTCAAAGTTCCTTTTTCATGAATCATGACGTATATGATGTGACTTTTTATGTGATATGCCACTTAAAATATTACGACTTTAATTAATATATAAATTTCTAGACATTAGCATTTAGCATTTGAATTTTGGTTCTATTTAGTTTTCAAAACTAATATTTGATTCGTAAGATTTGAATTTGGTTTTTATTTACCTTTTACGCTTAAAAAATGTGATATGTTTGGTCCTCAAAATTTAAATTTAATTTTTAGTTGGTGCCTAAAGTTTGAAATTAGTTTCTAAATAGTCTCTAAATATATTTTTTCAAGAAAAAAAATCTCTAAATATATTTTTTCATGAAAAAAATCAACTCTTTTAAAATATACTTATTGATATAGTCCTTTTTTAGTACAAGTACATGAAATAGAGGATAGAATATCGACCTCTAAGAAATGAGATCATGTCAATTACCATTAAGCTAAGTTCACTTTGATTATATTGATAAAATCTAGTCAATATGTTTTTAATTTATACGTCATCATTCTACTATATCAATTAGGGGTCAGCTCCCATTTCGCTATATAAGCTTAGTTCAGTGATAATTAACATTTAAATCCATATACCCTACTTGTTGTATTAAAAAAATGATATATCAACTCTACATAAGGTCTGGATCATTTAAAAACAAACTCAAACTTCATGGGCAGATTAAAAAGGAATTCGGACATCGAAGATGGAATATGTTACTTCTGTAACTTCAATGATAATAAAATATTAAGAATAAAAAGTGTTAATTTTGGATACATGAGGATGAAATAAAAATTAGCTAAAATTATAGAGAGAAAGTGCAAGTAGAATAAAATAGCTAAGTAGGCACCCCCCACAAAAGTTGGATAGAGAATCTACCGTCCATCTCTACAACAGCTGGACTTGTTGGCTAAGGTTGGTCGGTGAGATTGAGAATAGGATTGTTGTATTTATTTAAAATGAAAGAATTAAATTAGCCCGCAGTCCTCACGTGAGCACGGTGTGACAAACAAATAATAGGTTCATAATATAATACCTGATGATGACCTGTGCATAAAATGAAGAGACGAATTGCCGATATTAGCTGGGCAGTGGCGTGACGTATCATTTAAGTGGCTCAACCTAAAGGGACGTTCTTTTTTTTCGAGTCACGACACAGATGGATAGATTTAGAGAGTTATTGAAGCCAAACAAATGCATATATATATATACCCTCTTCAGCTTCGTATTTTGTTTAAAAAGTACTATATATTTTTTTTTAAAAAAAATCTATATAGGGAGATTCTCAAAAAAAAATAATAATAAAATAAAATAAAATAAAGAAAACTATTTACATAAAATAATAAAATTTTAATCTTCTTTACAAAAGCTGATGAAAGAAGTGTATCTATTAATATTTTTTTTACTATTTTCGTAAATAATTTGATATTTTTTTCTGTATATAAAAATTTTTCTTATTTAAATAAGAGTTTGACACAGGGATTTGGAATTCTAATCCTGAAAGATTAAGTTAGGAATTTAGGTAGCTTGAGTTTAACATCCCTAGATATGGAATGCAAGCTTGTGTAGTAACTTTGAATGAAAATTTAAAACACAACCCTTCCATTCCAAGTCTCAAATTTTGCCAGAATTTCTAAAGAGTTCGCAATAATAGTTTTGAAATGTTTAAGGATATTCAAGGATAATATTGCAATTCTGGAAGGTACAGGGATACTTGGTAATGTTAATATAGCCTAAAATTAAGAAACCAGTGCCCTTAATTAGCACGTCTAAATGCCTGAAATTATGCAAACTTAAACCGTAGGTGTAATTACTACTCGAAAAAAGGCAAAAAGTGGGAAAACAATATGTAGCGTTTGACAAGGGAATCCGAAAACCATAGTAAACGAGCATGGTCATATTTAGAGAAAAAAAAAAGTCCGAAGTTCTACGGCCACTTATATTATAAACTCTGAATTATCTCCTCTTATGAACGTAATTTCATCCACGACCCACCTACATAACCATCCCACCATCGATGGTAAGAACCTGCAGAACAAACAAACATGTGGATGAAATGAAGTAATTCTCACTGTAAATTTTATAAAGGAAAGAGAGATTAATGCAATGTTTATAAGTGATTCTAGAATGGTGAAAATCACTTGAAAACACACCTCATTCAAAATCAATTGAATTGAATTTTCATATGGTTAAAATTGAATTTGAATAATTAAAAACATTTTCATAGTGATTTTGGACATGACAAAAATAATTTTAACCATTTCAGGATTATTCCCAAACATGTCATGCAATTAGTAAGTGAAGGAAAAATGAAATGGAGCTTTCTGGACCTGTCCTGTAATGTAACTAGCAGCAGGGTTAAGTGCCAAGAATTCAACAAGTCCAGCAACTTCTTCAGGTTGGCCATATCTTGCTGAAACAATGGGGAATTGAAATTTTTTTAACCATAAATCAACAAAATCAGCACAGACAAATCAAATACGAGTTACCTACATACTTACCCAAGGGGATAGTGCTCAAAATTTTCTTCTCGATCTCTGGCCCAAGCTTGGCAGTCATGTCGGAGGCAATAAACCCAGGAGCAACAGCATTAACCTGGAACAATAATATCATTATGATGGTTCAGATTGCCCACTAGCAGTCAGACATAAGAAATCATTGTTATTAAAGAAGTTGGGAATTGCGGAACCCACGTTGATGTTTCTGCTTGCATATTCCTTGGCAACGGACTTTGTAAAACCAATCACCCCTGCCTTTGCAGCACTGTAGTTCGCTTGCCCAATATTTCCAACTTGGCCGACAACTGATGCTATATTGATTATTCTTCCCTGTATAAAACCTCTCAAAGTGAGTAAGACATCTCCATTTATCCCTTTTCGTTTTTCAAGGGAAGGATTGTAATTGGAGAGAAGAAAATATCCAAACTTCAGGGAAGATGCGCAATGCCACCTCAAAACTAAAATTAATTAGACAATTGGGAATGTATTTCTTAAAAAGTTTTGAGCGTCTAAGTTCTATGGAGGCACTCACAATCGCTGTAAATATTTACTCATATTATGAGGAAAAGTTTAAAAGTATATTGCATCTTAAGTTGCGAAAGATTTATTGGTTCAGCTACCTTCTTCTTTTTCATCATAATTTTGGATGCTGCCTGCAAAAAGAAATCAACTCTATTTCAAGAACAATACGCTTCAACCTCAAAACTCTTTGTGAAGGAAAAAGTTTTAATGCAATCATACCTGAGTGCAGAGATAAACACCAGTAAGATTCAGGTCAATCACCTCCTGCCATTGAGATGTCTTCATTCTCATCAACAAGCCATCACGAGTAATTCCTGATTTCCATGGAAATATAGGGTAAAAGTAACCAAGTTAAATAGCCAGGAAGCTGGAGATGTTAAAGAATCTATACACACCTGCATTGTTGATCAATATATCAACAGTTCCCCAAGCATCAATGGCCTGTACAAATGACAGCCATGCAAGTGAGTAACAAGTAAATGCATAAACTAGTTAACTCAGAAAAGGGAAGTTGCTTACTGTCTTGATCATTGAATCTACATCAGCCTCCTTTGACACATCTCCACCAAAAGTAAGAGCCTGCCCACCAAAGCCCTCAATCTGCGATTACAAGAAAAATAAATCATCTTTTCAAAATGATCATCAAGTCACCATTATCATCAGACGAAATTGAGCGGCAATGTTGCAGGTTTGTGAAATAGAACCATTGCACAATTTGGATGTCCTAATATTATTCATTGGCACTTTACTGCTTTCGGAATAATGAGCTTAAAGACCATGACTAAATGGTTCAGAAAGTAGAATGACCTTACATAGCAGGCTAACTAAACTGAAGGCAGAAGTAACACATTAAAATAAATAAATAAGGAAAAAAAACGCTTGGTCAAACAAGAAGAATTAAGTCAATGAAAAATAATAGCCAGTTGACTGATGCCTGGTCATATAAGAATTGTTTCGTGCTTGGGTAGTGAAATCTAGAGAGCCTTGTGATGGGACTTGAAAAGTAAATAAGTATTAGGCCTTAATTAATATAGGTTAATTAATTTTTATATAACGAACCATACTTTCATTATTAATGTATAGGTTAATTATTATATAGGTCAATTAATTTGTTATTAAATAAGTATTGGGGCTAAAATTAGTAAATAGGTTGATTAATTTGTTATTAAAGAGTAGTCTCAGAAGGCTACCGATTTTAACCTTTCACCCTTTTCTATGGTCAAATTTAATGGTTCCTAACCTTTGCATATAAGACAGGAAAAGAACTGATAACCCCTCAAAACTTCGTGCGATGAACCTTGTTACAGAATCAATTATTGAGCTATCATAAGAATTGAATGAAAATCGTAAAACTACAACATGAGATAAGCTTTATAATTGAACCTAAAAGTGTAATATGCTTAATTCATCTATGTAACCACTTTTTTTTATCAGTCTAATAACTGTGTGGAAATTTCCAAGTCGCTTGAGCTTCTTTTGAGCATTCTGCTCAATAAACAGTCTCCAGAGGTCTATTAGCTTTTACAACATTTGCACAACGCCAAAATGCAGTTCAAGAGATGAGAACTGAAATAGTTGAATTATTTACCTGTTTAGAAACTTCCTCAGCCTCCTTTGACGATCTAGCATAATTAACCAGGACCTACAAATTGTTGTTTGATTGAAAATTCAGAATTAATAGTTTTAACAGATAAAATGATACAAAAATTGACTGGACAGTGATGTCTTCTGAAAACAAATCGTAAACAGGAAATACTTCAGCTTATGCAGCAAAAAAGAAAAAAAAAACTCCATAAAACAACTGGATATAATAAGTGAAACCTTTTTCCATATTTCATCTCCAAAGTGAATGCTAGCAGAAAAACTACATCCAAGGAGACAAGGATCGCATTTTCAAGTCCAAATTTATGCAACATATTAAACCTGAAATAAGTAATTGAGCTTTATACGCAAACAGAAAAGAGATGTACCTTACAACCCGCCTTTCCCAAGCTCAATGCGATGGCTCTTCCAATTCCTCTCGAGGCTCCTGTCACAATAGCCACAGGCGCCTCCACTTGCTGGTCTTCCTTAATGCTTGCTTGTTCTGCTGTAGCAACCTGAGCTTTTATTCCTGCGTGTTCATTATGAATATAAGATCATAATTCCACAGGCATTAGCAAGAGTTCCTTAGAGGAATAACTTCCCCAAAAGTAAAGGTAGACGGCATCAACGACTACTGATAACAGAAAAACTCGAACAATCAAAAGCATGAATGTAGCCTCTCTCGTCTCACTTCTAATCGCTCAAGCAAACACGTAAAGAAAAAATTAAAAAAATAAATAAATAAAATTGTAAGAAATCATACCTGTAGAAGCAAAAGAGCTCTTCGATCTCAACTGGAGGCCAAAACAACCTCGAAGCTGATTCGATCCAGCTCCGCCACAAATCGGGGACCAATGCTGAACAGAATTAGCTCTCCGATCAACGCTGCCTTCAAATTTACCAACAATTCCAACCTTACTGAAAGCAACAGCGTTCGAACCGGCAATAGCCGCCATGAAAGCTCCGGGAGGTCTCCGCACAAAGAAAATCACAGAAGCAGAACGAAATCGCGAAATCGTAGCCAGAAATGAAAGCAACGAACGGATTCGGTTCTTATAGAGATGAAAGAATGAGAAAGTGAATACCTCGTGGCTACGGCTTTGGGATCTCAGGAAGAAATGTGTATGGAATGGAGTGGTGATGAAACCAAAGTGAGAGCAGTCAGTGAAGGAATTATGCGCAGAAGAAATAGTTTTGGAGCAGCCTGAGTTACGATAGAGGGTTAAAAATGTAAATTACTTGGGTATAACTTGGATTAATTACTATAATACCCCTGCAAGATTAATCGATCTTACGAAACGGACGTGTTTCTAAGATCGGTTAAATGGTAATTGTGTGATTTTTGCGTCAACTTTTTTTGGGTTAATTTGACCCTAATGTTATGGTTTGGAAAAATGAGAGTCCGCTCCACCCAACCCAACGAGAGTGTCTAATTGTCCAAACCAAACCAACCTTTTTTTCCAAATTGCTTTTCTAATTGGAACTTTTTTTTTACTTTAAATGTTGAGTTGTAAAAAAGGGAAGTGCAACATTTTTAAATATTGTAAATATAATAAAATCTATTTGTAATAGAGCAAACTCGTATTTGTGATAGATTTTATCACTACATACTCATACCGACGATATAATCTACTAATGATAGACTCCAACAATTAGATCTAAATTTTTCTATATCTGTAGAACTTTTTATATCGTGTTATATTTGTTAATACTTTGGATTTGATTCCTATATTTGCAACTAGGCTAAATAATTATTAAGTCTATCAATTATGGTATATAACAATATTTTTAAAAAATTATAAATATAGCAAAGTCTATCAATTATACAGTATATCATTGATAAACTTCTATCAATAGTATGGTCTATCACTGATCGATTATCAAAATTTTGTTATATCTATATATATATATTTTTTTTTTTTGCATTGTGTTATATCTACTAATATTTTAGATTTGATTATTATATTTGCAACTGCCCCTTAGAAGAACTACCTCTATAAAAAAATATAGTTGAACTTTACACTATTGTTAACAAGATAACATTTAGACTTTTTCATAATTGTTTCAAAATTATCTTTACAATAAAAATCTTAAAGATTTTTTTAGTGAATATTGGGAGCTGAAACAGCTTAGGCACTTAAAGATTTTTTTAGTGAATATTGGGAGCTGAAACAGCTTAGGCACTTATTGTAAAAATACTGTTGCGGAAAAGCACATCTCGTTTCCAATTTGGTTGTGGAAATACTGTAAACATATATAATATGATTTAATTCAAAATATATAAATATTTACAATTGTTCATTTTAAATCTATATCTCTCGTATCAATAATACTGAAACGTGGATTAACTCTTATTAAAAATGTTTCCATGAATGATAACAATTTCAAAAAAGAAAAAAATGTTTCCAAGAATTTTTTCTCAAAAAAAAATATTGTTTCCATTAATTAAATAACTTAAGCAATAAATTTTCTGTTTGACAATAGTAACCATAAGATTAAATAAAAGGTTATTTACTTGAAAATATTAAATTAAATTTCCTGAAACCGAAATAAAGTTTCCCATAAAATTACATTTGTGATTTCTAAACACAAATTGAAATGTTAGAATTAAGAAAGCTGAAAAAAAAATAAAGGCTGTTTAATTTGAACAAAATCTTCCATTATATTTAAATTCACAAAGGATGCTGGTGACGTCACTTTTTTCTTCTTACGAATATTGTATCCTATCTATCCTACTTCAACGTTATACTCAAATTGGACTGTCGCAAATTTAAATTTAAAAATATATATTAAAATAGAAATCCCGTCCATCAAAACCTGAGATGCAAGCTCAGTTAAATAAATAATCTATTTGACACTTAAATTGTGATAAAAACTAGTTGTTACATATTTAGTTGAATTCTAAGGATTTTTCAAACACGTATATGAATTTTTTATTTAAAGAAAAAAAACAAAAAAACAAGCTAAAAAAAAAAAGCCAAACAAAACAAAACACTATGTTAAAAGGTACTAAACCTTAACAACTTTGTTTAAAAGAAAAACTTTAATGATTTAGTCCACTTAATGAAGAATAACCGATGCCATGAAAAATATCATTCAAAATCTTATACATTTAGTACTTGTTCAATTTATCGATCTACATAGAAAAGAAACTTCGTTAAAACTTAACATAATAGGAGCTTAATTATATTTTTGAAGATTCGATCCACACACCTCATGATTTCTAATACAGGCTAGGGGTATGTCAATTGAGCTATGCTCGATTTGGTAATATGAACTAAATTATATAAAAAAAATTAAAAGTACTAAAAATAAATTGTTACAGACTAAATCATCATAAATACAAAAATGGAACTTTTGCTTTCATAAAAATTAAGGGACTAAAAGTTCTATTTAACCCCACAAAAGACAACTTAATTTTTCATTTTCAAAAACTTGCTATACTATTAAAAAAAAAGCAAATAAACTTAATATGGAGAAGGAAAAGAAAATAAGCTCACATTATCTCATGGATCAAGATGGAAATAAATATTCCAAAACAAATATTGAAGCATCTGGCACCATTCCTCTTTTTTTCATTCTTTTTTGGAAGTCTACATAATGATTAATGAAAGAACGGGGCCATGTGATCTTCATTGAAGAGAGATTTTTCACCTGTTAAGAAGCTTTTGTGCTGGTTTCTTGGAGTTGTTCTTCGGACGTATCTTCACGAAAGCTCTGTCCAAATCCTACACAAGGAAGTGAATAAGACATTGATTAAGGGATTTAGGTCTTACTCTTATTTGGTTAAGTTTACTTGAGAATTTTCTCAATGTTACATGGCAGCAGTAATCAGCAAAATGCCAGCAGAAAAGGTACAATATCCCTAATCATGGTTTCCCAGAGACTAATTGTAGGGCGGTGGTTTGGTTAATAGTCTAGAGACATATTTGGGAATGAATAAAATCAGTTTCATCGTGTTCAAAAATACGCTCAAACATGTATTTAGTCATTCATAATCAATTTACTATTTAGTTTTACACTTTTAAACATGATTTTCATAGCATCACAATTGATTTTGAATAAACTAAAACCATGTTTGAAAGTGATTTTTAATATGACATCATTCCAAATCCCGACCAAGATTATCCAAACCTTCGAATGGCGAGAGTAGCCAAATCAATGCCTATGAGAATGTTGGACGAATTACTCTAGTTAAATGAACAAGCTAGAAATCGTTGGAGCATTATGGGTGTGGCTGTAGATACCTAACTAGTCGGTCTTTACTGAACTCAGTTCTATCTTGTGAAGGTGTGTTTGTAAATCCCTATGTAGTTAGTTTTTACTCAACTCGGACCAATCTATCACCAAGACTAAATAGGTCTGACTGTCACTGTATGTACAACTGAAACCTTAAGCCCCCTATCTAATAATTGTTACTTTGATTTAACCCAAGCCACAGCAGGGTCCAACAAAAGAAAAAACTATAAAGAGGAAATCCAACCAAGAGTCAAGACCATCCAAATGTTGGGAAAAAGAAGAAAAGTCTCCTTCACCAAGCTCGTTGCCTTTAGACTAGGTCAACATTTCTTTTGCAATCAGAAACAATTTCATTGATAGTATGAAATTACAAAAAGAGAAATCCCGTGTGATGGTTACGTGAGATTGAACCCCATGTGATGATTACAAAAGACCTCTCCAATTGGAGAGGAGGAAGGAATAATGAACTAGGCCAACATTTCACACCAAAATAACAATGTACTTGCAAAGGAGCATCAACGCCCTCCAAATCTAACAATTCCTCAACCAGTAAGAATACTATTAAATTCATATTTTTAAAAGGTCAAAGTTATAAATCAATATTTTGGATTTTAATAATAATATTGTAAACTTTGAAAGTATTTATAAAAATGAATTATCTTGAAACTTTTCACATTCAAGCATGATTTAACACTTCATCACAAACGTAGCTAAAGTGTAGATAGCTAACCACAATCTTGTCTGTGTCTCTAAAACAAGATTACCAGTGTACATTTATCACCTCTAAGTTAGCCTACCTACCATTTTAACCGTCTATCTGAGGCTTAAAATGCGAAGGGGCAACAAAAAAGGATAAATTATGTACCTTGGATATAAACTTTTAAATAGAAGAGAGGTGAAAAGAAGCGCAAAAGAAATCGTGTCCAAGTATGCTCTTCCCCTCTGTTTTAATAAAGGGCAAAAGAGAAAAACAACAAGAATTCACCTGAGAAGAATCATCCTGCGGTGTTTCGGTGGACCAAAGGCTCTCCAAATTGTAATAACTTCTGGCATTCTCATCGAGGGCGTGAACAACTACTTTACCTATAAGAAAATATTAAAATATGAATTGTATTTTAGTACAATAAATGTGAGGTGTGGGGATAACCTCTGATCTCAAGAGAAAGAGTACATGTCAATTACTTCTAAGCCAGAGTACATGTCAAATACTTCTAAGTCAAATTCATGTTGTCTATTAAACAGATAAACTGTAAACGCATTGGCCGGAAACCATAAGAATAAGAATGTAGGCGTTATGAACTTTTCATAGAGCATACATGCAAATATATAGATAAATAAATTATTAAGACAAGTTAATCCAATACTATAATAATTTTCATTATCATTTCTAGAAAATCCTGTGAAAGAATGACTAGTTTGACGAATAATAACCAGTTTGAAACGTTGCAGAAAGCAGAAATCATGGTATTAACTAGGGTAAATTGCAAGAACCACCTTATAGTATGGTATTAATTGCAATTATACCTTTAAACTTTTAATTTTAAAAATTGAACCCTCAAAATTATATAAATATTAAAATTGGGTCAAATTGGACCTTCAAACTTGCTTAATTATGTAAATTGTAACATTTGAATAAGTTTAAGAGTTCAAATTTCATTAACTGTGGATCCAATTTCTATAATTATTTTAAGCTTGAGGATTCAATTTTCACACTAATAAAAATTTAAGGGCTAATTTTTACCATTAAAAGTTTGAAGGTGTAATTACAACTATCAACGTACTTCGGGGTGGTTTTTGCAAATTGCCCTATTAACTATAAACTCTTGCAAACCCGCGTAGGGAGGGCTAAGGTGCAGAAGAATCAACACTTCAAGACGTGTCGATCGCATTAGTGTGTAGTATTTCGTTTCGAGTAGGCAACAAAAATAGTGACAGTTGATTTATCTGCAATAAATTTTTCAACGAAGTTCAAGAACAAGAACAAGAACATGCATAGCAGTCGTTAAAGAGAGTAGCACGGACCAGAATCGATGACAATCCACTTTCCGTCCTCTTGCCCTTCTACACTAGGGAGTACTAACTGTCTAGCACCTTTCTGCTTTTGCTTGACCTGTCGATTCAAAAAAAAAAACGCATTCACATATTAAGCCACAATTATCAGAAACATCTCTTCTTCAAATTCATTTGCACGGAAATCTAATTGAAACATCGGAACAATAAAATCAGAAAGAAATGTAGAAGAACAAACGTACCTTGTAAATTAGGGCTTGAGCAATGTTCTTAACGTGCCAGGTAGACCTACCAGTGGCGAACACCATGTAATCAGCCCAATCACACTCTTTACGGACTAGTATCACTTTGACATCATCTGCCTTCACATTATTCAGAATCGTCTCGACCTCCTGAAGATCGAGTAAACCTTTGTTGGTAGAGCTAGCGGTGGAAGAAGATAGAGCATGGTTGTGAACAGAAACGCCTCTATTCCATAGTTGCAGAGAGCGAATCGTGGAAGAGAAGGCAGATGAAGATTGAATTCTTTGCGCCGCCAACATGTGATTCTCCGAATCCCCGTGCCCGCCGTGAAAATCAAGTTCTCAGCTTGCTCGTCCACCGTCGTCTTCGAAATGGAAGTTGGAATTTTCCAATTGGAGCAATTAGTTTATTGCTTGGTCTGTGGATCAGCCCAACTTGCAGCGTAGGGCTATTTCAATGACCTTTTTAATTTTTTTTCGTGACATGATAAAAAGTAAAATTTAAAGTTTCATTTGAAAAAATAGTAAAAAGACTTTAAAATTATAAAATAGCAAAATGAATTTAAATAATAAAAAATACAAAATTGATAAATGGTCAAACTATCCCAAAGATTAATAAATTGAGTATAAATAGACTATGCTTCAAAAACTACAAATACAATCTATCTAAATTCTAGAAGAAAAAAAAATCTCAACCAAAAACTAAAAAACAAATAGCATGGTCAAAATCGTTCGAAAATCTAAAGCCTCATCGATATGGGTAGAAACAATTGGCGGCGGCCTCTTCAATGGACGATCACGATGGTGTGTAATGTGGTGCAATGGTCACCATTGGTGGCATGCGACTGCTTAGAGAACCAGTCGATAATGAGCAAAATAAGGTTTGACAGTCATGCAAAATGAAATGTAGCAGAGAGGGTATTGGAGCTGGAATCACGTGAAGAGCGGCTTGGAATTGGGAGAATTCATAAGAGGTATGTAGTTTAGAAACCCTCTTCTGAAGTTTCTATTTAAGCATGCTTTTATAACTCAAATTAAATGTAATTAGAGTGCTTATTGATTTTGTTTGCTTCTGTTCCATGCTAGTAGATCATATCACTTCAAGTCGTACACCAAGAGAATGGACAAATTGAGAATGTCATGTGGGTATCAACCTCCAAAGTTCCAACAGTTTGATGGAGGGCAATCTGAAACAACATGTTGCTTACTTCATTGAAACCAGTGAAAATGCAGGAACGAGAGGGGATCAGTTAGTCAAGCAGTTCGTTCGTTCGTACCTTGAAAGAAAATATTTTTTATTGGTATACTGATCTAGAGTCGAAAGTGATGGACAACTGGAAATAGTTGGAAAGAGAGTTCCTCAACCGCTTTTATAGCACTAGACGCATCGTCAACATGATGGAGCTGACAAGCCCCAGCAGCGAAAGGGAGAGTCTGTCATCAACTACATCAACCAATGGAGAGCTCTAAGTTTAGATTGCACAAATAGACTCGTTGAATTATCCGCAGTGGAGATGTGCACCCAAGGCATGCACTAGGAGCTTTTTTACATCCTACAAGGTATAAAACCTCGTATATTTTAGGAGTTGGAAACATGTGCTCATGACATGGAGCCGAAAATCACCAATAGGGGAACTAAACATTTCCTGGTCCTTGAAGAGAGAAAGGATAAGAAAGAAATCAAAGGCACTAAAAAGATTATGAATAGTGCCATAACATAATCTATGATCGTCAATACGACCTCGCTAAATTTTTCCTCCAAAGGAAGAGAAACAAGATTTATAAGAAAGTATGATGGTGGCAAGAAGCATTTTTTAACTCTTAAAGAAAGACAGGAAAAGGTCTATCCATTCCCCAACTCTGATGTTGCAGACATGTTGGAACAACTACTGGATAAACAACTTATTCAGCACTCGGAATGCACCAAAAAAAACAAGAAGAGTAGACGATCCTAATTACTACAAATATCACCGGATCGTTAGTCACCCAGTTAAAAAGTGCTTCGCGCTGAATGAGTTGATTATAAAGTTACTCGTGAAAAAAAGATTGAGTTGGATATTAATGAAGTAGCTTAGACAAATCATACCGCAGTGGCAATGACTTTAAATGTTTCACCGTCAACACCATTTTATGATAAAAGGGAAAGCTTGATCCAGTTTGCGACCTTCAAGCCAATAGTTATTCGGTTCCTACAGAAGATCATGATGAAAGATTCTCAAGAGAAGAAAGAACCAATGGAAGAGGATGGTGAAAGGTGGATAGTTGTGACTCGTCGAAAAAGAAGACAATCAAATTCTACCCAAAAAGAGTTGTACTCCTATCGAAGTTATAAAAGAGAGAACGGGACTCAGAAAAAGAAAGAGAAAAAGATGGCATGGAAGCCTAAACCTATTAAGGAAGAAGATGAGGACTTTCTTCAACTTCAACAGCCGATAACTTTGGTAGAATTTTTCTCAAAAAGCTCCCTCAATAATCATCTAGAGGAAGTATCAAAAGTTATTGAATGTCATGCTGCCAGCATCGCGGAAGTCAACAACAATCATATAACTGTTGAAGAGTCGATGATTCAAAAGAAATCGAGCAAAGAGTTTCTATCTTTGATCATATCAAGCCTTTAACTACTCGATCTTCAATCTTCCAAAGATTGAGTATGGTCACGAACGAAGAAGAAAACCAATGTCCAACATCTACTTCCACTTGAACCTCAGCCTTTAAAAGGCTAAGTATCTCCATATCAAAGAAAGATCGACCTTCAACATTCATTTTTATCGTCTCAAGATAACAAGTAATCAACATAAAGGAAGGATGAAAATCTTGAAGGCAAAATATTGTGTTGTCAAGTAATGTGCAAGTGTAACATTGGGAGCAACCAATCGATGCAAAAATATAGGATAGGAATTGAGCTTTATTGCCTTAATAAAAGATATGCTTGAGAACAAGCATATATCTAAATTTGGGGGTGTGATAACTTGTAGATATACAAGTTATTTATACTGCCTTATTTAGATATTGCAGCCAAAAGAGAGAAAGTATGCGTCGATTGTATGAAAATTAGCTAAGAAATACAATAATTATAAATTATCGCAAATACACCCACTAAGACAATCAATATGGTAGAAAGGGATATTTCAAGTCTGTTTTGTAGGAAACCAAATCACCGCTTGCGATCAAGGCTCAAAGAGAAACTGAATAACGCATCTCCGCCGCATTGCGCCCGTCAAATCAATACTAAAGAAACGATCAACGCAATGACGGCACAATGCGACAGTCGATCCAGAGCTGAAATTCAACCGCATGCAGTAATAAAAACAACACCGCAGGCGAGCACACGATCAAAGATGCAAATGAGCAGCGCAAACGCGGAGGATTGTGACACGTGTACAACTAACCGTTGTGCATATTCAACGAATTGATTACATGACAGAAGGAATATTTATTCCACTATTTTTGGACTTTCCATAACAATAAAGTGGGGACCACAAGTCAGAGAGTCAAA
Organism: Benincasa hispida; assembly: GCF_009727055.1. NCBI lineage: Eukaryota > Viridiplantae > Streptophyta > Magnoliopsida > Cucurbitales > Cucurbitaceae > Benincasa > Benincasa hispida. Next base: position 13,584,359 of record NC_052352.1, on the reverse strand, counting down.
GCCTTCAGCCTATAAATTCCCTCAAATAATTCACTGAAAAGATATACTTGATACGAGGGTATAATTGATATGAGGCTATTGAGAGAGAGCTGATCTGAGTGCTGATCGGAGGAAATCCGGGAAGAGAAGAGACAAGGCCGAGAGGCGAGTCTCAGTGCAATTCTGCCAAATCCCCGTCGAAAAGCTATGTATTTAGATCCCTTATACTAGTTGAGCAAGCCTGAGAGGGAAGCTCATCCTTCCATTCACTCCATAGACGCCGACAAGCGATTCTCCATTCCAGATTTGTGCCAAGACGTTTGGGCTTATTTGTATTTGTTTCTAACTCTCATTCATCAATTGTATTTCATCTTCTTAATCTCTTCATTCAACCATATATCAGACACTAAATAGTATTATTGAATGACTTGATCATTTTCATTTCCATTTCTCTGTCTATTTTCGTTCCTCCATGATGTTTTCTTAATCCCTTGGTGATTAATATGAATTAAACAAGTAACTTAATCTGTACTAAAGAAATAAAGATGTTTAGCTAAAGCATGCTAGACGACATCTTCACTTCGACATCTTCACTTGTGAGAGCAGAAGTGAAGATGTCATTCTGATCCGTCGAGAGAAGGTTAGAAGAATGTGTTAACTAAAGCAAGAAGTACTTCCAGAGATGGAAGTAACCTTGCGTTCATCACATTCGTCCATGTTTCACCACAGAGATGTGGGAAACGTGGCCGATCACCGAGAGGCGTACGCCAAGGGAAAAGCGAAACCATACTTGTATCTTTAACGCAATTAAGAAACTTGCGTTGTTTACATTAATTATCCTTTCTCTTTCTGTTTCACACATAAGTCTTGCCACTGCATAACACGATCTTTGTATAATCTTCACAGTCAGTCTTAACTTCAGTATCTTGTATCATCTTAGCTTAGGTTTATTTCATCGCAATTTACTTTATTATCACATTTTTATCGCTTATCTTTACTTTATCGCATTTTTAAATACTTATACAAACAACCTTTTTATAAATTGAAAAACCCCTGGTCGCATATATCACACATATAACGCAATTAACCTAGAACAATCTCTGTGTTCGACCTCGGATCACATCGAGAAACTTCCGATGAAATTATACTTTGTTTCAACGCAAGGAAATTTGTGACAACGCATAGTATGCTATAAGATTCGCACGAATAACGCATATCTAGAAGTAGTATCGCATAAATTAAGTGTGTCTGAATAAGCATAACACAACATCCACATTCCATTCCCATTCCAAGTCATTGAGTTTATTTAGAGCTTGTATGATCCATCATTCATCATAATCCATATACCTTTTTAGAATCACCGCATCTTAAGCGTTGTATGGCATCATTGTATAGCTTATGCTGTATCAATTGGTGTCCTAATTCTCCCAGAGTCTCGTTGTTTTTTAAAGATACACATTGTTCAATGAATAAAATAAGTGTTATTTAATTCTGGCATTTACTCATATCCAATAAACAAAGCTCCTTGGTTATCTTATGTGAACTTAAGCATGTATATGTGATATACAAGTGGATCATGCCTTAAGTGATAAACTAAATCGGTCTGTAGTATAAGAATTAAGGTGGGATACCTGATCCTGGTGACATTACGGATACGGCCCACTTTGTAGAGGTTTGCAAGTGTTGTAAACTACTATAGATGGTTGATCCTGACCATTCGTGTGGAGACGTGGAGCGAGGGTGTCCTATACAAAGAGTTTGTATAAGACCTAGATCATGAGATGACTAGACTCTATATTAACGCCATTGATACTAGAGACTTGTATCTCACCTAAACGACCATAGGTGACACGACCTCAATCCTGAGTGTTTTGTGAACTTCTGCCTTTAAGAGTGGTCCTTTGATTAGTATGGGTGAGAGTGGCCAGATTGTCAACTCAACATGCCTACCTTTTTGGGGACTTGTCTGATCTAGGAGTTGGGAACTCAATTCACAATATGGAATTCATTTCTTTCCCGATGCAGGGATAAGTAGAGAGATTGCTCCCTTAAGGGCTGATTTCGGGGCTTGAACATAGTGGCCACAACTTCTCTTTGAAAGTGAAGACTCAGTCATAGTAGGACTATGATTTATGTTCATTAGAGGGATCAGTGGTACTTAAGGAGATAGATGTAACTACAGGGGTATAATGGTTATTGGCCCAACTGTACTTACGAGCGATCTGTGAAGGGTTGTCGCACTACTGATTGGTTAAGATGGACACATAATATATCTGTAGTGAGAAGAGTTCAACTATCGGTCTTTAGTGGAGTATCTGACAGTTAACGGATGGTGGATCCCATGACTAAAGAGTTTAGTCAGTTATTCACGTACCGTTTGAGCTTCGGATCTACAGGTCCATGAGGTCCCTTTGGTAGTTTGGATTCATGTTGAAGGATCAAGTTCTTGCTATTGATTTGAAATGTTCAAATTGACAAGAGGTATTTTGATTATATATGATATAATCGGTATGATGTATGAGATATATCTAGTGAAGGATTAATGTAAATCAGATTTACATTAAGTACCATGGAATAAAAAAAGAACTATAGTTTATATGTTTCATGAGATGAAATATTAAATCTATAGGTTATAAATATAGTATGATAAGTTGGTTATCATTTATATTTATAATAATATTAATTATTAGATAATTAATATTTTTTCTTTTAAATAACCAAATGTAGTGGGCAGTTATTGATCATGGTAACCGTGAGTTTAAAAGGAAATCGATTTCCTTTTTTTGAAAAAGAGGTTTTTACAAAAGTTTGAAAAGTTTTTGAGTTTTCTCTCCGGCGAAAAGAAACTCATGGAAGTCGTCAAGTAAATACAGACTTACTAAACGACGGCTAGGCAAGCTAAATGATCGTGCAGGTGCGAGCTAAACGATCGTGCAGTATCTACTACACGATCACATAGCTTTGTTAGATGATCACCTGTCTCTTATACACATCTAGATGTGTATAAGAGACAGGGTGACAGACCGAGTTAAACAATGAGGTAAACGATCGCATAGCTTTTGCTAGACGATCACATAGCTTTATCTTAACGATTGGGCATCGACCTATACGATAGGTCTCCGACTTCTCCCACTTTCCTAGTCATGTACGTGATCGTTGTTTCCTCCGTTCGTCTGCCTCACACCAAGTCTGAGCAGAGGCCACACTCTTGATTCTCACACCAAAAATACCAAGGTCGCCTTGTTGGTGGTGTCAGACTCAACTCGACACCGTCGAGGTTTTCTGGAGGCCGTTCGTGGTGCTTTGGAGGAGTCTGTTGGTGGTGTTGCAGAGAAGTTCGTGTTGCGGAGGAGATTGAGCGCGAAGTGTTCGTGCTGTGTTTGTGCGGTGTTGCGATCATATAGATCGGGCGCTCGTGGTTGCTGTGATTGATCAGAATGCGCATCAGAGCATGGAAACGCTTCTACCGATGTTCGTATAGAGTTTGTCTCTTTGTACATTTATTGTTCATGCTGTAATTTCTCTGTATATTTGCATAACCACTTGTATTGAAGTCGACTATAAATGTATTGTTGATTTATGATTGTAATTTGGAATTGTCTTGCTTCCACTGCTCATGGAAATCTCGATTGTCGATTTCCTTTAATATGTTCATTAGAGGGATCAGTGGTACTTAAGGAGACAGATGTAACTACAGGGGCATAATGGTTATTGGCCCAGCTGTACTTACGAGCGATCTGTGAAGGGTTGTCGCACTACTGATTGGTTAAGATGGAGACATAATATATCTATAGTAAAGAGAGTTCAGCTGTCGGTTTTTAGTGGAGTGCCTGGCAGTTAATGGATGGTGGATCCTGTGGCTAAAAAGTTTAGTCAGTTATTCACGTACCGTTGGAGCTTCGGAGTTACAGGTCCATGAGGTCCCCTTGGTGGCATGGATTCAGTTGAGGATCAGTTCTTGGTGTTGATTTGAAATTTTCAAATTGACAAGAGATATTTAGATTATATAATCGGTATGATGTATGAGATACATCTAGTAGAGGATTGATGTAAATGAGATTTACATTAAGTACCATGGAATAGAAAAAGAACTATGGTTTATATGTTTCATGAGATGAAATATTAAAACTATAGGTTATAAATATAGTATGATAAGTTGGTTATCATTTATGTTTAGAATAATATTAATTATTAGATAATTAATACTTTTTTCTTTTAAATAACTAAATTAGTGGGTGGTTATTGGATCATGGTAACCGTGAGTTTAAAAGGAAAGTGGTTTCCTATTTTCAAAAAGAGGTTTTTACAAAAGATTGAAAAAGTTTTGAGTTTTCTCTCCGTGCAAAAGAAACTCACGAAGTCGTCAAGTAAATTCAGATTTACTAAACGATGGCTGGACAAGCTAAACGATCGTGCAGGTGCGAGCTAAACGATCGTGCAGTATTTACTAAACGATCGCATTTCTTTGCTAGACGATCACTAGCCCAAGGTAAACGATCGTGTAGTGTCTATAGGCGATAAACTGAGCTAAACGATAGACTAAACGATCGCATAACTTTTGTTATACAATCGCATAGCTTTATCTAAACGATTGGGCATCGTTCTATACGATAGGTCTCCGCCATCTCCTACTTGCACAGTCGTGTATGCGATCGTTGTTTCCTCTTTTGTCTGCCTCATACCAAGTCCGAACAGAGCCCACCCTCTGGATTCTCACACTGAGAATACGAAGGTCGCTTTATTGGTGGTGTCAGACTTAACTCGACACCGGTTTTCTGGAGGTCGTTCATGGTGCTGTGGAGCTCGTTCGTGTTGCGGAAGAGATCATGACCGAGGAGATCATTGAGGACGAGCGTGAAGTGTTTATGCTGTGTTTGTGTGGTGTTGCAATCGTATAGATCGGGCGTTCGTGGTTGCTATTGTTCGAGCGGTTGTGCGCATCGGAGCGTGGAGACGCTACTGCATTTGTTCGTACTGTTTTTCCCTCTGTACACTTATTATTCATATTGTAATTTCTCTATATGAATTGTATAACTCTTTGTTTGAAGTCGACTGTAAATGTTTTATTGATTTATGATTGTAATTTGGAATAGTATTATTCCGCTGCTTATGAAAATCTCGCTTCCGATTTTCTTCAAGTTTGAAGTGTTCAAATTAAAAAGAGGAAGTTTTATTATACATGATATAATTAAATTGTATCAATTATATGAGATATAATTGACTTAATGTATTAAATACATTGATTGGAGAAATTATTATTAAATGCTATAAGGGAGAAAAAGAACTATGGTTTATATATTGCATGAAATGTGATATTAAAACTATAGGTTATGAATATATTATTTGTTTGTAATTGAATCAATTATGGGATAATTGGTTACGGTTTTTTCTCCCAATATCCAACTTAGTGGGAAGTTCTGATCAGTTATGGTAATTGATTGATAAAATGAAAATTGTTTTCATTTTTACATAATGCGATCATTAAGCGATTGAGAATCAGATGCATAAAATAACTATCTATATGATAGCTTGAGAGCATACACGATTGTATAACGAATTTTCTATACCATAGTCACTTGTTTTTTAAATGATCGAGTACTAAGTCTATACGATAGACTATTGTCATCTCCCACTTACTTGATCAACTATACGATCTGTCAAATTCCTCCTAACATTTACCAAATCCATACAGAGCCCACAACTCCTGGATTCTCACATCGAGAATACCAAGATAGCCTTTTAGTGGTGTCTAGTTACTGTATGAGGGACGAGTGTTTGTTCTTGATCGAGGAGATTGCCAAGGCGTGACATTCGTGTTGGTGAACGATTGTGCTGTTACATCTAGGGAACGAGAAGAATAATTCTTCAAAGGTAAGTTCTCTTAATCCTTAGTATTTTTCTTTTGAAGCATTCTGTAATTTAGAGTGTTTGCATAACAATTACTGTTTAATTGTAAATGTGTATGTTCTGTCATAATGGGATTTGGAACGATCTCACTTCCGCTCATTGGTCTCTTTGATAAGAGTTTCTTCAATTGGTATCAAACCCATATAGCGAACTCATATAAGGAAGCATAACTCATCATCGACCTAACCATGTCTAACAAGGTTCTATTTCTCCTCTCCGATACACCATTATGCTAAGGTGTACCAAGTGTTGAGAGTTGAGAAACGATTCCATGTTCTATCAATGGTTCTGGAACTCAAAATCCAAAAACTCTTTACCCCAATCAAATCGAAGTGTATTAATCCATTTATCTAATGCATTTTCAATCTCAGCCTTGAACTCTTTGAACATTTCAAAGGATTTTGATTTATGTTGCATCAAATAAACATATTCATACCTTGAGTAATCATAGTAAAAGTGATGACATACTCATAACCTCCCCTGGCTCGCACATTCACTGAATCACAAAGGTCTGAATGTACTAACTCTAGAGGCATTTTGGCTCGATAACCTCTTCTAGTAAAAGGTCGTTTAGTCATTTTGCCTTCAAGGCATGACTCACACACAGGTAAAGAATTTTCCTCTAAATTGTTTAGAAGTCCATTCTTCACCAATCTCTCAATCCTATTGAGATTAATGTGCCCTAATCGAAGGTGCTGAAGTTGGGCATTTTCTTTAGGAGAAAGTTTAAGTTGTTTATTTTGAGTTACGACAGTTTTAAATATCTCTATGTTATGGAGGGAATTTGTTGCTAACGGTCTTAGCACATACAAATTATTTTCTAGTAATGCTGAACACGTCTCAACACCATCATTTAGAATAAACATTTTATTCATTGAAAAGTTGAGGGTATATTTACATTCAAGCAAACACTTTACAGAAATTAAGTTCCTCTTTAACTCAGGAAAAACATATACATCATGTAAAATGATAAACCTATTATGTAAAGTTAACTGGAGGCCTCCCACTACCACAGCTAAGACGACATGCCCGATGCCTACTCGCATCATCATCTCACCAGCCTCAAGTTGTCATCAGGATCTAATCCCTTGAAAAGAAAAACAAACATGATTAGTGGCCTCTCTGTGATCCAGCAGAATCATCATTATCCATTAAACAAATTTCTAGAACTAATAAATCACATTATCTTGTCTGCCCTTGGCGTTTGCCTTCTTCCTCTCCTCTTGTCAACATGAGTAGTTTCGCTTCCAGTGCCCTTTTTGGTTGCAATGAAAATATTTTTCTTTTTCAATCGGTACTGGTTGCCTACCCCGCTGTACGACAAGTTGTGGGTAAGCCGATGCCTTCCCCTTCCTCTTACTACCCTTCTTCTTCTTCCACTTATTAGTGTTGGAAGAAGAAGGTGCAGACTTAGTTCCTGAGGTCGAACCTTTGTGGAACTTTTTAGATGATGAAGCAAAATTTGCCTCACCAATTGTCTTCTCCTTGCTTTTAAGCAAGGATTGGAACGTCTACAACTCGTTGAGGAGAGTTGTAAGGGTGTAATCAACCCTATTCAGAACAACATTGCTTATGAAGTGCAGGAAGCTTTCTGACAACGTTTTAGAATAATGCTAACCTGGTTACCCTCATCGATGTGAGCCCTGTTCATCTCCGCCACATTCAAGTGGACCATCATGTTCAAAACATGTTCTAGAACAGATGTACCCTTCTTCATTTTGGAGTTGAAGATGCTTTTGAGAGCGTCATGCTTGAGTTGCCCGGACGGTTGTCTGAACATTTCCTCCTAGGACTCCATGATCTCATGTGCAATGACCATGTGCTCTTGCTTCTTGGCCAAGACATCATTTATGTTGGCCAAAATGCACGCTCGAGCCTTCTCGTTCGTTCGTGTCTATCGCTCATATACGTCTCAAATGTTTCGAGTAGGAGGAGGAGCTGGAATAGGAGAACATTCCTCCGTAAGGACGAATCGAAGATCATCGATGATGAATATAGTTAGTATTGTGTTTTCCCAACTAGCGTAGTTGTCGCCAGTTAGTTTGTCGCCGGCTAATAAAGCTAATGTCGTGGTTGTCATATTTAAAAGTTGCTGAAAAAACATGAACAAACTTAATAAGTCTATTTGCACTACCAGTTTTAACATCGATTTGAGGTTTTAGCAAAACAGTTTTACTGTACCCTAGGTTAAAGACATCTATTTTGCAATAAAGCCCGAGCGAGGCAGGACAAAAGTCACTGGTGGGATGATCAAGTGCCCCTTCACTGGGATGAGACATTCTCAACCATTAGACAGAAACAACTATTATAACTGACTCTAACAGTCACCATTTTTTTTGTCTAGAATTTGTTAATATTTAACAATTCCGCGCAAGTGTAACCCCTCATTTTAGGCCCTAGAGTTTCATCATAATGCGCCCACCGTAGGGAAAAAGTAGATTAAGATAAAAGACTAAAGCAACCTTATCCTTTTCAGGAGATCAAATAAAGAGTTGTGCAAAACTGCCATCCTTTAGGGGGACACTCCCAGGGTGCCTTGAGGCGATGCACTAAACGTTATCCAACCTAATGAGAGAGACTGTGGGATATGTTGTCACACGTCCCGCTCTCACTTACTATGAACATTCTCTTTGTTCACCTTGGTATTGACCTACCCAAACACCATTCTTTAGGGGGATACTCCTAGGGTGCCACAGACCGAGGATAGATCTCACAGTGTGAACATTAGGGAGAAACGTGTAAAAGTTTAAGTGAAGTATCATATACCCTAAGTACCTCTCACTGAATGTTCTACCTAGGGATTCATTAAATTAGACAATCCGACTACTGATTTTATCTAAGTGTAAGTTTAATTTGCTAAAAACAACTCTTGTTTTTTATAATTAAACAAGTTCAGTCAAATCCTATTAAACAGTTTAACAGACTATCATCGAATTTGCATGCATGCATCAAATCTATCTAATTCACCTTTCCAGGTAGGTTCCCATGTAAGGGTGTTCTGTTTTTGTCACCTTAAATACCCCAACCTAGATAGAACACGACTTAGACAAAAGGACCCTTGTAGATAGATTTAGTACATATTTAATCTTTTATAAGTCAATTTAATCCTATTAAACCGATTAAAAGATTAAACTTACGTTTCTAATCTCATTAGAACTGTGATCTTAGGTCTATCTCAATTAAATTTTAAAACTCTTTTAAAATTTGATTAAACCTAAGTTTGCATGCATGTCTTTCTTATTGATTTTAATTCTAATTTCTATTATAACTCTTATAAAAGAAACAACTAAAATCATTCACATTGCTAAGCTAGACTAGGTAATTATAACTTTTATAAATTAATCTATGTGTCATGCCTCATGCAATTTTCATTCATTACTATATATAACTCTTATATAGCTTGTAATGAACCAAGCATACATGTTTTCATACATCCTTATACTATAACACTTATAATATAAAGATGATGCATGGATATGCTTAATGCATGAATATATTATAACTCTTCTATTATATGATGCATGAGCATGCTTTAAAGTAATTTAGTCATGCAAGCTACTATATCATAACTCTTACAATATAGAGATGATGCATGACAAATGCATAACCTATGGAAATGCATAACCTATGGTGGGTTTTAAAAACTATATGGCATACTTTATGACATATAAAAAAATAAACATACATCACATGGACATTCATCAAGAATCAATCTATTACAAATGGACCGAGATGATTAACCTAAAAAAGGATAAAAAATTAAAGCTATCTATTACAAAACCAACGAGCCAACTAGTTCAAACAGGCGAACCGAGTCTTGAACCACCCGGGTGAAGCATCGTTCATTTGATCGTATAGTAGCTTCTTATGATCTTCTACTGACACTGAACGAGAATAAACAATCATTTAGCATGGATCGTGTGTCTATGACTATGCGATGAAACATGAAGGCCATTCGATCATTTAATGCACATCATGTTACGCATGCCTCAACGATTAAATAGACGACAACTATGCGGTGAAGCATGATCGTCTAAACGATCGTGGAATAAGCATGAAGTATCATATACCAAGTGATCGAATAGCCAGTGACTATGCGATGAAGCATGTTGGCTGACTCAATCATTTAGTGCGCGCACCTACCATGCGACGAGTATTAAAACCTCAATGATCATTTACCTCAGCGCCTACCGAGTAAACACTTTATCCGATCGCTCAACATCAACCATGCGATCGTTTAGTAAATACTACACGATCGGGTAGAAATTTTCTACATGATCGCGTAGCCAAATCTAAACAATTATTTAGCCTAGGCTACACAATGCGATCAACTCTTATCTTCTTCCACGATGAGAACACATCTTCATGCAATGAAGCTTCTTCACCAACGACTCTTACAAACTCAAACACTTTGAATACAGACTCGATAGTATTGTCATTATGCCCAAAAACATAGGGGTCCTTACAAATGAACTTGAAAAGTAAAGAAAGCTTTAACAAAAAGAGGCAACCATCTCGAAATATCCATAGACTCAAATCTACAACTACATCTAACGTTTAAACACATTGCAGACATCACAAAAACCCACCAAGATCATAAATGTAATTCGATGCATAAATAGAATTTGGACTATCAGAACAACCTGGCTCTGATACCAATTGAAGGAACTCTTATCAAAGAGACCGGTGAGCGGAAGCGAGATTGTTCCAAATCCCATTGTGATAGAACATACACATTTACAATCAAATAGTAATAGTTATGCAAACACTCTAAATTACAACATACTTCAAAAGGAAAATACTAAGGATCAAAAGAACTTACCCTTGAAGAATATTCTTTTCGTTCCCTCGATGTAACAGCACAATCGTTCACCAACACGAACGTCACGCCTCAACAATCTCCTCGATTAAGAACAAACAACACTCATCCCTCGAATAGTAAGTAGACACCATCAGAAGCCACCTTGGTATTCTCGGTGTGAGAATCCAGGAGTTGTGGGCTCTATATGGATTTGGTAGAGGGTAGGAGAAATTTAATAGATCGTATAAATGATCGAGTAAGTGGGAGATGACTATAGTCTATCATATAGATTGAGTACTCGATCATTTAGAAAACAAGTGACTGTCGTATAGAAAACTCGTTATACAATCATGTATGCTCTCAAGCTATCGTATAGATAGTTCTTTTATGCGTTCGATTCTCAATCGCTTAACGATCACATTATGTAAAAATGTAAACAATTTTTATTTTATCCATCAGTTACCATAATTGATCACAACTTCCCACTAACTTGGATATTGGGAGAAAAAACCGTAATCAGTTGTCCCATAATTGATTTAATTACAAATAAATAATATATTCATAACCTATAGTTTTAATATCACACCTTATGCAATCTATAAACCATAATTTTTTTTCTCCCTTATAGCATTTAATAATAATTTCTCCAATCAATGTATCTAATACATTAAGTCAATTATATATCATATAATTGAAACAATTTAATTATATCATAAATCAAATTTCTTCTAGTTAATTTGAACACTTCAAATCAACCCAAAAACTGATTCTCAACATGTATCCATTGAGCTACCAAGGGGACCTTATGGACCTATAGCTTGAAGCTCCAACAATACGTGAATAACTGACTAAACTCTTTAATTACGATATCCACCATCCATTAACTGTCGAGCATTCCACTAAAGACCGACAGCTACACTCTTTGTGCTACAGATATATTTTTGTGTCCTTTGGATATAGCCAATCAACAGTACAGTGACCCTTCACAAATCACTCGTAAGTACAGCCAGGCTAATTTACCATTTTGCCCCTGTAATTACATCTAACTCTTTAAGTACCACTGATTCCTTTAATGAACAATATATCATAGTCCTACTATGAGTAAATCTTTCTCAGGCCAAGAAAAGGTGTGGCGCCACATTGTTCAAGTCCCGGAATCAACCCTTAAGGGAGCAATTCATCTACTTACTCCTAAATTGAGGAAGGAGTGAATTTCGTCTTGTGTAGCTGAGTTCCCAGCTCTCCAATTAGACGAATCCCCAAAGTGGTAGGTTTGAGTCAGAGATCTGGCCACTCGCACCCATACAAATCAAAGAACCGCCCTCATAGACTCAGGATTAAGGTCATGTTACCTATGGTCATCCTAGCGAAATGAATATCTCTATCATGAACGACGTTACGTAACGAGATTAAATATTTCGTGGTTCGATTTTATACAAACTCTTTTGTATAGAGCATCCCCGCTCGCATGTCTAATACATGAATGGTCAGGATCAGACCATTTATAGCACTTTACAATACTTGCAACATCTACAAAGTGGGTCACACTCATTGATTGAACACGAGGCATACGCAGCGGAAAAATTACCTAATTACACTCTAATTGCTTTTAATTTAAAGGAAATTAGCCTGTAATTGAAGGAAAAAACAGTAATTAAAAATTACCTTTGAAGCTCCTGAAAAGTTTTTCCTCGCTAAATCTCGATCTGAATTCTTCCGGACCACCACTAGAGTTGACCTACTATCCTCTGGACTCATAACTGAATTATGGGACCCGGTGGATAAAGAAACCGAGAGAGAGAAAGAGATGGAAAAAGAAAATGGAATTTGGGTAGGGTTTGGGTTTTTTTTCCAGCCCAATTCTGGACAAAATTGGCAAAATGTCAAAACCTTTTTCATCCAAATTGAAAGTCCAATTTATAGAAAAACCATGCAACAATTGCATGAAATAAATTCATAAAAACTCAACACCTATAATCCACTATCTCAGTGGACTTAATGTCTCCACTATAAGCCAACACCTAGTCCACTATTTTGTTAGTGGAATTATCCAACAAAAGTTTGGAATTTCCCATTAACTTTAGTCAAAGGGCAAAATAGTCATTTGGTCAAAGTCAAACTTTGACCAAAAAGTCAACATTTTGACATTTTATGATTTTTTCCGTGTTGACTAATTTTGACGTCCCGAGCATGAATCTGCATTCATTTTCTCGAAATTCAAATCACATTTGAATATAAGATCGGTCAATGTTTGACTTTTTACATCTTTGACCATTTCCATTATTTTCGAGCTTCCGAATATGAATGTATTCATATTCTTAATATTTAAATAACATTTAAATATTAAATTTGTATCTCTAAACTGAAAAACCTAACCACTATATCACATATACTTGTCGATTTCTCTCTCTTCACCTATTTCGAACAATTCGAATTATTCTATCATACTGTTCTAAGTTTATTCCATATGAGCTAGTAGGGGAACCTAATGGACCTATAGATCATGGGCTCCAATGATCCGAGATTAGCTGGCTTAAACTCTTTTAGAGGGAGCTAATGACATTCGTTAACTAACGGGTCATTCCACTATAGTCCCGTAGTTGCACTCCCCTCACTATAGATATATTTGTGTCCATTTGATATAACCATGATCATTAAGCTAATCCTTCATAGGTTGTTCATAATCTCGACTAGGTCATAAAACTGTTTTACCCCCGAGACTACATCTTGTTCCTTAAGTTCCACTAATTCTCTAATGAACAATTGGTTTAAGGTTCAACCTATAAACCGAACCCTTCTCGGGCCAAGGAGAGGGTGGGGGCCCTTGTTCAAGACCTGGATTCAGTACTAAAGGGAACAACCTATCTACTATCCCTATAACGGGTTGGAGTAAATTTCATCTTGCACCCTATGTTCCCAGCTATCCATCTGATCTTACCCCTAAAATGGAAGGCTTATTGAGCCAGCGATGATGAGCTGCCCTCACCTATGCAGATCTAAGGATAATTCCGAGTGAACAGGAATTCATAGTTAGCTCAGGATTAAGATCAAGTTACCTAGGTCATCAATTAACGAAATAGTCAGTTTTATACATAAAACGACATTTAGAACGTAAAAAGTGATTATTTCATGGTTCAGTCTTATGAAAACTCATTGCATAGGATGCCCCCACTCACATATCTCCATATGAACGATTCAGGATCACATCGTTTGTACTAACTACAAAGTGGGCCGCATCCATAGTGTCGCCAGAATAAGGCGCCCAACCTTATTCATATACTATAGACCATTTTGGCTATATATTTGAACTTGATCCATATTTATGTCACTACATAAAGTTCAAACTACATTAAATAGCCTCAGGACCTTAGTTTATTGGATTCAATATTACAATTTCAAAAACAACTTTATTGAAAAACAAAACAGAATATGTTTATTTATTTACAAACTACGAGTTTTAGGACATAAAATCCAATAAACTCCCACTTGGACTAAAACTCCTAGTGGAGTATCACAATATTGAATTTAAGTGAGAAACATATGAGTACAATAAACATATGAATACAATAAACTAGGGCATATACCCAAAAGTTCTCCCACTTATCCTAATTTACAAACTTCATAGACCTAGATTCTGTAGGTGACCTTCAAACACTTTAGCCGTGAGGGCCTTTATAAAAGGATCAGCAATGTTTTGCTCAGAATATATCTGGGTTACTACAACGTCTCCACAATGTACAATCTCCCGGATTAGATAGTATTTGCGCTCAATATGTTTGTCGCGCTTATGGCTTCTTGGTTCTCTTGAATTTGCAACTGCACCACTATTATCACAATATAGGGTGATAGGCAGATGCATATTTGGAACGACTTCCAAATCTGTCAATAATTTCCTCAACCATACTGCTTTCTTTGCTGCTTCGCAAGCAGCTACGTATTCAGCTTCCATTGTGGAGTCCGCAATACAGTTTTGCTTCACACTTCTCCATATTACTGCTCCTCCATTCAGAATGAACACTGATCCCGATGTAGATTTTCTTGCATCTTTATCGGTTTGAAAATCAGAGTCAGTGTATCCAGTAAGGATCAAATCCTTAGTTTCATACACGAGCATGTAGTTCCTCATTCTCCTAAGACACTTGAGGATATTTTTAACGACAGTCCAATGATCATATCTAGGATTGGACTGATACCTACTGACTATCCCTACTATGTAGCATATGTTAGGTCTAGTACATAACATTACATACATCAGGCTCCCTACTGCGGAAGCATAAAGAATACGTCTCATATCCTCAACCTCTTGAGGTGTCTTAGGATATTGATCCTTTGACAAATGAATTCCATATCTGTAAGGTAACATACCTCTTTTGGAATTCTGCATCTTATACCTAGACAATATTTTGTCTATATAAGTTGCTTGAGACATGGCTAGTGTTCTGTTCTTGCGGTTCCGAATAATTTGAATCCCGAGAACATACTACGCATTTCCCAAATTTTTCATTTGGAACTGCGTTGCTAGACATTTCTTAATGTCAGTTAGATAACCTACTTCATTCCCAATGAGTAGAATATCATCAACATATAAAACTAAGAACGCTATAGTAGAATTGACTATCTTCTTGTAAACACAAGGCTCATCAACAATCTGTACAAAGTCATAAGATTTGATCGCACTATCAAATCTTATATTCCAAGATCTAGAAGCTTGTTTCAACCCACAAATGGATTTTTGAAGCTTACAAACCTTTTGTTTTTTATCCTGTGCAATAAACCCCTCTGGTTGAGCCATATAGATACTCTCTTCAAGATTGCCATTTAGAAAGGCTGTCTTGACATCCATCTGCCAAATTTCATAGTCATAAAAGGTGGCAATGGATAAGAGTATTCTAATCGACTTAAGCATGGCAAGGGGAGAGAAAGTTTCTTCATAGTCCACTCCCTCTCTCTAGGTATAACCCTTTGCCATAAGTCGAGCCTTAAAAGTCTGTACTTTACCGACTTGGTCTCGTTTTCTCTTATAGATCCACTTACAACCAATTGGTTTTACATCATCTGGTTGATCTACACATAGGGTTGTGCCTAACAGGAGTCAAATTGTTGTTGACGGAGTTGGCGACCACCCTTGTATGCTACATAATCACCTATATAGGAACTGTGTCTGGCAAGAATTAGATCATAATCCACGATGAGAATGAAAGAAAGAAGGAATAAAAGAAAGAGGTGAATAGGGTAAGAGTGGAAGATGAGAATGAAAAAGATGTATGTGGTGAGTCTTATTTTATAGGGGTCGATTGATTCAAATTCATAATTTAATTTGGATTTTCTGCTAAAATCTTGTCTCTTTAAAATATTTTGATAACATTTGAATTAAGATTCTTGGTGGGTTTTGAATGTATTAGCTTTAAATCAAATGATATCAAAATTCATTTACATCAATTTTAAATTTGGGCATATTCTAAATTTTATCTCAAATTAAAATTTGGTCATATTTCAAATTTTATCTCATATTTAAATCGAATTTAACTTTTATCCTCAATCTAAATTAATGAGGGTAAAATCTCAAATTTATTTCAAAGTAAATTTTGGTCAAATTCCAAATTTTATCTTAAATTCAAATTGTTCAACTTTGAGATTAAATTGTGAATAAACTCTCAAGTTAAAATTTGGCCATATACCAAATTTTATCTCATATTCAAATAAAATTTAGCTTTTATTCTCAATTCAAATCAAATTGAAGATAAAATCTCAAATTTATTTCAAATTAAAATTTGGTCATATTCCAAATTTTATCTTAAATTCAAATTGTTCAACTCTGAGATTAAATTGTGAATAAAATCTCAAGTTAAAATTTGGTCATATTCCAAATTTAGCCTTCTTTCGCAAAATTAAATTAGGGATAAAGTCTCAAATTTATCTCAAAATGAAATTTGGCCATATTCCATCATATCAAGTTTAACTTTCATCCTCAATCCAAATCAAATTAATCAAATTGAGAGGTAAAATCTTGAAATAAAATTTGGCCATATTCCAAATTTTATCCCAAATTCTAGTTAAACTTATGTACTAAATTCATAGTTTAACGGATACATCAATTAGGGTCAAATTCAAGAACAAATATATTTGAATTTCGATTCCAACTGTATATTTTTCGAGATTCATCCACCCATATACACTCATAAATCTCGAAAAGGGGCATTTGTTGAATGAGAAATTTTTTATCCATTGCAAATTGTCATGTCATTTACTAAAGTAGTGAATTATTGAATTTGAGACTAAGTAGAAGTTGACATGTGTCCCAATTAAAGTTGAAGAAATAAATCGGCGAATTTCGATGATGCTACATGTTTCCTTCATGACCGTTGGATTGAATAAAATTAATTTGATCAAATTTGATATTATTATTTGGGCTAAAGTATCAACCCCGTACTCTATTTTTCCTATAAAAATGAGTAATAAGCATGAAAGGAGGTAAAGAAAGTAGGAAGATGGAGGAAGAAAATTCAAAGTATTAGAAATACTTAGTCGGGTGAATTTTAGATAATATAACAAGTAAAATTGGCTAAGTATGGAAGCAAAGTGTAGGCGTGCATTGATGGAGAAGTGTGGACGCATGAGTTACGTATGTAGCATCCAAGACTTGTAGAGGCTAAGTGTTGAAGGCAAGGATAAACTATGCGTTGATAAGGCATGCGGCAGCCTATGTCTTGAGAGGTTAGCAAAGCATGCGGTAGCCTCAAGTTGTGCGGACATAGGCACTGGGCGTTGGAGATGCATGTGCGGGTTGATCGTGTAGTAAATAAGTAGTGCTACACGATAAGGTATACGATCGTGCAGCTAAGGTGCAACACTACACGATGGGGTATGCGATCGTATAATAAGCGAGCGGCGCTACACGATGAAGTAGGCGATCGTGTAGGCAGGTGAACGATCGTATAGCAAATGCGGTAGGCAATCGTGCGGAACGGTGAGGCACTAAACGATAGCGCTATGCAATGGGCGATAGTGCTATGCAACGATGGGCTAGGCGATAGCGATGGTGCGCTAGACGATAGCCGAGTTTCGCTGGACGATGGGCGTCAGCGCTACACGATGAGCAAGAGTCATGCGGCAGAATGATGCTATGCGGCAACACTATGCGATGGTGTTATGTGGCAATGCTACGTGATGGTATGCGGCGATGCGATGCAGTGGTGTATGCGGAAAAGCTAATCTAGGCAATAAGCTATGCGATGGTGCTATGCGGCGATGCGATGCGGTGGTGTATGCGGAAAAGCTAATCTAGGCGATAAGCTATGCGATGGTGCTATGCGGCGGCCTTGCTAAACGATGAACTATGCGGCGATGAGACAAACCATAGTGGACGCATAGTGAAACGTCTTGCGTTACTAAGGTTTAACGCATGGTTGATATGATATGACAGCTACACATGGGTTAGGACATGTGTTGGCTTAGAAGTATGCAACCAAAGGAGGAACGCAATAGCCTCTAAGTGAGCTATGCGTTAGCCAGGTTGAGTGATGCATTCAGGAGAAGGTATGCGGCCATGTGGTTGCAAGCGTTGGCTTGGGAGCTAACCCTTGCGTCGATGACCAAGAAGGAAAGATCATCTTGGTGATTGATCAGCTAAGTCAGCTGTCATACTCAGGTTTGATATTTCCTTTAAGGATGAGGTGGCAGCTTGATGTTAAAAGGAGAACATACAGCTGTTAGTTTAAAAAGAGAAGCTCGATTTCAAGAAGGGGTTGGGAGAAATTCGCTTGTGCAAATGAAGTAATTCCAAAGCCATTCAAACCCTGAGTATGTTTAGTTACTAAGGTTGAAATGCTGGAGGGAGATTCTAGCAAAATCGAGCTGGAGTATGAAGAATTCGGCTGGAGGTCGAATTCTCAGGTAAGTTGGGTCAGTCTTGATGATCTGAGGATTCCGACACAACCACGAGGAATTCTGAGCTGAAATTTTAGATTAAGCTTGCTAAGACATTTTAGGGAATGTTTGTAGAAGGAAATTTCTTGAGAAAAGGCCTGAAAATTAGTTATTAAAATTGTAAATTAAATCTGGAATCTTGAGCAAGCAGACAGCTGCTTGGGTTGAATAAGTAAACAGCTTTAGGGCTTGACGATGATGTTAAGCGCATGCGTTGGAGGTTGAATTGGCGCAAGGACGCGCTGAGAAGCATTATACTATGCAACGCATATTGAAGTCGTAAGCGCAAGGTTGCGTTGGAATTTATGGGTTCAACCAGACGAACGTATGGGGCATGTGTTGATGTGCCACAGGATGGGCATATGAGCGGAACGATGGGCGCAGCCAGACGAACGCATAGGGCATGCATTGATGTGCCACAAGACGGGCACATGAGCTAAACAATGGGTACAAAGGTTGCTATGCAATGGGCAATAGGCTGAGTTGAAGGCTTGGTCGCATAGAAGGCTTGAAGCCTAACGCAAGGCATGGACGCATGGTAATGAAGTTGCTGCCTAGTCAAGTTAAGGCCTACGAATTTGGCTAAGTGTTCAACGCACAATAAGCATATATATGAAGAAGATTGCCAAAGAATGTGAGTGACTCTAAATGCTTTAAATGTTTAAGTAAATTGCTAATGCTTATGAATGTTTAAAATGCATGTTTACTGAAAGCTATTTATGACAACTTTTCTCAAATAGTTAACAAGCAACGCATCTCACATTAATGTTATACTTATGCTATGCTTTTCAATGACTATGAGGATACGTCAGTATAGAATGTTTTGGGAAACTAAGTCGTTAAGATATAAGAATATGCAAGTTAAGTATGAGTAGCTCAGTACTGAAGTACACGGAGAAGGTACTAAAGCTCAGTCTTAGAATTTGAATAGCTTAGTACTGAAGTACACGGAGAAGGTACTGAAGCTTTGTCTTAGAATCTAAATAGCTCGATATTGAAGTACACAGAGAAGATATCCGAATAGCTCGATACTGAAGTACATGGAGAAGGTATATGAGCAGTAGTACCTAAGGTATGATGGTACTTAAACTAGAATTACATGAATGAAAGAAAAGTTGTTATTGGTAGTGTCAAGATCACTCCACACTAGCTATGGATTAACGTTGAGGAATCGAGTAAAGGTTCTCTCTCAATTAAGGATGCAAATTATGTTTTTAGGAAGTGAACAAAAGGATTCCTTCCTAGTTAAGTAGTAATCAGTGGAGGATGATAAAGAGTGAGCAAGAGGGCCACACTAGACTGATAGACTAAGGCATAGTCCAGCAAAGCGTAAAATAGTGCTATATGAAGTTGATGATGACTTGAATAATAGTTGCCAAGTTTACGTTTTCAGTTAAAGCTTTCAGTCTTAATATTAAATTTATGTATGGAAATTATGATTAAAATGTTAGTCACTCACTAGGCTTCTAGCTCATGTTTTCAAATGTTTTCCTTTCAGGTAGCGGTCAGTTCTCAAAAGATTTCTCTGCTGTTGCTTTGCCACTTAAAGAGTCAGGTTGAAGGAGGCTTAATTGAAGATCTGTATTAGTTAGTACACATGTGTCTGTCAGATAGGGACTAGTATCCTAGATGGGGCTCACTAAGTTGTAATATTCATGTATGAAATGCTATAAAACCCTGTAATATAAATGTGTTAAGTTCTGAGTTAATTTGTTCAGTATATTGATGAAATGTACGTATTTAGGGTTTGAGCAAAATTTTAGCAAGTTAGATAGGCAGTAAGTGCTAGCAAAAGGGTTGGTAACTGCTGCAATCACCACTCCATCCAGATTAAGAGGGTAATCTGGAGCGGGATGTGACATAAAGTCCAATTGAGCTAAGAAAAAATAGACCTAATTTGACCCAAATGTCAAGTAAAGCCCAAATCCAATTAGTTGGGCCCAAGAGCCAGGTCTATGAACCAACCAAGCTCAAACCCACGAAGATCATCTAAGAACTCTGTAAATAAAGGACTTCTCTTCAGTTGTAGGGTCAACAATTCTATACTCCAAAGAGCCTAGAGAAAATTCTCTACAATCAGAAGACTTCTTGACTTTTGAAGACTGAACCACCCCTTGAAGCTTAAGCTCTGAAGATACAAGGATTCTTCCAGGACTTCAAACTTCAAGAACACCACGCGCTCCGCTTCCTTTAAGTCAAACGTACGCATTCAATTGAGAGAGAATTAGAGGATCAAGTGCTAGAGATCGGACCACAACGCATCAAGTCTGTATCAACACAAGTTCAACTCCACGAAAAAAGTTTCTCTGAAACCTCGTGCGAACAATACCAAAACAATAAACAATCAAGGTATTTGACTATTTATCATACATATTGGTTCTCTCATATTTCTGTTAATTTTCCAATTCTTAGCTTACTCTAATTTTCTCAACAACCAAGTGCAACGCTGAAGGCCCCCTCACGAAGCACCTTAGAGAGAAAATTGGAAGGAGTGCCTCTTTATGCACGTATATCAAATGGAGAGCGTTGCGATGCTTCAGCGCAGCACTACTACGCTTGCCTAGCAGACTATCTTTGTGAATGGCTCGAGGCACAAGTGTCTAGCGCTTGCGTAACTCCGTGCGTCCCCTTGCTCGATTTTACTGTTTTGCCTCATATTACTTGCTAATTGCTTCATTTAAACCTGAATTGCATCTGAAATGTACCACGCTTCTTTTGCTCGATAATCTATCTAAGAACTAAAATAAATATTGAATTCCTAACAACCAACACGATTTAGGCTAATACTTTTTTTATTTGACTATTTTTCGTTTTGGTATGTTTCAAGAGGAGATTTTGATTTTGAAATTTTGTGAAATATTGTGGTATTTTATATTTTAACTTAAAATTTTGGTTTTCATTTTGGTTGTTGAGAAAATTGGTATAAGCTAAGAATTAAAAAATTAAGAGAAATATGAGAGTACCTATATGAAAAAAAAAAAATGAGGATATCTATATAATTTATTTTAAAATTGGTTATTTTCAAACTTTAGAATACTTCAAACAAATTGATCAGTAGGAGCATTTTTTTTAAAAAAAAATTTAAGTCATTTTTGTCACGAGGAATTAATGATATTTGTTCAAATACTAGCGATTGAGGTTTTTTTTTTTTAACTTTTATTAAGTTGAGGTATTTTTGAAATATTTTGAAAGTTCAGGTGTATTTTTTAAACAAAACTTTAATGGTTTCCATCCAAAACTAACGACAATGATATTTTTTGAATTTTTTTTAATAAAGTTTAAGGGTATTTTTGAAATATTTGAGACTTCAGGGGTATTTTTTTACACAAATTGTAAAGTTCGGTGCATTTTTTACAATATAACCAAATTATAATGGTGAGATATCGTGTGGATGACGTCTAGGTAATACGCTGTAAAATTAAATAATAATGACTATATTTCTACAAGAGTTTCTTTAGTTTACAATTGCATGATAGGAATTGATCTATCGATATAAAAATGATAGTTAATGACACTACAAGAAAAAACCACATTTAGTGCTGCATAAAATGCATCACTAAAAGAATTAACAATGTTGAGACACGCATCGTTAAAAATGTCACTGTAGCAGCGTAATTAAAGGTTTTAATGATATATCCACCGTGCGCCACTAAAAGAAAACTTTTATTGACGCGTACGCGTTACTAAAAGTTCACTTTTAGCAACACATTATTTGTCACCATCTGTCTTATACAGTGACGTGCAAGTTTATCACTGAAAGTTAAATTTTAGTAACATATAAGACTGTTGCTAAAAGTGGATCAATGATCATTGCAAGTATCTTTTGTAACATATGTAAGTGTCGATAAAAGTATTTTATTAATTAAAAAATAATATTCAATTTAATATATAAACCTATTATCACTAATACAAAACTAGACTATGATGTCAGTTGAAAACCTCATTATAGCAATATTAACGAACATCGAAGAAGGCTAACTAACAATATTTATATGTTATAATAATAGTAATGTGATATTTGTATACACTACTTAACTTTCAACAAACACAAACAATTAACTACTTCACTTTAATAAAAAAAATAATATAATTATTCATCCCTCCACAAGCTATTTTCAACTTACAAAGATAAATCAAATTGGTAACTATAATAAGTACAAAACTCTAAAATCTTAAAATTACTTATTGACCCTATGACTTTTTGAGCTTCATTAAGTCTCATCATCAGTTTCACCACACCCAACTTGAACTTAAGCATCTCCTAATTCCATACTAAATGTTTTCATAATAACTTCATCAGACTTAGCACTCAAGATCAACATAATAATTCTAGATAGATCTTATCTTGAACTTAAAAATAGAAACCGATAATTAATTCTACAAAAATAAACGCAAACATACGAAATTGAAATTCATCAAACATCCAACTCTTCTTTCACAGAAACCTTTCTCATTAACCAAATTCTTGCTAAGTACTGAGAGAAAATGGGGAACTCTAGTAATTTGCTTACATCTTTCTCTAAACTTCTTCTAACCTAGATGGAATCTCAACATATTAAGCTATAAAGTATGTTATTTAAACTTCTAACTAATGGCAACATAAAAATCATCACAGGACGCTCTGAAAAGATTTAATGGTATGAGAGACCAACCAAACAAACTGAGAAAGCTTACCCCACAGCTGCAGACAGAGAGATCAGTAAAAAGAAAAGGAGACTCTATTGACTCCCCGTTGCTCTCAAAAAGGAATTTATAGCTCGTCGAAGAGCTAAAACAAGTCAATTTTGACATAATATAGAATACAACCTCCTCTCCATAAGAAAATAGCCAATTTAAAATGAATTTCTAAGTGCTTAAAATCTTAAAAGAGAAAGAGAGGGAGATGAGAGTGGAGAATATCAACATACTGAATAAAATAAAATTGAAGAAATAACAATATACCGTGAAGGAGATAAACGAATGGTAAAGAAGAGAGACGTTGAGAGACATGTTGTGAAGGTTTTCTAAAATTGAAAGTGAATCGGAAAGGGGGAGGAAAATCGTGAAAATGGAGAAGAAATGAGAAGGAGATCTGAAAGAGGGAGAAAGAAATCGTCGAAATGGAAACGAATGGAGAGGAAAATCGTGAAAATGAGGAAGGAGGGAAAGAGAAATTGTGAAAATGGGGAAGAAAAGAAAGGGAAGTCATGAAAATGGGGGAAAAGGGAGAGAAATCGTGAAAATGCATAATTTAGAGAAATAAAAATTTAATTTCAGTGATGCCTTAACATGTTGCTAAAGAATGACACGTCGCAAAATCTTTTATTGGCGTTACTTTAAATAATGTTATTAATAATAGTATTTTAAGACATATTTTTTAATATATGGCTCAAAATTAACTTTTTAACAACAAAAATTGATTGTATTGTTAAAAATTGTCACTGAAAAGGAATTTTCTTGTAGCGTGATCTTATCTATTATATTATCTATTTTCTTAACGATTCTTGTCATGTAAGGTAATTAAAAAGTTAGAGTGTGAACTTTTTTTTATTGTGTATTTGTATCAATTGATGTAGATAACCAACTTAATATCTATATTTTAGAGAGAAATTTACATCCTATTAGAATTCCAAAGTTTATTGCATTTTTATCTTCTTTTTTTCCCATTTAAATGATCATCTAGTGAGGATGGGTAGTTAGAAGTTTGACAACTTTGATTTGATCAACCTACTTATTAATTTGCTTGTTTTTTTTCAAAGTTGCCTAATGGGCTACTACTAGAGTTTTATTATGAAATATACATCTGATGACAAAATTCACACACAACAATAAAAATAATATTTTATTATTATTTTCTAAGGGTGGAAATCATAAGATCAACATGTATATAATTTTTCAAGGTAAATTTAGTTCGATGGTAATTGACATATATTTCCATTTTCCTCTCTTTCAGTTAAAAATTTGATCTTCCATCTTTACAATTGTCCTATTAGAAAAATAAATAATAAATAAATATTTTTAAAAAAATAACATAATTCAATAATTAAAAAAATATACTTTAGATTGAGAGACTAAAGTTTCAAATATTCTCGTTTTTAAGAGAGTTTAAACATATACTGACTAGTTAAAACATGAATTAATTATTATTTATTAGTAAAAGATATTAAATATTGTTCGATAACTTGTGGAGAGTTGAGTTTAAAATTTGTGACCTTGTCGAGTTGATGATGTATACCTTAACAAATTGAGTTAAACTCAAGTTAGTCATATTTTAATATGGTAAAAAGAAATTTAAATTTGTATATGCTTAAAAAAATGATTAATATGGTAAAAATAAATATACAGTAAAAGGCTGCAACTGATTGATCAGATTTTTTTTTTTTTAATTACATCAATAACTTCTTAAAAATTGGAGCAAATCAATGGTATTTTATCTTTGTTTTTAATGAAGTACCGCCATTAATGAGCGTAAAATCCTCATTTTAGTAGGAAACAAGAGGAAGCATGGACAGAAGCAAAATGGCTAAACTTTCTTATCCCAATTTATTAAGAAGTTCGAGAGTTTTATCTTTAAATGAATAATTAATTATTTGAATAAACATTTTGTTGGATATTTACATTCCAGGGAAAGAAAATGAAACATTTTGAATATTAAAATATAAAATATAAAAAATAAATTTAATTATGTAGAATAAATTAATGGTTAAAAATATCAAATTGAAATTTTTTAAGAGAAATTTTTACTGATAAAAAAAATGTCAAACTATTTACAGAAATAACAAATAAAATATTGATAGACACTAATAGACTTCTATCAACGTCTACCAGTGATAGAAACTAATAAAAGTTTATCATTGACAGAGGTTAATAGAAGTCTATAGTGTCTATCAATGATAAAAACTTATAGAAATCTAAAATGATTAATTTTTGTTATTTTGTGTAAATAGTTTCCCTTACTTTTCTATTTTTGAAAATTCCCCTCTTTTTAATATAATAGACAAAACATGAAAAATTAAAGACAAAGAGAATCAGAACGAACAACATAAGTAGTATATAGTTGTAGTTCTACTAGAATTAGTCGTTGTATCGTGTTTAGACGATTGTTGTAGTTTGCTTGCAATATGTGTATAGCGAATAATTGTCTTCAGGCCATTGTTTATCAGAAGCGTGAGATTATTAATTATTTAAATTCACAAGCTTTGTTTTACTATTTCGCTAGCTTTTTTTTAGTTTGAAAATTATTATGACAGTGTGTACCGTATCAAGTTGAAGTGTAATCAATTTGTTAATGTATTCGGTTCTAACATAGCATTTCTTCAACATTTTTTATATGAATACACAAATATAGAGAACCCAAATGAAAGGCAATGAGATGGGCATTACTAGAACAAGGAAGTCATCTTTTGTCCAGACCAATAAACATTCATAAATTCAATATATTTGATCTATTAGTCGAAAATAGATTTATCTATTGAAGTATATTTTGATTCGCTAAATTTATATATTCATTATAAATTTTATTAGTTGAGTAAAATTTTGGGTTGTTTGAATTGAAGGAATTGGGATGGGAACAAGAGTGAAAATGGGTAATAGATAACCATTCCGTTGTTTGGTACAAATTTTGTAGTTTTAGACATGAGAACAAGCTATTCTCATACATTCATTATATCCTTGAGTGATACCCATAAAAAATGTGGGTTTTCTTCATACCCACTATTTCATTTTTTAATATATTTTTTTATTCCTTTACTTTATATATTATTAAAATTAATTAGTTAAAATTAATTATTATATGAAAATTAAGTGTATAGTTTATAAGTTTATATTAAAATTTAAATTATAATGTGTGAATTTAACTACTTCAATTTAATTAATTAATTAATTTTAAACAATTTAATATATATTTAGGCCCCGTTTAGTAACCATTTGATTTTTTTTTGTTTTTTTGGTATTGAAAATTAAATCTATAAACACTACTTACATCTCCAAATTTCTTTATTTGTTATCTACTTTTTATCAATGGTTTAAAAAATTGAATAAAATTTTGAAAATTGAAAAAATAGCTTTTAAAATCTTGTTTTTGTTTTTGGGTTTTGAATAAGAATTCAACTATTGTATTTAAGAAAGATGCAAATCACGGTAAGAAATAGAGAAGAAATAAGCTTAATTTTCAAAAAGACAAAAAAAAAAAAAGAAGAAATAGTTATCAAATGGGACCTTAATTTTTATTTTAATTTAATAATATACACATGTATACACAAACTTAATTTTTAATAAACTATAAAGAACCGATGCGATAAAGCTATCAATTAATTATTTATTTATATTCATAGTTGGTTAATAATCATTATGATTAATATAATATGAATTTAATTGTAATACAATTAGTTTATCATTGATTAATTAGAATTCATTAATTGTTTTATTAACAAATACAACATAGTTATAAAAATCCATCCAAATGATCACATCAAATTATATAATCATGTAATTTTAATTATAAATTACTCATTTTAAAAATATTCGTAATTAATTTAAATAATATTATTAGGAAAATTTTTACGGATAAAAAAAAATGTCAAACTATTTACAAAAATATTTTTAAAAAAATATTGATAGGATAATAGACTCATATCCGTTTCTATCATTGATAGACACGGATAGACTTCTATCCGTCTCTATCAAAGGAGATTAAAATTTTGTTATTTTGTGGAAATAGTTTTTGTTATTTTTTCTATTTTTGAAAATCTCCCATATTATTATATGATCATTAAATAATTAATTTTTCTCAAAATTTTAAATTGAACTTGTTGTTTATCAATCCATCTTATACAATTTTATAGAGTTTTCAGGATTAATTTTACAAACTAAATACAAAAATAAATTAGTCCAATAAAATTTTGATAACATTTTTTATGTACCGTCAAATATAGTATTTATTGATTTTCAATAATTTTATTCCTAAACTTATTATTTTCAGACTTCCTTAATTATTGAGCATCTATAAAAACTTTACGGCCCAACTCAGAAATAATTGTATAGACATTTTTTTTTAAGAATTATATAAACATAACTTAGAAATTGGTAGGTTCGAGTCGTTTATCTGTATAAATAGAAACACTGGATAGTTAGTTGGAGGATCCGATGGAAAATATACTTTTTGTACTTCTAACCCCAGCTTTTTACCTAATCACACAAAATGCACACTGAGGTACTGACTCTCTAGAATTGAGTGTCAACGGGCCTAAACGGGCCACACGTATGAACTGGAAAAGGCGGGCGACATGTCGCGTTCCGTTGCCCGAGGGAACCTTGTTAATCCTTTTTTCTTTTTCCTCTCACTTTTTTAAAATGGGTTTGGTTTAAAATAAAATTAAAAAAAAAAAAAGAATATTTATAAAATTCGGCACATTTGAGGTTGAGGGGTGGCTGTCGTAGTTTCTCTACCCAATTGTTTGAATTGTCCTTGCATTTATTAGGGATTCAAAACATTCGATAACTCAAAAAATTGGTCAATTTAATCCAATCCATACGATTTGGATTAGATTATCAACTCATTTGGATTGGGTTGAATTTAAATAAATGAAAATTTTATAGGTTAGGTTGATTCGTGGGTTCACCTAATATAACCCGAATTCATTATTAACTTTTAAAAAATATATTTTTTATTACTTATAATACAATTATTTTATATACATATATTGATTTTAATTTTATTTAATTTCAATATTTTTTGAATATTTTATTTTTCAACAACTTTTAAAAATAGTTTCTTTGCATTTTAGAGAGAAATTACGTTTTGGTTCTTTTTATAACAAAATTTTAAATAAATGACTCTATTAACTCGGACCAACCCAATCCAAATATTTCATGGTTGGGTTGGGTTGGGTTTATTTTTTAATAAGGATCATTTGGGTTGAAAAAATTTACAACCCAAACAATTGGGTTGAGTCTAAAAAAATCTTTCAACCCAATCCAATCCATGAACATATAACGTCTTAATTCTTTACGTCCAGTATGTATTTCTCCGATTATAATTTGGAATTTTCTTTTGTTTTTTCCCCTCTCTATTTTTCTATTTTTTTCGAGCTTTAACTCGATGCACAAAATTGCAATTCTTTCATATGGACAGAAAATTAAATGAGAAGTGTTGACTTTTGATCTTCAATTATTTATTTGACATGTAATATTTTTCATAAAGTCGAATGCATTAATTATCATTTTAAAAATTGATAATTTGATTCTTTTAACTTTAAAATTTTATTTTCTTCTTTTGAGAAATGTATAGCATATATTATCGAATGTTTAATAACTCAAGTTTGTTTTTTTTTTTTTTTTTAACTAAAAAGTTTGCTCAAATTTACAGCCACTACGTTATTTATTTGTTTGGGAAAAAAAAATACAATAGATACACAAATCCAAGAAGGAAACAAACTCATGGTAGATTCGAGGTGTGTATTATTGAAAAAACATTATTTGACATTAAAATTTAAAACTTTGAAATTTTTCATCAAATCAATCCAATTAAGTATGCCTAAAATATTTATAAATAATAATAAAATATCACAATCTATCTACGACAAATCTTGATAGACTAATATCTGTGTTTATCATGACACAGATAGTAGTCTCGCATATAGACATTGAAATTGTAGTATATTTTGTCGATAATTTGGTTTATTTTCTTATATTTGAAACAACCTTTAGACTAGAACGACTAATCAAATTTATTAAATAAAATACATAGCATATATTCGGCACCACTTTCTCCCAAGTCATCCTTATTCCAAAACACTATTACAGGACCAGGCTTTAATGTCGGTTTAAAATTGACAATTTAGGGGTATAATGTCGGTTGAAAATCAACATCGAAGATCGTGTTATAAAAGGTCTTTAATGTTGGTTGTCTCTAATGTTGGTTTTAAATTGACATCATAGCTTACCGAAATTTCAATGTCAATAATTTTCAATGTCGGTTGAAAATCGACATTATACACCATCTTCAATGTTAGTTGAAAACTGTAAAACTCTTAGGTTTGAGAAAGAATCAGAATGCTTTATTCGTTCACCAAAGATATGAATATATACAAGTGTACAAAGCATAGAAAAGGAAAATATCACAAAATATTTACAAGAATAGAAAACCCTAACTATAGAATTATAACACTCCCCCTCAAGTTGGAGCATATATGTTAATCATGCCCAACTTGTTACATAGATAATCTATACGTCTTCCATCCAATGCTTTCGTGAAGATATCTCTTAATTGTTCTCCAATCTTCATATATTCTGTAGATACCAACCCTTGTTGAATTTTCTCACGTACAAAATGGCAATCAACTTCAATATGTTTAGTCCTTTCATGAAATACTGGATTAGAAGCAATATGAAGTGTTGCTTGATTATCACACCACAACTTTGTCGGTGTGGTGGTTTCAAATCCCAACTCAACAAAAAGTTCATATATCCAAATCAATTCACACACAGATTGTGCCATTGCTCTATATTCCGATTCCGCACTTGAACGTGACACCACATTTTGCTTCTTACTCTTCCAAGAAATCAAATTACCACTAACAAAAACATAATACCCTGAGGTTGATCTTCTGTCTTCTTTAGATCTGCCCAATCGGCGTCTGAGAAACATTCAATATTAGTATGACCATAATCTTTATATAATAAACCACGCCCGGGACAACCTTCAAATAACATAGAATCTGTTCCAATGCAGCCCAATGATCAACTGTAGGGCATGACATGTACTGACTCACAATACTTACTGAATAGGCTATGTCGAGTCGAGTCATTGTAAGGTAATTAAGTTTTCCCACTAACCTCCTATATCTTTCAGTATCTTTTAGCAATTCTCCATCTTTTGTGTGCTGTAAGTTGGGCATCATTGGGGTACTACATGGCTTAGCCCCTAATTTTCCTGTTTCAGTCAACAAGTCAAGTATATATTTTCTCTATGATAATAGAATTCCTTTCTTGCTTCTTATTACCTAAATTCCTAAGAAGTATTTCAACATGCCCAAATATTTCATATGAAATTGACTATGAAGAAAGGTCTTTAGAGACTGGATACCTAAAGCATCATCACCAGTAATCACAATTTCATCCACATATATGACTAACAAGATGACACCACCCTCAAATCTCTTAAAAAAGACTGAATGATCTGACCTGCTCTTCCGTATTCCAAAGCTTTCTATCAGCTAACTAAATTTACTAAACCAAGCTCGTGGGCTCTGCTTTAATCCATACAAGGATTTATGAAGGTGACACACCATTCCATTCTCCCCCTGAGCAACAAACCCTGGTGGTTGATCCATATACACCTCTTCTTGAAGATCACCATGAAGAAATGCATTTTTAATATCAACAACCTCACAGATGCCCTTTTTGCTACAGGAGAAAAAGTATCAGCATAATCAACGCCATAAGTTTGTACATAGCCTTTCGCTACGAGGCGTGCTTTTAACCGGCCAACAGAACCATCAGGATTGACTTTAACTGCAATCACCCATTTGCAACTGATAGCCTTCTTTCCTATAGGGAGAGAAACTAAATCCCAAGTACAATTATCATCTAAGGCAGTTATCTCCTCCACCATTGCGGCACACCATCTGGTACAGGGCATGGAACTAGAGAAGGTTGTCGTCGAGTATAGACCTTAACGATGGGAGGAAGAGTAGAGGTAGCCACAGGTAGAGATGAATCAGGAAAAAGATCGGAAGGAGAAATAATTGTGTAGACAAGGAAATTATCCTCTAATTCCTTATGCTCTCCCTAACTCTTATTCGAAGAGAAAGATGGTGATGAAAAAAACAAGGTATGTTTAAAACACGTGATATCAGGAAAGATTAAATATTTATTTAGACTAGGACAATAACACCGATACCCTTTTGAACACGGGAATAACCAAGAAAAATACATTTTAAGGACTTTGGATCCAGCTTGGTATGCTGAGGCCGAACATCCCGAACAAAGTAGGTACAACCAAATATTTTGGGTGGAATGGGAAACAAATGTTGCTTGGGGCATAATGTACGAAAATGTATCTCACCCTTAAGAATGGAAGAGAGCATGCAATTTATTAAGAAACAAGTTGTGGAAACAACATCAGCCCAAAAAGATTTTGGAACATGCATCTGAAACTCAAAGCTCTGGTTGTCTCAAGGAGATGAAGATTCTTTCATTTTGCAACCCCATTTTGAGATAGAATATCAACACAAGAAGATTGATGAAGAATGCCTTGGGCATCTAAATAAGACTTGAGTGTATGAGAGAAATATTCCTCAGCATTATCACTCCGTAGGATTTTAAGAATACCACTAAACTGAGTTTGAATTTCAGCATGGAAGTTACGAAAATGAGAAAGTAACTCAGAATGACTTTTCATTAAATATAACTACGTAACAAGAGAATAGTCATCGGCAAATGTAACAAAATACCTAAACCCTCATTCGGACTCAACAGGACATGGACCCCAAACATCATAATGGACTAATTCAAAAGAAGCATTAGCTCGTTTATTGACTCGAGGATACAAACTCAAACGATGAAATTTAGCAAACTGACATGACTCACAATCGAAAGAAGACAAATGTTGAAGTTGTGGACGAAGACTCTTCAACACAGAGATAGACGGATGACCCAAACGACAATGCTCTTCAAAGGGAGACGACACGTTAGAGCATGTGATGCCCATAGGTGTTTATGGTTCAAAGATGTAAAGACCTCCAAATTTTCGCCCTTTACCAATAGCCTGTTTCGTCGTAAGATCCTGAAATAAGCAATAACAAGGAAAAAAGAAGACACAACAATGAAGATCACGAGTGAGTTTACTGACCGAAATCAAATTAAACGAGAAATTTGGTAAATTTAAAATTGATGACAAAGAAATTGATTCAGTGAGATGGATGGTTCCTGATCCTAAAACAGGAGTGGAAGTTCCATCAGCTATAGTGACATTAGGTGAAGAGATAGATGTACAAAGGTTAGAGAATAAACTGGGGTTACTTGTCATATGGTCTGTAGCGCTAGAGTCAATGACCTATTTTGACGTGGAGGAAAGAAGACATTTAAAAATGTTACCTGTCTCTGTGATGGTCGGAATGGGAGTAGAAGATGATGCCCTCAATGACTCTTGATACTGCTGAAATTTAGCAAACTCCTCTGTAGAAATCGTAATTGACTTGTCAAGATTATCAGGAGTAGAGGCGACATGTGCAGAGGGTGATGGCATCCTCTGACCCTTATTCAGCAATCTTCTGTATTCACGTTTCGTATGGACAGGTTTATGAAAATAATAGCAAACAACACCTCATGGATTTGATCTCCATGAATAGTAGTTGGATCCATTCAGCTTGTGTTCAGTTACTTTTGACACCAAGGAACAATCTCAGACATTATTGGTTTCTTATCAGCCATTACCTCAAAAAATAGACACTGAACAGCAAAGAACCAAACCCTAATTTACCAAAGAGATGTCTTTACAAGCAGTGAGTATATCTATATATCCCAAACAAACACATCACCAAGAAGAGTCAACAACACTGAGGAAACCCATAGAAGACGGACGAAAAAACAGCGGTGCACGCACCGACGCATAGACGGATGACAAGATGGAACAGTCGGTGTGTGAGCCTCACGCGCTGGTCAGATGGCAACTGGACTTTGGGGTTTTGTAGATCGATGGTTGGGCTCCTCGTTGGTCTGGGCGGTGTAAAAAAAAAAAACAGTTTTTTTCCCCGACGGCGGCTGCGGCGGCTAACGACGAGGAACGAACTGAAGACGTCGACTGTGAGCAAAAGTGTAAACTCACATTTCCACAAAACCCTAGACGTATCACAAAGGGTTCTAAATTCTCAAACCCTAAGGTTCACAAAACCCTAAGTTTGTTTAGAGAGCTCTGATACCATGTAAAACTCTTAGGTTTGAAAAAGAATCAAAATGCTTTATTCATTCACCAAAAATATGAATATATACAAGTGTACAAAGCATAGAAAAAGAAAATATCACAAAATATTTACAAGAATGGAAAACCCTAACTATAGAATTATAACAAAAACCAACATTGTACACCATCTTCTATGTTGGTTTTTTTACCAAAATTTTCAATAATTGTCCAATATTTTTCAATGCCTCATTTTTTTAAATGTCCAATCTCTTTTTAATGTCGATCAAAGAGTTAAAAATTGACACTAACAAAAAATACATATATATTTTTTGCTTAGCATGTGCAAATCATAATATTTTATTTTTTAAACAATAATATTTCTCTTACTTGTACATATACAAAATAAAATATTCATTGCTTTTATATATTATGATTTCAACAAATACAAAAATTAACTAACTTATTGGAAGAAGGAAATAAAACTAGATAACAAAGAAAATAAAACACATTGGAAATAAAACTAGATAACAAAGAAAATAAAACACATCCACAGACTGTTGTATCAATTTGACCAAACAATCATAACATCCACTAATAAAGTTGAGTTCAATACATTTGCCAGAAAGGAAGGAACAAATAAAGAATTGGAAAATGCATCATAGTTGATCCATTTCTCATGCACTTTCAAGCTCAAAGATCCTAAAGGTAACCCCAACATGAAAATGAAGATAACACTTTATGAAGTATCTTAAAAGTAAAACCTTCCATGAAACTCACCACACACGCTTCCCATCGAGGCCTGGCTTGTGGAGTCTATTGTGTCATGATTATCCCGTAGTATCCTAATCCTTAGACTGAGAACTAAACTTCTAGCACTTGTCTCTAACTTGATCAATTGTAATGAAATCTAGAAGCAAGAACATAAAGAATTTAGGGAAAATTACCATATTTTAACCTGAAGCTAACTTTACTAACTTGTATACTTTAGAAAAATTTTGGCAGCATGACATCACTATACAACAAAACCAATTTTGTTATTTTTCTTTTACTTCGACATCTGTTCAAAGAAATTCACTTCCAACACAAACATTTAAACAATAATCTCCTCTCAATAGAACTACTAGAGTTTCCAAAACACCATAATATTCAAACCAACTACGTAGTAATTTGAGCGCAAATTGAATAAAAATTATATGAGCACAAACTGCAATATATGAGCACAAATTGAAGAGTCATAACATTTCTAAGTAAAGAAACCTTAGTCAAAAGAATAAAAGACTTGTGAACTTAACAATAATAAAAAATAAGACCTAAATATGTTTATATCAACACGAGACAAACATAAAAGAACACAAATAAAATAGTTTCAAGACCAAAATATAACCCAAAAAAATGTTCTATAAGCACATTAACTATCATGCCCCCTCCCATATTATCCTCTAAATTGGAGAAAGAATGTGAAGACAACAGTCGCCAACACTCTTATGACAACTATTATCTAACCTGTTCATGTGAACCTGTCTCCTCAGCACATATTAAACCTGATTAGCAGTTTATAATCTCTGCATCTTACCATAATCTCGCCATCAAACCACTGCACACACACACACACACACATATTACTAGTCAGCTACCAAACCAACATACATTAACAGATTTTGGAAACATAAGTTTAATACAAGTTCTACCCTTTCCCCCATGACTTGTACAGAAAAAACCAGGTTCTAAACATAAAAAAGTGAACCACCTAAACTTCAAAATGCTTGGAAGATCCTGAGTAGTGACTAACTGGCAGATCTTATAGGCTTTGGGACGTCGACCATTACTTGTGGAAGAAAACATTTGAAAGTATGAGCTTAAAATGCTTAGTGAGTAACTACTTTAAAATAAACATGCTTTCATACATATATAACATAAATATGTTTAGCATAAAACGTGTACATTCTCATTTTCTAGGTTTGAAAATAGATACTGAAAACATGAAATCATAACATATAAAACCCTTGAATTAAAACTCATTATTATTTCCTGAAAGCACCTCTACTCCTCTGCTTGAACATGAGGGAAATCACTTTTGCTCAATCCCTAATAACCTTAGTTGAGAGAGAGCCTCTTTACTCGATCTCATCAACATCGATAACATAAATCATACATGCATGTAGAGCTTAATAGGATCTTGACTACCTTACCATACCTTCAGTATTATGGATCCCTAACATAACTGAAAATCTAGGTATCTTACCATACCTTCGATATCAAACATTCGAAGTAGGGTTTTTGTACAAGGCACAAAACATTTAAACATTCCATGAACATAAAACAACATACACATGGTAAAATGATTAAACTTTAATTTTTTCATGTCATCGCGTAGTGCCTTGTAAACATAAACATGCTTATAAATTCATTGTAAAAACTCATCATATTTTATAACATGGATATAAACTTATTGAAAACGCATGCCAAATTCACATATAAATTTCCAGTCTTTGAAATTATGGATAATGCAATCAACATATATTTTAAGCATGCGTCGAGAAAATCATGATATAAAAACAATATGTTAAGCTGACTATGCGCTGAAAATCATTTGTAAAACTATTCATTAGAAATCATTGTGAAAACTTGTCATTCACTGTCTTAAGCTACTTATCCAAGGATCTATAAGCCTCTCCTATTTGCGTATGTCCTGAAATAAGGAAAGGTCCCTTGGTTAGTATCATTAGTTCCCTTTTGAGCTTAACATACAAACTTAACTTCATCGCATACTAGTAATTTCATTACATTATGACTAAACTCATTGCATCGCTTATACTAGCCAATTTACCTTCTACTTGGCTCTAGATAGACAACCCTTGCTACTAGGTGCTCGAGAATTCACGAAGATATGCCTTTGTGCCTATGCAATGCCTACGATAGCATAAATCTTTACTAATTGCCTATGCGCTTCGTCGCATTCTTTGCCTGGTCAGCTGCTTGCTTATCCCTCGAATGCAGCTGTATGCTTATTCGTCCATAATATCACTCCGGATTTTAACTTCAAATTTAGCCATTTTTTTTAACTACATCTCCTTATTAGAATTTGCTTATAAATATCTTAACCTCTGACCTTAGGACTTCGAGCTGTAAATTCCTCTTAATGGATTGGAATTCTTCTAACCTCTTAAGCTTGCCCGAGAACTTTTTTTGGCTTGAATCCTCAGAAATTTCCTTCAATTTCTTAACCTTTAACCATTCAAATCTCACCCTGGCAGCCTGAGATTGCCTTCAACTTCGTCTGAGCTTCAGATGGGCAATAGTTCTTCCTCTTAGCACAAAGAATTTGGCAACACATATTTCATCTTTGCTTCACCTATTTATGCTTAGGTGTGCATGAACTCTGAGCTTAATTAAGTGCCACTTGGCCCATTAATCCTTAGTTAACGCTTCTAAGGTTGCCATTTAGCCCACTAACCGGTTGATTAAACTAAATGCTTATCTTAACTTCATCGCATAAGGCTTGCAACTACTTAAGCCTTTCTCTGGTCATCACTCATTCCTAGCCATCATCGTATCACCTTGCC
Source organism: Benincasa hispida (assembly GCF_009727055.1). Lineage (NCBI taxonomy): Eukaryota > Viridiplantae > Streptophyta > Magnoliopsida > Cucurbitales > Cucurbitaceae > Benincasa > Benincasa hispida. The sequence goes on along the minus strand of NC_052352.1, from coordinate 13,547,302 downwards.
TTAGACGTTCCTTACTAGTATTGCCCAATCAACCTTCATCAACTTTTATAAGATCATCACATCACCTGAGCGACAACATCATCACATCAGTCCATGACAGCCTTGCTTGCGAACCTCTGAGCCTCTTGGACAACACCTCATCTCACTCGATAGCCATCTAGCCTCCCTTATGGCTTCCTACATGCTTCATGGGCCATACTTAACCATAATTTTCCTTCTTGAGTACCCACCGCATAGATTGGGATGACTTGGCCGCATAGTTTGACATGACTTCGTCGCATTAAGCTTTATATTTTTCTTTGAAGTGTTAATTCCTTCCATTAACTTGAGGACCTAGAAATCCATACTTAGAATATTTTGCTGCCCTCCAAGTACTCAAAAGCTTCACCTTTTAACATTTAGAAAAATTTTCCTTATCCTTTAGCTTGGTTTCACGCCAAACTTTCCTTACCTTAAACTCTCAAAATTCTATAAAGTATTGGCTGCTCCTTAACTACTCGAGAGCACTCTTTCCCTACTCTTAGAGATTTTTCATTCTTCTCAACATGTACATACACACTCATTATACTTTTCATCCATTTTAACTAATTCAATAATCATACACACATACTTCTTCTCTGGATCTGTCTGTACATACCCTACACTGGCTGCTAACCTTTGGGCAATCCTGTCAAAAACTCTATCCTCCATCTGAAGATCAGCTCTAACCTGAGGGTGCTAGACTCTCCCTCCGATGTAGCTTTATGTGCCACTGGTTCTCTAACTGTATCTCAATCCCCTCGAACTATGGAATCTTGGGTAAGGTCACAATCTTCGTCAGTCGTCTGTTGAGTCATTCTGTCATTTTCTCAAGGCATGTTTCCTATATTCATAGTATTAGGTTCATAACATCATTTACATGCCCCTATTCTAATTTGCATGACTTTATTTTCCAAAACCTTATGTTCTAATACCAACTTGTCACACCTCTTCCCAGATTATCCTCTAAATCCGAGAAGGGATATGAAGACAGCAGTCGCCAACCCTCTTATGACAACTACTATCAAACCTGTTCCTGTGAACCTGTCTCCTTAGCACCTGTTAAACCTAATTAGCAGTTTATAATCTCTACATCTAACCATAATCTCGTCATCAAACCACTGTACGTATATATATATATATACTGCTAGTCAGCTACCAAACCAACATACATCAACATATTTTGGAAACTTAAGTTTAATACAAGTTCTACCCTTTCCCCGTGACATGTACAGACAAAAACTAAGGTCTAAACATAAAAAAGTGGACCACCTAAACATAAAATGCTTGGAAGATACTGAGTAGTGACTGACTAGCAAATCTGCTAGGCTTCGGGACGTCAACCACTACTTATGGAGGAAAACATTTAAAAGTATGAGCATATAAATGTTTTATGTAAGGCATGTTTATTACTTTTGTATGAAAGAGGATAGGGCGTGACATTAATCACCAAACAAAAAGATGAAAATAATACCATCAAACATGTTCATATTCTTGAACTAATTTTTATTTCAACACTTCCAAATCTTATGAACCATAATTAACAACAATACCTAAATTTGTTTATATTAAATTTTAAGATAAAATCAAAAGAAAAAAATAAAATATTAAAGGCTAAAATATTTTTTTTAAGAAAAAAAAGTTCTAATATATACTTGAACCACATCAAGCAAGATTATCAAACTAGCACATATTATTGAACTAATTTTATTCCAACATTTCAACATCTCAAGAAGCATAATCATTGTAATGAAAACAAAATGAATGAAATAACTTTAAACTACTAAATTGAAAACAAATATAAAACAAAAATGTTACCTTTGGAGCAAGCAAACAACTTAAACAACCCACGTAAAAATTGTGAAGAGCTTCACTCAACCCATAAGTTTGAATGAATCTGACCCGGAGCTTGAAGATTGGAACAAATCTGAAAAACGAATTTGCATGCCCAGATCTGAAGATCTACTAGTAGATTAGGCAAATAGACGACTGGGTCTGAAAAACCCACGACTAAAGCTGCAGTTTCAACACTGGTGACAAGGTGAACCCCAGATTTGAGTGTATGAGCGAGATGTTCAGAGTTGCATGAGTGTCGGTAACTGCTGATCTGACTGCATGAGTGAGACGAGCTGACTACAGATTTGACGTCGACTACGATGTAAACCTTAGATCTGGCTGCCTTCTTCTCATTCAACCAGCGAGGACAATTCCTCTTCTAGTGCCCGTCCTGGTTGCAGTGGAAACACTTTCTCTTGTCAACCGGCGTCGAACGCGTACCCCGCTGGGCGAGAGACTGTGGGTTAGCAGGTGTCTTCCCCTTCCCCTTACCACCTTTCTTCTTCTTCCACTTGGTAGTGTTAAAAGTAGAAGGTGTAGACTTTGTCCCTAAGGTCGAACCTTTATGGAACGTCTTTGAAGATAAAGCAAATTGCCTCACCTCCCCTCTTCTCCTTACTTTTCAATATGGATTGGAATGTCTACAACTCGTTGAGAAGTTGTAAGGGTATAGTCCAATTTGTTCAGAATCACATTGCTTACAAAGTACAGGAAGATATCCGATAACGAATGCAGGATAATGCTAACCTGACTGCCCTCATCGATCCGAGACCCATTCATCTCCGCGCAGATTGAAGTGGACCATCATGTTAAGCACGTGTTCACGAACAAAGGTGCCTTCCTCCATTTTGGAGTTGAAGATGCATTTAAGAGCCTCATGCTTGAGCTGTCCAGATGGTTGTCCGAACATCCCCAACATGGACTCCATGATCTCACGCGCTAAGACCATGGGCTCATACTTCTTAGCCAAATGTCATTAAAACTGGCCAAGATATAGGCTCGGGCCTTCTCATTCGCTCGTGTCCAATATTCATGGGCCTCTCGAACATTTCGAGCGGTGTTAGAAGGTGGAATAGGAGGACGCTTCTCCGTAAAGACGAACATTAAATCATCGATGATCAAAATTGTTGTGATCGTGTGTTTCCAACTAGCGTAATTCTCACCAGTCAGTTTATCGACACTAAGTAGAGTTAAAGTGGTGGTGGCCATTAAAACGTTGCTAAAAACATAACAAACTTAATAATTACATGCAAAACCACATTTTAACACCAATTTTAGTTTTAACAAAATAGTTTCCAAGTACCCCAACTGAAAAGACTTCTATTTCGCAATGATGCCCCAACGAAACAAGACAAATATCATCGGTGGGGTGATCAGATACCCTTTCACTACGATGAGACACTCTCAACCATTAAGAAAAACCAACTCTTGGAACTGCACCTAACAGTCACCATTCGTTCGGTCCAAAACTGTTAACCCTTAACAATTCTGCATAAGTGTAGCCCCTCGTTTTCGGCCCTAGAGTCCTGCCCTAGTGCACCCACCGTAGGGAAAAAGAAGATTAGGATAAGAGACTAAAGTGACCTTATTCTATACAAGAGATAAGATAAAGAAACGTGCAAAACTGCCATCCTATAGAGGGACACTCCAAGGGTGCCTCGAGGTGATACACATAAACCTTATTCAATCTAACGAGAGAGACCGTAGGATACGTTGTCGCACGTCCCACTCCCACTTACTATGAACATTCTCTCCATCCAACTTGATATTAACCTACTCAAATACCATCCTTTAGGGGGACACTCCCAAGGTGCCACGAGGCTGAGGATAGATCTCACGATGTGAACAATAAAGGGAGAAATGCGAAGAGGTTTAAATGAAGTATCAGATACCCCAAGTACCTCCCACTGAATGTTCTACCTAGGGTTCATTAAATTAGACCATCCTGATTTTAATCTAAGCCAGTTTAATTTGCCCAAAAACAACTCTTGTCTTTGAAATTAAACAAGTTCAAGTGGTCACATTAAACTCTTTAATAGACTGTTCTCAAATTTGCATGCATGCATCAAATCTATCTAATTCACCTTTCCAGGTAGGTTCCAGGTAGGGGTGTTCTGTTTCCGTCACCTTCAATACCCCAGCCTAGACAGAACCCGCCTTAGACAAAAGATTCCTTATAGATAGATTTGCTACACTTTAAACTTTTATTAGTCAATTTAATCCTATTAAACTGATTAAAAGATTAAAGCCTAGGTTGCTAATCTTATTAGAACCGTGATCTTAGGTCTATCTCCACCAAGTTTTAAAACACTTTTAAAATCATGATTCAAGCCTAAGTTCGCATGCATGTCTTTCTTATAGATTTTAGTTCTAATTTCCTTATAACTTTTATAAAAGAAACAACTAAAACCATACACATTACCACACAACTAGGATTTATAACACTTATAAATTTTAACCTATGTGTCATGCTTCATGAAAATGTTCATTCATTACTATATAAAACTTTTATATACATGTAATGAACCAAGCAAACATGCTTCCATACACCTTTATACTATAACACTTATAATATAAAGATGATGCATGTCTATACTTAATGCATGCATAAATATAACTCTTATATTATATGATGCATGAGCATGCTCTTATGTAATTTAAATCATGCTTCTCTAAATCATAACACTTACAATAAAGAGATGATGCATGACCAATGCATAATCTAAAGTGGGATTTCTTCTATAGACATACTATATGACATATAAATAAATATACTCCTATGTACATTCACAAAAGATTAATGGACCAGGATGAACAGCCTTAAAACTGAAAATAAAAATTTTATCTATTACATTATCCATCAAGCAAACTAGTTCACAGGTGAACCAAGTCTTAAACCGTCTAGGCGAAGCTCCCCATCATTTAGTAAACGCGGTCGGGTATACACGATCATTTAGCTACGATCGAGTACCATATACAATGCGATGAAGCATGAGGTACCTAATCGTTAAACGCACAAGACATTAACCCACGAGTTTAAACGATCATTTAGATGACGACATTGCTGCGAAGCACGATCATCTAGATGATCACATAATAAGCGCTTAAGTAACAACTTTATTCCGTGATCGTGTAGTCAGGAACTAAGCGATGAAGCTTGCTGAGCTACACGATCGTCTAATGCGCGCACATTAACTTGCTCCCGAGTATCCAATACTCAACGATCGTTTACCCCATCGTTTACACGACTTGACCAATGCTTGGTCGTCTTCATCCTCGAAGAACAACACTCTGTGCCTTGAAGCCTCATCACGAACGACTCACCAGAGACTCAAACACTTCGAATTTACAGACTTGATAGTAAGCTAATACTGAAGAATCTCGTACCGAAGAGTTCCATAAGCGTGTTTGAATCGCTCCGATCTCACAGTGACCGAAATACAACATTATACATTAATACGAAGAGTTATGCAAACAAACACTAATTATCGACATGCTAAGAACAAGATAAATAACAAGGGAGAGAGTGCCATACCAGTTGAAAACAACTAAAAACATTGCGCACAACGAGGCATTTATAACATTTATAAAGTAACCTATGTGTCATGTTTCATGCAATGTCCGGTCATTACTATATATAACTTTTATATAACATGTAACAACCAAGCAAACATGCTATCATTCACCCTTATACTATAACAATTATAATATAAAGATGACACATGTCATTGCTTTTTATGCATGCATAAAATAACTCTTATATTATATGATGCATGAGCATGCTCTTACATAATTAAATCATGCTTCTCTAAATTATAACAATTACAATAAAGAGATGATGCATGACCATTGTATAACCTATGATGGGATTTACTATATGTGCATACCATATGACATATAAAAACCAGAACGAAAAAACCATATCTATTACATTTTTCATCGAGACAACTGGTTCACAGGCGAACCTGGTCTTGAACCGGCAAGAGGTCTTCATCGTGTAGCAAATGTCGTAGGTAGACGATCGTTTAGCGTGTACTAGATGATAGAAGTCTTAGTAAATGACCGCGTAGACGACAACGAGGCTACGATGCCTGATCGTCTATGCGATCGTGTAGCGCGACGACAGATAAACGATTTACCTCGCGTTACTAAGCGATCGTTTAGTCAGTTACTAAGCGATGAAGGTTGTTGACCTAAACGATCGTCTAGCCGGGCGCTTTAAACGATACGCGAGCATCTCATCGTCTATACGATGCGTACAACCAGGTAAACGATTTACTTGCGATGCTAAGCGATCATTTAGTTAGTTACTAAGCGATGAAGCTTGCTGACCTAAACGATCGTCTAGCTTGTGCATTAAACGATACTCAGCGATCACGTATTCGATCGTTTAACGATACGTTCAACTCTTGATCACATATCCATCGTCTAAACAATGTGTTCCAATAGCGATCATGTACTCCATTGACCTATGAAGCACAAAATACTTCATGTGAGGCAAAGAATCAATATCAGACACGTATCGGATACCGATACTTCTCAGATACATATCTGACACGCAATTTGACTATCTATACTTTCAGATACTTTCAAGATACGTATCTGACTCACAATTTGACGTATCTATTTCTATGCATACCTTTTTTTTTTTTTTAAGGAAAAAGACAAGTAGCTACATCTAATCTTTCCCAATCTAAAATTAGGCAACTTATTTAAAAATCTTACTACTCGAGTCCAAAACTAAAAGGAAAAAAAAAATAAATAAAAAAGAACCAAACCCTAGACTAAAATCATCTAATCTTCATCTTCACATTTGAGTCCCCACCAAGTCCACCAAAATATAAACCATTTGGATATCTTCAACTATAAGTTCTTCGTTTATCTTCATACTTCTCTCTCTAATCTTCTTCTTCTTCTTCCTTGCAATATAAGTCACTTTTCTATTGCATTTTATTAACTATTATACTTCAACATCTTAGATGTTGTTTTTTTTGTATTGTATTCTATGTTGTGCTATTGTTATTAACTTGTATGCTAAATTTATCTATATCCTAGATTTTTTTAAAGAACAAAAATGTATCTTCAACGTATCAGTATCCTCGTTTTTTAGAAATATATATATTAAAAAATATATAAAAATGACGCATCCTTAGACGTATCCGTATCTTAGTTTTTTAGAAATTGACGAATCATCGTATCCGATCATATCCGTATCCTGTAGCCGTATCTGTGTCTGTGCTTCATAGCCATCGACTTTACGATGCGATAAATAGCAATTGCGTACCACATCTTCTACACGAAGCGATCAACCCTAGATCGCCTTCTTCTTCGAAGAACTACAATGCTTGCCCAGAACTTCGACGAACAACTCAAAACTTCAAACAAACTTTGAATACAAACTCGATAACGATTATTAGTGCCCAAAAAAATGCAGGGGCCTTTATAAACAACCACAAATGTAAAAGGATTTAAATCAAATTGAGGCTAATTATCCCAAAAAGATCCATAAATCTGCACATCCACAGCAAATTTAACCATTAAATCAGTGTAGAAATGCACCATCATGAAAATAATTGTCATTTCATTGCACATATGAAATTGGAGTATCAGAACCTGGCTCTAATACCAATTGAAGAATCTCTTATCGAAGAGTTCCATGAGCGTGTTTGGATTACTCCGATCTCATAGTGACCGAAATACAACATTATACATTCATACGAATAGTTATGCAAACAAACACTAATTATTGGCATGCTAAGAACAAGATAAATAACAAGGGAGAGACTTCCATACTAGTTGAAGACAGTCTTCGAACTTCAAAACTCAATGCAACGGAACCCTCAATGTGATCTACCAACGTCCAACAACAGCTCCAACAACAGCAGCCCGAACAACTGCAAACACAAATGTCGTGGGGATGACACCACCAGAAAAGAGCCCCAAGTATTCTCAGAGTGAAAACCCAAAGGGTGGTCTTTGGTGAATTTGGTAGAGGAAGGAGGAAAATTGAATCGTGTAGGCGATAAGCAAGTGGGAGGGAAAAAGACGCTATCGCATAGCAGAATGCTTATCGTTTAGGAGAAGCTACACAATTATGTAGGTTTTACTAAAGGATCGTTTAGGAAAAGGTATACGATCGTTTAGCAAAATCGGCACACTATACGATCGTTTCGAGAAGCTATGCGGTCATGTAGGAAACAGTGTGCGATCGTTTAGGCGTGAGGTGGACGATTGTTTAGGTGTGAGGCAACTATAGTATAGGCTCTCGAAAATATTAAGCGGTCGTTTTATCTTTTCACCAGCGTGCGCTTACGAAATTCTTTTAGACGATTGAACTCTCGAATCAAAATGAAACAATTTCATTTTTATTTCATCGGTTACAATAATCGACTCATTCCACTAACCCACGTCCAAACGTGAATTTTGGATTAATTATCATATAATTAACAAACTAATAATTAATAAATATAATCATATGATATTTTTATTCTATAGTTTGATATCACATATCTACTATAGTATTTTCTCCTCTACTTGATATAAATCATATTTATATTTAATTTCCTCCAAAATAATGTATCTTATACATTTAGCCAATTATATCATATATAATTAACCAGTCCAATTATATCATATATAATTGAACTTCCTCTTGTCAATTTGAACATTTCAAATTAACCCAAACACTAGTTCTCGACTTTATCCAAGCTACCCAGGGGACCTAATGGACCTATGACTCGAAGCTCCAACGGTTCGTGAATAGCTGACTAAACTCTTTAGCCACGAGATCCACTATCCGTTAACTGTCAAACATTCCACTAAAGACCAACATCTGAACTCTTCTTACCATAGATATATTTCTGTGTCCATCGGATATAACCAATCATGAGTACGATGATCCTTCACAGATGCTCGTAAGTACAGCTGGGCCAAATTACCGTTTTGCCCCTTTAGTTACATCTCACTCTTTAAGTACCACTAATTCCTCTAATGAACAATACAACATAGTCCACTATGTGTGAACACCTCTCGGGCCAAGAGAATGTGTGTAGCGCCATATCATTTAAGCCCTAGAATCAGCCTTTAAGGGAGCTATCTATCTACTTACCCCTGCCTCGAGGAAGAAGTGAATTCCATCTTGTGCATTTGAGTTCCAGCTCCCAAATTCAGACGAATCCCAAAAATGGTAGGTTTGAATCGGCAAATCTGGCAACTTGTACCCATGCGACGAGTATTAAAACCTCAATGATAATTTATCCTCAGCGTTTACCGAGTAAACCCTTTATCCGATCGCTCAACATCAACCATGCGATCGTTTAGTAAATACTACACGATCGGGTAGAAATTTTCTACATGATCGCGTAGCCAAATCTAAACAATTATTTAGCCTAGGCTACACAATGCGATCAACTCTTATCTTCTTCCACGATGAGAACACATCTTCATGCAATGAAGCTTCTTCACCAACGACTCTTACAAACTCAAACACTTTGAATACAGACTCGATAGTATTGTCATTATGCCCAAAAACATAGGGGTCCTTACAAATGAACTTGAAAAGTAAAGAAAGCTTTAAGAAAAACAGGCAACCATCTCGAAAAATCCATAGACTCAAATCTACAACTACATCTAACGTTTAAACACATTGCAGACATCACAAAAACCCACCAAGATCATAAATGTAATTCGATGCATAAATAGAATTTGGACTATCAGAACAACCTGGCTCTGATACCAATTGAAGGAACTCTTATCAAAGAGACCGGTGAGCGGAAGCGAGATTGTTTCAAATCCCATTGTGATAGAACATACACATTTACAATCAAACAGTAATAGTTATGCAAACACTCTAAATTACAACATACTTCAAAAGGAAAATACTAAGGATCAAGAGAACTTACCCTTGAAGAATATTCTTTTCGTTCCCTCGATGTAACAGCACAATCGTTCACCAACACGAACGTCACGCCTCAACAATCTCCTCGATCAAGAACAAACAACACTCGTCCCTCGAATAGTAAGTAGACACCATCAGAAGCCACCTTGGTATTCTCGGTGTGAGAATCCAGGAGTTGTGGGCTCTATATGGATTTGGTAGAAGGTAGGAGAAATTTGATAGATCGTATAAATGATCGAGTAAGTGGGAGATGACTATAGTCTATCATATAGATTGAGTACTCGATCATTTAGAAAACAAGTGACTGTCGTATAGAAAACTCGTTATACAATCATGTATGCTCTCAAGCTATCGTATAGATAGTTCTTTTATGCGTTCGATTCTCAATCGCTTAACGATCACATTATGTAAAAATGTAAACAATTTTTATTTTATCCATCAGTTACCATAATTGATCACAACTTCCCACTAACTTGGATATTGGGAGAAAAAACCGTAATCAGTTGTCCCATAATTGATTTAATTACAAATAAATAATATATTCATAACCTATAGTTTTAATATCACATCTTATGCAATCTATAAACCATAATTTTTTTTTCTCCCTTATAGCATTTAATAATAATTCCTCCAATCAATGTATCTAATACATTAAGTCAATTATATATCATATAATTGAAACAATTTAATTATATCATAAATCAAATTTCTTCTAATTAATTTGAACACTTCAAATCAACCCAAAAACTGATTCTCAACATGTATCCATTGAGCTACCAAGGGGACCTTATGGACCTATAGCTTGAAGCTCCAACAATACATGAATAACTGACTAAACTCTTTAATTACGATATCCACCATCCATTAACTTTCGGGCATTCCACTAAAGACCGACAACTACACTCTTTGTGCTACAGATATATTTTTCTGTCCTTTGGATATAGCCAATCAACAGTACAATGACCCTTCACAAATCACTCGTAAGTACAGCCAGGCTAATTTACCATTTTGCCCCTGTAATTACATCTAACTCTTTAAGTACCACTGATTTCTTTAATGAACAATATATCATAGTCCTACTATGAGTAAATCTTTCTCAGGCTAAGAAAAGGTGTGGCGCCACATTGTTCAAGTCCCGGAATCAACCCTTAAGGGAACAATTCATCTACTTACTCCTAAATTGGGGAAAGAGTGAATTTCGTCTTGTGTAGCTGAGTTCCCAGCTCTCCAATTAGACGAATCCCCAAAGTGGTAGGTTTGAGTCAGCGATTTGGCCACTCGCACCCATACAAATCAAAGAACCGCCCTCATAGACTCAGGATTAAGGTCATGTTACCAATGGTAATCCTAGCGAAATGAATATCTCTATCATGAACGACGTTATATAACGAGATTAAATATTTCGTGGTCCGATTTTATACAAACTCTTTTGTATAGAGCATCTCTGCTCGCATGTCTAATACATGAATGGTCAGGATCAGACCATTTATAGCACTTTACAATACTTGCAACATCTACAAAGTGGGTCACACTCATTGATGGAACACGAGGCATATGCAGCGGAAAAATGAATAGCTGCACTCTTCTCACCACAGATATATTTTTAGCCACGGGATCCACCATCCTTTAACTGCCAGGCATTCCACTAAAGAACGATAGCTGCACTATTCTCACCACAGATATATTTCTGCGTCCATCAGATATAACTAATCAAAAGTACAATAACCCTTCACAGATGCTCGTAAGTACAATTGATCCAATTTACCGTTTTGCCCCTGTAGTTACATCTAACTCCTTAAGTACCACTGATCTCTATAATGAACAATACAACATAGTCCTACTATGTATGGACACCTCTCAGGCCATGAGAAGGTGTGTGGCGCCATATCGTTCAAGCTCACAGAAATCAGTCCTTAAGGGAGCAATCTATCTTACTTACCCCTGCTTTGGGGAAGGAATAAATTCCATCTTGTGTAGTTGAGTTCCCAACTCCCAAATTAGACGAATCCACAAAGTGGTAGGTTTGAGTCGGCGATCTGGCCACTCGCACCGTGCATATCAAAGGACTGCCCTCAAAGACAGGAGTTCCCAACTCACTCTGGATTGAGGTCATGTTACCTATGGTCATCCTAGTAAAGTGAAGTCTCTGTCATAAATGATGTTATATAACGAGACTATAACACTTCATGGTCCGGTCTTATACAAACTCCTTTGTATAGGACGCCCCCGTTCGTATGTCTCCACATGAATGATCAGGATCAGACCATATGTAGTAAGTCATAACACTTGTAACTATTCTATGAAGCGGGCTACATCCGTAGCGTTACCAGGATCAGGTTTCCCTCATATATCCATATACTATAGACCATTTTGGTTATCACTTAAGACATGATCCAATTGTACGTCTTTACATACATGCTTAAGTTACAATGACAACCAAAGATCTTAGTTTATTGGTTTGTGGTAAAGCAAATAAAACAACTAATATTCCATAGACAAAAATGAAGAAAATATCATATGTTATTATATCACAAGCATTTGTTCAATACTATGTTTACAAACTACAGGACCCAACGAGAGTTAGGGCATCAACCCTAATAGAATGAAACATTGAACCTTAGAGTTGACGACTACAGATGGATAGAGCTAATGATCACTTGACTACACGACCGTAGATATACCTCCACGACGAAGTTGACGAAAAGAGCTCACGATGGTGAGATCTGCACATTTCCACGAACGAAGTGAGAAAGAAGAGAAGTGAGATTTGGTTAAATAGAAGAGGGTTTGTGTATACCCCTAAACCGATTTTATTAGTTAATCATGTTTAAGTCCCCTTAATTACGTGTTTAATTGTTCTGGTGTGTGTTTTAAATCTAGTATGTAAGTATTTATAATGGTTGTAGTAGCTGAAATATTATGGAAGTTATAATGAGTATGCATGTGAGGTAGAGATAAGGAAAAATTTTCTAAGTCTTGAAATGGGGTGCTCTCAGGTAGTAAAGAGCATCCAACACTTAAACAAATTTGGGGAAGCTAAGAGAGATGAAGGTAGGCACGATGCCAGGTTGAGAGTGAAGTAGGAAGTTGCCTAAGTTCTAGAAGTTGTGCTCTCGAGCAAGATAAGAAAGCTAACACTTGGAAAGATAAAATGTAATTTAGTTCCTAATGCCTTCTGCTAACTGGGCCAGACTTTCGAGGTAAACCTCTGATCTCTATCGGACACAAACGATACCGGAGCTCCAAACTGACTTACTTACTTCTCGACTATTCTAACACACTGCCCTTGCATCCTCTTGGAGTGCTTGATTAGGCAACTTGGTCACTTGCACACTGCCTATAATGACCTTCACCAAACTCATGTGAATTTGGTCGCATACTTCTTTACCAACCTCAGCCAAATCTTACTCACACGAGAGCCAGCTTAACTTCTTCTATGGCGTTCAAGATACTTCATGGATCATACTTAACCATAATGCCCTTTCCTTGGACTTCTGGCCGCATAGCTGACATGTCTAGGCACATAGGTTGGTACCACTTTGTCGCATCGAACTCCCTGTTTCCTTCTAAGTGTCAACTCTTTTCTATACTGCCCAATAGTTCATCATCCCATACTTAAAGTATTTTTTTGCTCTTCTAACACTTATAATATCTTTCCTCATTTAACCTTTACATACATACACATTAAGCTTTTCATACATTTCAACTAATTCAATAATCATAAACACATACTTACAAAAACTTAAATTAATAATTAAGAGGTCTTAAACATAATTAACTAGTAAAACAATAGGGGTTTACACGGACAACCAATTTCTTTAACCAACCCGAGGCTCAATCCAACCCGACAAAAAATGAAAAAGTTTAACCTAACCCACATGATTTGGACAGTATAGGTTGTTCGATTTTTGGGTCATTTTAACCCATAATGATTGTTTTCGCTACAAGAAATTTAGGCTTTAATGTCGGTTGGAAAAACTAAAAACAGATGTATAATGTCGGTTTTTTTCTTTCTAAAAAGCGGATATTTAATGTTGGTTTTTAAACCGATATTAAAGATATATTTTAATTAGACTAAACTAACATTGTAGATGCCTATTTATTTTTTTCCTTTAGTAAAAAAATATCCTCTATTTCATTTCTCTATCTTTCTTCTCTTTCCTTTCTCACTTATCTCCTCTAAACTATCACACCCCTTCCCGAACTACCCTCTTTATCCGAGAAGAAATGTGAAGACAACAATTGCCAATTCTCTTATGACAATTACTGCCAACATACTTTCATGAACCAATGCCTTTGGTATCTGATAACCAATTTATATCTTATAACAGACCATTACCACATAGTCAACACAACTTAAACATATGAATTCTCGTACCGCATAACACTTATTTACATATATCATAGTAAGGGGTCCAGTAGTAAGGGGTTCAGTAAGTCTATTTACAACAACCATAAAAACTCTACCCTGACTTCCCTTAGTACAAGCATAAGACTGAAGTTTAACAAGGACGTGATAAGCCACCTAAGCTTCAAGTTCCTGATGTTTTTGAGAAGGGACTGACTAGCAGAGCTGTTAGGCCTCGAGACATTGACCATTACATAGAGAGGAAAACATTATTCCAGGTTTGAAAATAAAAATTTAAAAATATAAAATCATATCATGGAAAATACTAGATTAAAGCTCATCAACATTTCCTGTAAAATTCCTCTACTCCTTTGCCTGAACATGCGGGAGCTCTTTTTCTTAATCCCTAATAATCTTAGTTGAGAGAGAGCCCTTTAGTTTGATCTCATCAACGTCAATAACATAAATCTTACGTGTACGTAGAACTGAGTAGGATCTTACTTACCTTACCATACCTTCAGTAGCAAGGATCGTCATATAGCTGGGTACCTTAGCATACCTTTGGTACCAATGCTCAAGAGTAGGTTTTACATTTCAAACTTACATGTTAACATCATAAAACAACATATTTATCATGTTGGGGTTGATGCCCTAAATCTCGTAGGGTTCTATACTTTGTAAACACCCGTATGAACAAATATTTTGTGATGTAATAATATGAGATATTTTATTCACTACTATCTATGAAATATGAGATATTTTAGTTGCATTAACCACAAACCATTAACTAAGATCCCTAGTTATTGTTGTAACTTAAGCATGTATGTGATGACATCTAAGTGGATTGTGCTTTAAGTGATAAACTAAATGGTCTGTAGTATATGGATAAATGAGGAAAACCTTATCCTGATGACGCTATGAGTGTGACCCATTTTGTAGATGTTACAAGTGTTGTAAAGTGCTACAAATGGTCTGATCCTGACCATTCATGTATTAGACGTACAAGCAGGGATGCTTTATACAAAGGAATTTGTATATGACCGTATAACGTCGTTCATGACAGAGACTTTCATTTCACTAGGATGACCATAGGTAACATGACCTTAATCCTGAGTGAGTTGGGAACTCCTGCCTATGAGGGTAGTCCTTTGATTTGCATGGATACGAGTGGCCAAATCACCGACTCGAACCTACCACTTTGGGGATTCGTCTGATTAGGGAGCTGGAACTCAGCTACACAAGATGGAAGTCACTTTTTCCCCGATTCAAGGGTAAGTAGATAAATTGCTCCCTTAAGGGCTGATTCTGGAGCTTGAACAATGTGGCACCACATCTTCTCTTGGCCCAAAAAGGGTTTACTTATAGTAGGACTGTGATGTATTATTCATTAGAGGAATCAGTGATACTTAAGGAGTTAGATATAATTATAGGGGCAAAACGGTAAATTGGCTCGGCTGTACTTACGAGCGATTTGTGAAGGGTCATCGTACTATTGATTGGTTATATTCAATGGACACATAAATATATCTGTAGCGCGACGAGTGAAGCTATCGGTCTTTAGTGGAATGCCCAACAGTTAACGAATGGTGGATATCGTGATTAAAGAGTTTAGTCAGTTATTCACGTACCGTTGGAGCTGCAAGTTACAGGTCCATAAGGTTCTCTTGTAGCTCAATGTATTCATGTCGAGAATATGTTTTTTTGGTTAGTTTGAAATGTTCAAATTAACAAGAGGGAATTTCATTACATATGATATAATTAAGTTGATTCAATTATATGTGATATAATTGATTTGATGTATTAGATACACGATGAATTATTATTAAATGCCATAAAGGAGAAAAAGAACTATCGTTTATATATTGCATGAGATATGATATTAAAGCTATAAGTTATGACTATATTATTTATTTGTAATTGAATCAATTATGGGATAATTGGTATTGTTGTTTTCTCTGAATAACCAACTTATTGGGAAGTTGTGATCAGTTATGGTAACTGATAGATAAAATGAAAATCAGTTTCGTTTTTTCATAACGTGATTGATAATCGAATGATAACCGTACGTACAAAAGAAAATAGTTATACGATAGCTTGAGAGCATAAACGATTGTGCATAGAGTTTGCTATACGATAGACACTCGCTTCTAAACGATTGAGTATACAGTCTATACGATAGACTCCAAACTTCTCCCACTTACTCGATTGTCTACACGATCTTTCAATTCCTCATTTCCTCTACCAAATCTATACAGAGCTCACAACTTTTGGATTCTCACACCGAGAATACCAAGGTAGCCTCGTGGTGGTGTCACTTATTGTTTGAGGGTCAAGTGTTATTTGTTCCTGTTCGAAGAGACTGTTGAGGTGTGACGTTCATGCTGTTAGACCGAGGGAAACAAGAAGAAAAGTTCTTCAAAGGTAAGTTCACTCGATCTTTAGTATTTTCCTTTAGAAACATGCTGTAATTTCAAGTTTATGCATAACTATTGTTGGTTGATTGTAAATGTATATGTTCTGTTACAATGGGGTTTGGAACGATCTTGCTTCCACTCACTAGTTCTCTTTGTATAGAGTTCCTTCATAACATGCTTAAGAGAATCATTAAATAGCTCATTTTAATGTTAAACATGGCATAAAACTTAATTGGAACGCATGGAAGTTACAAGTAAAAATTGTCTTTAAATCATCAATATGCGTTCATATTATACTCCCATTATTTAAAACATGTGTTGGAACATCAAGATAAAAGTAACTATGTGGTGGAAATTCATAATAAATCACTTAGCAAACATTTTGAAAACTAGTCACTCACTGTACTGAGTTACTCCCTCAAAGGGTTGTAGGCTTCCCCTATACGTGTTTGCCCTGTAAGAATAATAAGAGCCCTTGGCTAATACCTTTAGCCCTCTCTTGAGCTTAACTTACTATTCAAGCTAATGCATGCTAGACCTCAAACCTAGTTCGACGTATCATTTCATTCCTTTTCTACTTGACGCATCTTCAATATATTGGTATTTAACGCATTACCACACTTCATCAAATTTTTACCTTGCGTCTAACTAGTGTGTGGCAACTCACACAAGATACTCCTAGGCGTTAGAACATGTTGACTTTGCTCATACAACGGGTGCTTGTCCACATTTAAGCTTTGCCGGTCAGCCGCTTGCTTATGTATGGGTTGTAGCTGCCTGCTTGTTCATCCAACCAAAATTCCAGATTTCACTTTCAGCTTGAATAACTTAAATTCCAGACATAATTTCATGAAATTTTCTTCTAAGAACCCATTCCTAAACTTCTTAACTAGCTTACCTTAGAATTCTAGCCTTTGATTCTTCTTCACGAGTTTGGAATTACCAATTTCTCTCAAATCATCCGTATAACATGAGATTCTTGAACACTTTAAGAATTTCCTCAACCTTCAACTCAATTCCATGGGAAATATTCTTCCAACAACCTTGAATTATCTTCTTCATAACTTAAGCTTCAAATTAGTGGCAACTCTTCTTTCTTAGCATGATTAAAATTCCCAATTCAAATTTCCTTTATATACTAGGTTGCATGCTCACTAAGCTTCCTTAAGGTGATAGCTAGTGCATAAACTCATTATCATGGCTTCTAAACACAACACTTAGCCCACTAATTGTGTGATTATGTTGAATGCTTAAGTTCTTCATCAATGCCAGGTTTACATTTCATCTTGTCTTTCTTTTCGGCTAACGCATACCCCGACTAACGGTGCATTCCCTTGCTCACGCAACACTAACCAACATATATGTTAGCTTTACCTTTAGACACTTGTGCTTAGGCTTGCTACTCATAAACACCTCCTTAACTTCTAATACGCCTCAACGTCTACCATGCGTTCACCGAGATAGACTTAACTGCCTGTATATTATCCATCCTAGGCCTTCATTGGCCTCTAAAGGCCCTGACGCTACTTCATTTTATACTTAGCTAATTTCCAGCCTTAGGCTCTTATGTCTGCCAGCGGCTTACAAATTAGCCTTACCTATAGAGTTATCTAGGATACATGATCTTTTCCATGCATCTATGTTGAGGAAGTATGTTCCAAACCCCATTCATATTTTACAGGATCAATCAGTACAGTTGAGTGAAAACTTTTCTTATGAAGGAAAATCAATGCAGATTCTAGATAGAAAAGAGCAGCTATTGAGAAATAAGACTAGTTAATTATGTTTAAGACCCCTTAATTATGAATTTAAGTTTTTGTAAGTATGTATGTATGATTATTGAATTAGTTGAAATGGATAAAAAGCTTAATGTGTATGTATGTAAAGGTTAAATGAGGAAAGATACTCTAAGTGTTAAGAGAGCAGAAAAATACTTCAAGTATGGAACGATGAGCTCTTTGGCTAGTATAGAGAAGAATTGACACTTAGAAGAAAACAGGGAGTTCGATGCGACGAAGTGATGCTAAGCTATATGCCCAGACATGTCAACTATGAGGCCAGAAGCCCAAGGAGGGGGCATTATGGCTAAGTATGGTCCATGAAGTATGGTGAAGGCCATAAAAAGAGTTAAGCTGGCTCTCGTGTCAGTAAGAGTTGGCTGAGGTTGGTAAAGAAGTATGTGACCAAATTCACATGAGGTTGGTGAAGGTTAATATAGGCAATGTGCGAGCGACCAAGTTGCCTAAGTAAGCACTCTAAGAGGATGCAAAGGCAGTATATTAGGAGGGTTGCGAAGTAAGTATCGGTCAAAAGACTTAGTTGGCAAACGAGGCGATCGTAAACTGATGCGATGATGGTGTCACTCATTTGATGTGATGAAGTAAGTTAAGGAAGTCAATGAGGGAAGGCTATTTAAGTAAGTCTTACCAGGAATGCTTAAGTTAAGACTGAAGGATCTCATATCTAAGAGTTTCATGAGCGTGTTCGGGTCGCTTCGATCTTATAGTGACCAAAATACAAATATATACATTCAACACATACAGTTATGCAAACAAATCTTAATTAACGACATGCTAAGAACAAGATAAACAACAAGGGAAAGAGTTCCATACCAGTTGAAGACATTCTTCACACTTCGGAACTCCAATGTAGCGGAAACCTCCATGCGATCTACCAATGCTCAGCAACGGTGTCAACAAATGCAGCACGAATAACGCACGAACACGAACGCCACAGGGACGACACCACCACTAAAGAGTCCTGGGTATTCTCGGAGTGAAGATCCAAAGGGTGGGCTTTGGTGAATTTGGTAGAGGAAGAAGGAACACGAATCGTGTAGGCGATAAGAAAGTGGGAGGGAAGAAGACACTATCGTATAGCAGACTACTTATCGTTTAGAAGAAGCTACACGATCATGTAGGATTTACTAAACGATCGTTTAGGAAAAGGTACACGATCGTTTAGTAAAAACGGCACACTATACGATCGTTTAGAGAAGCTATGCGATCGTATAGGCAATAGTGTGCGATCGTTTAGGCGTGAGGTAGACGATCGTTTAGGCACGAAGTAGACGATCGTTTAGGCGAAGAATGCTATCATATAGTCTCTTGATTTTCTTAAGCAATCGCTTAGAATTCTACCAACGCGTGCCTTTACGAATTCTTTGTAGGCGATCTAACGATGGACGATCAAAATGAAAACCTTTTTCATTTTTATTCATCTGTTACATTAACCGACGCTCCCCACTAACCCACATCCGATGGCTTAATTATCATATAATTAACCAAATAATTAATTAATAAATATAATCATATTATACTTTTATCATATAGTTTGATATCACATATCTACTATAGTATTTTCTCCTCTTCTTGATATAAATCATATTTATATCTAATTTCCTCCAAAATAATGTATCTCATACATTTAGTCAATTATATCATATATAATTAACCAATCCAATTATATCATATATAATCGAACTTCTTCTTGTCAATTTGAACATTTCAAATTAACCCAAATACTGGTTCTCGACTTTATCCAAGCTACCGAGGGGGACTAAATGGACCTATGGCTCGAAGCTCCAACGGTTCGTGAATAGCTGACTAAACTCTTTAGCTATGAGATCCACCATCCGTTAACTGTCAGGCATTGCACTAAAGACCAACAGTTGAACTCTTCTTACCACAGATATATTTCTGTGTCCATCGGATATAACCAATCATGAGTACAATGACCCTTCACAGATGCTCGTAAGTACAGTTGGACCAAATTATCGTTATGCCTTTATAGTTACATCTCACTCCTTAAGTACCACTGATTCCTCTAATGAACAATACAACATAGTCCAACTATGTGTGAACACCTCTCGGGCCAAGAGAAGGTGCGTGACGCCACATCGTTCAAGCCCCAGAATCAGCCCTTAAGGGAGTTATCTATCTACTTACCTCTACCTCAGGAAAGGAGTGAATTCCATCTTGTGTAGCTGAGTTCCCAGCTCCAAAATCAGATGAATCCCCAAAATGGTAGGTTTGAATCGGCGAACTGGCAACTCGCACCCATAAAAATCAAAGGCCCTCAATGGCAGGAGTTCCCAACTCCCTCAGGATTGAGGTCATGTTACCTATGGTCATCTTAGTGAAGTGAAGTCTCTGTCATGAACGGTGTTATATAACAAGACGTTAACACTTCGTGGTCAGGTCTTATACAAACTTTTTGTATAGGATGCCCCCACTCGCATGTCTCCAGCACGAATAATCAGAATCAGACCAACTGTGACAAGTCACAACACTTGTGACCATTCCACAAAAGCGGGCAACATCCGTAGCGTTACCAAGTTAAGGTTTCCCTCCTATATCCATATACCACAGACCATTTTGGTTATCACTTAAGACATGATCCACTTATATGTCACCACCAGAGATTTTATGTTTATTGGTTTGTGGTAAAGAAAATAAAACAAGTAAATGAGCAATAATACAAGATGTGAAGTAAATATCATATATTAACAATACAAGTGTTCGTACAAACTGTTTACAAACTACAGGACACGAGACTTTAGGGCATCAACCCCAACAAAGACAATGCGAGGATGACTAGATTATGCGATGAACAGGGAAAGGGTAAGTGATTACAATCCCCATGCAATGAAATTGAAGGAAATCAGACATGAGGATTTCCATGAGTAGCGGAATGATCGTTCCAAATTTCAATCGTATTTGAACATACACAATTACAACACACAAATAGAAACTAACTGGTCATGCAACACACGAAATTACAACATACTTAACAAAGATCGAGGGATAAAGAATCATACCTTTGAAGACTCATCTTCAATCTCCCTTGATCCCTAACACTCATTCAATTAGCAAGACAACAATCAAGAATGCTCGAACACTTCGACTGCAACACTGCACGATCAATCAACAACCACCACACGAACACCGAGAACTCAACGAACGACCTCCAAAAACCTTGACTACGTTGAGTTGAGTACGACACCACCACAATGGCTACCTTGGTATTCTCGGTGTGAGAATCCAGAAGTGTGGGCTCTGTATGAACTTGGTTAGAGGACGAGACCGGAGGTAGAACAATCGTGTCAACAACTGAGCAAGTGAGAGATGACAAAGGTCTATCGTATGGATGATGCCCAATCATTTAAGAAATATTATATTACCGTTTAGCAAAAGCTCCGCGATTGTTTAGCTAATGGCTAGCTGAGTGAACTAACGTGTAGTGTCAATCCATGGTCGTTTGGTCTCTCTTCAGCTATTGTTTAGTGAATCTAATCCATTTGACATCCTTTCCGTGAGTAATTCCGAGAATGGAAAATCTCAATTCAATAACTACTAAATTTAGGAAAATATTTTTTCTTTTATCTCACGGTTACCATGAAGCCACTAATAATCTCCCACTCAATTGGTTATTAGTGAAAAAGATATAATTATCCAATAATTAATATATATATATATATATATGATAACCAACTTACCATATTATATTTATAACCTATAGTTTTAATATTTCATCTCATGAAACAAGTTATTTTTCTATTTCATGGTATTTAATGTAAATCTCATTTACATTAATCATCCACTTGATGTATCTTATACATCATACCAATCATATCATATATAATCGAATTTTCTCTTGTCAATTTGAATATTTCAAATCAACACCAAGAACTGATTCTCAACTTGAATCCATTGAGCTACTAAGGGGACCTTATGGACCCGTAGCTCGAAACTTCAACGGTACGTGAATAACTAACTAAACTCTTTAGTCACGGGATCCACCATCCGTTATCTGTCAAGCACTCCACTAAAGACCGATAGCTAAACTATCTTTACTACAAATATATTATGTGTCCATATCAACCAATCAACAGTGCGATAACCTTTCACAGATCGCTCGTAAGTACAGCTGGGCCAATAACGGTTATTCCCCTATAGTTACATCTAACTCCTTAAGTACCACTAATCCCTCTAATAAATATAAGTCATAGTCTTACTATGACTGAGTCCTCTTTTCTAAAGAGAGGTTGTGGCCACTATGTTCAAGATCCGGAATCAACAATAAGATTCCCAGTCTTATCCATAGTGTCACAAGAATAAGGTACCCAGCCTCATCTATCTACTACGTACCTTTTGTATGTCTTTACAAACATGATCCATCTGTATGTCCTCTACATACATGTTTAAATTACATAAAATAGCCTAGAACATTTGTTTATTGGATTGAGAGTATGCTCATAAAATAATAATTTGTTTATATAGAGTTTACAAACTACAAAAATGAGATTTAGGACACCAATCTCAACACGCCGAACTATGGGTAAAAATCGATCGACTGACAGGTTCGACACAAATCGACTGGTTTGATCTTTTTTTTTGTTCGTCTTTAACAAAATATATATTCAATTTTTTTGGGCCATAAGCATCCATAAGATAAACTACAGTGGACTTTAGATGCTTTAGTATTCATTATTCACATTTAGCATAAAAAGAATGGTAAGGAATGGATGGGAAAAAGCT
The DNA here is from genome assembly GCF_009727055.1 of Benincasa hispida. Taxonomy (NCBI): domain Eukaryota; kingdom Viridiplantae; phylum Streptophyta; class Magnoliopsida; order Cucurbitales; family Cucurbitaceae; genus Benincasa; species Benincasa hispida. The sequence continues at coordinate 13,524,250 of NC_052352.1, read as the reverse complement.
TACAAAAAAAAAAAAAAAAACTTATGGATATAGGAAAAGGGAACAGAATAGGGAATACTGAATGGTAATAACTAGGGGTGATCATCAGTTAGGTCGAGTTTTTTCTACAAAAATTGGCACCGAAACCAACCAAATCAATGTTAGAAATTTTAAAATCGAGCTCAATGAATCATGGGTGAAAATCAATTTTCTAATATTTAAAATTAAAATATTATATAATAATATATTTACTTAATAATATTATATGTAAATATATATGCGTTGTATTTAGGGTTGACAATGAGGCTGGGATGGAGAGACTCCCCATCCCCACCCCTGTCCTCGCCAATTGAAGGTGGGGACGGGGACAAGGTAGGATACTCTCCCATCCTCGCCCTGTCCCCGACTGGGGACTCGGTTATAATTTTCGGTTCGACCCCGATCAAATCGAGAATTCTCTGCTCCGATCGGGGGTGGACGCGCAGGGACCCGATCCCCGTGAAGATTTTTGCCAACCCTAGTTATATTATATTATGGTTGGTTAGGTTCGGTCGAGATTTGGGATATTTTTTTTACTGTCCGACCGACTATTCGATTTTCTAAATAAAAAAAATTGGCTGCCGACCAAATCGACTAATAAACCTCCCGTCCGCCTTCGATTTGGCCGATGTCGATCATTTGACTTGATTTTTCAAATCACATTGCTCACCCAACGTGTGGCATTATCGTACAAATGGAGAATTTAGGGGAAAAAAGACGAAGGAGGGAGGGGGGAGAAAAAGGAAAGGAAAAAAAAAAGGGAAAAACATGAGGAAAAAAAAAAAAGGGAAAAACAAGAGAAAATGTCGCAGCAGAAAAAAGAGTAACTGAGAAAGCAAAAGGAAAATGAAAGCTTGAAGCTGAGGAAAGAAGCTAATCTAAACGTGATTACGGAGGTTAGTTACTCCCCAAAATTTCCACTCTCTACTCTCTCCAGTTATTCTCTTCGTTTCTGAGAGAATGCCGGAAAATTGTTTTAGGTCTCCTTGATTCTTGGTCGATCTCTTTCTTCTCCAATCTGTATCGTCATCAACGCTGTAGATCCGGGCGTCAACAGTCCGTATATTTTCCAATTGCCTTTTCAGCTTCGTAGGGCCGATTTTGAGGTCTTAAAACTCCACCAGCTGCCTACTTCACTATCTTCATGGACCTTCTTGACTTGGAGAATTTCAGTAAGTTGTCCACTTCCGGTTTCTATTTCAGACGATGAATTATTGCTATTAATCCGAACTTCATTTGATTTTTGTGGGTGTGGAGGGTGGATTTTGAGTAATTGTTTATTTATACTTTGCTGCGCCTTCTATTGAGACTAGGGTTTAAAGGTCGCATTACATGGCAAGGATCTCAAATTGTTGGCTTATCAACTGGGCTTTGAATACCTAAGCTTCGATGTTTTACATTTTGTGTTGTGTGTTTCGTGTTTTGTGTGTTTTTTTGTGCCTCCACGTATTTTTTAGTGTATGCATTTGCGCATTCATTCAGGAGGATTTGGTCTTAGTTAGACGTGGCCGGTCCGGGTGGAATTATGTTACATGTATTTAAAACGATGGGTATTCGTTGCTTGTTTTGGATGGGGCGTATAATTGGCTAACAATACACATGTTTTTCTTGGTTGTACAGGAAATAGCATATGTTGCTGATTTAGGTAATTGATTGTTGTTCCTTTGAGCCATGTGGATAAGTTGAAGTAACAAGGTTAGACTGTTGTTGGCTGGATGATAATACCTCATTCTCCTGCATTGAGGAGCTCTCCTGGTAGAGAGCCCAAAGGTGGTAATCATAAGCGAGGCCACAACTTTGAGAGTGTTGTGCGCATAAGAGAGAAAGATGACGATCTTGCTTTATTCAATGAAAAGCTGACTCGAGAAAGAGAGGGTTTCCTGCTTCAGTTGGCAGAGGACTTAGAGGACTCATTTTGTAATTACGAGCTAACCTTATTTTCTCATTTAAGCATTTTCTGCTGCCAAATATAAAATCCAACCAGTTTAATTTGACTGTCAATCCTTCACTTTCCATAAACTATTCAATTGTTTCTGCAGCTACAAAGTTGAGGCACTTTTCAGATTCGAAGCTTGGTATCTCCATTCTTGTTCATGGAGAGAATAGTGATTTGCTTAATAATAATGTAAAGCGGAGAAAAATGACTATGACTGGTTAGTGGCCTTATTCCAATTTCTAGTGACTTACTGTTAAACCCATTCCTTATAATTATTAGGAGTGCTTGTATGTCTTTTTGGTATGCTTGTATGTCTTTTTGGTAGTCTTACTAATTTATACCTATTTATTTGTTTTTACCAAACTTGCCTGTGAGATTTTTTTGATGGTTGAAATAAGTACTCATTTTAACGGTACTGCTGCTACTTATTTATCATATTGTTTGTTTGAAGCTGAATAATCGATTCCCATTCTCTTTGTTCTCACAAAACATTCTGTATTATCAATTTCAAGGTTGTTAACACTTCCTGACACCCCTCTTTTCCCTTCATTGGATGATGAGCCGCCTCTAGTTACTATTGCAAGCAGGGGGAGGCCTTGCCATTTCCATATCGAGATCATCCACGGTATGTGTGATTAAACTATTTATATGGTATAATAATTACCCTATGATCATGTTGGATACAGTCTTTAGGAGGTGTTTTTACAATTGAGCTATTTGATGTTCTGTACATCTTTGTTGAAATACTGAAGAGTATTGTTTTCATAGATGGAAAAAAGTCACAGAAGCAGTATGAGTAAGGGTAGTCCAAGTCCTAGTCGTTTAAGCCCATTTCCTAGGTCAGCAAACAGTGTGCCTCAATTGTGGGGAAGGCAACTGTCAGCCCCACATTCCAGCCCAACTCCGAGTCTACGACATGCTACACCATCTAGAAGATCAACTACCCAACTAGAAGATCTTCACTTCCTTCAAGTACACCACCAATATCTGTGCCACGGTCTTCCACCCCAACTCCCAGGAGGTTGAGCACAGGGTCCAACATAACTGTTGTTATATCTGGGGCAAGGGGAAATTCACCCATAAAGTTAGTCAGAGGAAATTTTGCCTCGCCTAAAATAAGAGCATGGCAAACCAATATTCATGGTTTCTCCTCTGATCCCCCCCTAACCTCCGGACATCTCTGGCTGACCGGCCAGCATCATATGTGAGAGGATCCTCACCAGCTTCCCAAAACAGTAAGGACCTTGCCCCCAAATACGGTAGGCAATTAATGTCTCCAACTGCTCCTAGGAGTATCAACTCATCTCATAGTCATGATCGAGATCGTTATAGCTCTTACAGCGGAGGTTCTATCGCCTCGTCTGGTTATGATGATTTAGACTCCTTGCAGTCAATTCCCGTTGGTAATTTAGATAATTCATTGTCAAAAGGAGGGATTTCTTTTTCAAATAACAAAGCTCTGGCCTTCTCCAAGAAACACAGAATAGTTTCTTCTAGTTCTGCTCCTAAGAGATCTCTTGATCCGACGATTCGACATTTGGTATGCATTTTATTTTTTTAGTTTTTGAATGGTATTATTTTATATGCTTGGAAGTCACATTTTGGTATAAATAAGCTGTAAATTTGTTTTTGTTTTCTCAGATTATTTTTTACATTCACGTGATATACTCTTATTGGCACTGTTTCAATATTATTATTTGAAATTTGACGTGGTAATCATATCAACAAATTGAGAAACTGGAAAAAAAAAATTTCAACTCTCCTATTGTCTTAATGTAAAAATTTGCTGCAAGTGCAATTGGCTGTTTGTTAAAGAAAGATTTCGAATTTGGTAGTAAATAAAACTATAAAATTATATTTCAGTTTCAATCTACATTGTTGACTTGCTTCAATCCCCTTTCTTCATATCCTTTTGTAGTTCACTGGAGTTCACATTTCATCTAATGGTACTCATGGACTTGTTTTTCTCCAGGATCGAAAAAGCCCAAATATGTTTAAGCCACTTTTATCAAGTGTACCCAGCACCACTTTTTACACGGGCAAGGCAAGTTCTGCACATTGTTCTCTGATTTCTAGGAATTTCTCATTCACAACCAGCAGTAATGCAAGTTCTGATCATGGTACATGTATTGCACTTGATACAGGAGTGACCACAATCAGTATGATATGGCCAATGAATGTGAGAAATTACCATATCATGACAGTCATGAAGAAATATTTGCCTTTGATAAGATGGATATTGTTGATGAAGATCCCATTCATGGTATTAAGTCACTTGATAGTGGTCCTGCACTTGGCTGTGATGCGGTTGTCACTGGAGATAGTAGATACGAAGCTGTTATACCAGATATAAGTTCCACTTCTGATTCTTCTCATGTCCAGAGGGGTGATTTTTTCAGAGATTGTGTGCCTTGAAGATACAGTTGTGTGTTCCAGATGTGGTTGCAGGTATCGTGTTATTGACACAGAGGAAAATAATGTTAATCTTTGTCCAGAATGCAGCAGGGAAGAAAAACATCTTAGCATAACCATCTCGCAAAATATGATTTCAATCACTGAAAGCTTGTCCGGGTTGTCTTCAGTAAAATATGAAGAAGATAAACCATTCAATAAGGTGAATTCACTGGGGATTTCTCCCGACTCTTCCCCAGCCACCGATTTGGGTGATTCTAGGATTTCTACGTCTGTGGGCAATGTTGAGCAAGATGAAGCAGATTATCCTGAACAAGGTCCAAGCTACGTGGAAGAAAACTTCCCCTCCGAAACCCAGTGGAGGAAAGTCAGCATAGCCTTATAAGCCATTTGGAGATGGGCCAATCAGCTATTAGTGGGAGCCAACCCGACACTAGATCTGGATATCAGCAACCTCTTCAGCATAATGAACTATCAAAGTTTGAGATTTGATTCATCAGAAGGTGCAGGAATTTCTATATTGTTAAGGAGGTCAAGCAGCAGTAAGGGCCCTGTTGTCCAAGGAAGAACTTTTACTGCAAGTACCATATCTTATGATGATCTATCTTTTGCAAGAGATAGCATGAGCAGTTTGAGAAGCTCTATTGGACTCAATAGTTTTTCTGCATCATCGTCAGCTGATTTTAGCTCAGCCAGACAGATTGAAGCACGAAAGCAATGACAACTAAGTTTAAGGAAAGGGGATTTGGAGAACAAAAAAGGTGAAACTAGCGTGAAAAAATCTCACTACTCTGAGGTAGCTTCTACCGGAATACCTGCCAATGCCCATCCTTTATCGGGCTTTGAAACTTGTAACCAAGAGGAAAATGTGGATTTTTGTGTGGTTAATTTAGAGCGTTTTTCAAGCCAGGGAACTACTATGTTTTCTCAGAAACCTGAACTAGCTTCTGAAAATGCCGAGTCAGATGATACCTCTTCAATTGCGGTAGCTGATGTAGTGGAGGATAAACTTGAATGCGACAAATGTAGGAAACTGGACGCTTGTACCTCAGAATTGTCAAGGTATGCCGTCAGTTTCATTTTGAAAAATTTCTTGGGGACATTTTTTTTCCAAAATGGTTTATTATCCTTCGCATGTGAACAGGGAGGACTCATCAGGTGGTAGGAGTGTCTCAGATAGGGATCCAACTTTCGACTGTTCCAAATTGGAGGGACACAACATGCTGGATGGTGATGTGTTTGAAGATGAACGTATAAATCTTTCCACTCATCCAATGACAACAATATCAGAACAAGAAGCCACACAAATAGCTGAGGTGATAGCTCTAGGTTCACAGGATGATATATCAACAATATCAAAGATCCCACTGGAAGAAGTGGAATCTGTGGTTCCTAGTGGGCCTGACCAGGATCTAACACCCTCTGTTATTAATACTAAAAAATCTGATGGGATCCTAGGTATGAAAGTTTCTTAGATGGTGAATTATATGCTATTCTTTCAGTTCTCTCCTTGCAGCTGTTTTAAGTTCTTAAATTTCTGGAATACTGGTCTTGAAATTATCTTAAGTTACTTTGAACCTGCTTTTGATGAATTTTCTTTCAATCTGGCTCCTTTCCCTGATAAAACTCTGTTTTGCAGAAGAGTCGACAGTAATTGTTGATTATCAGGGCAAAACAAAGGTGGTAAGAAGCTTGACACTTGAAGAGGCAACAGATACAATACTTTTCTGTAGTTCCATTGTTTATGATCTAGCCTACTCGGCTGCTACCATAGCAATTGAGAAGGAAAAAGAGAAGGAAAAGGAAAATGAGGTTACATTGGAAGCCTCACGACCAATGTTTTGGGGAAATCTAACACTAACAGAAGTGATCTGCGCCATAGAACAGGCGGCAAACAGGCTATGAAATCACAAAAACCTAGACAGCGACATGTCAAAATGAGTTCAAAGTCTCCTATTGCTAAGACGAAAAATGATGAGAACATCGACGAGTCACCATTCGAAATGTAGGCCTTCCGAATCAAGTAGACACCGCGAAACCTCCAAAGCTGGAATCTAAATGCAACTGCAGTATAATGTGATTCTAATGAATAGCTTCCTTTGTCCATCCTTCCCATCTTCTTCCTCAGACAACCAGAGCTCACTACTACACATATATAACCAAAAAACCGTGTTCTACGGGGCTTGTCTGGATAAGTTGTCACTTGGTTTTCAATCAAATCCAGTTTAATGTATAAGAAATTCCACGAAACAGGTGACGTAGATGTAAAGTTCTTTTTTCTTTTTTCTCCTTTTGTTTTCTGATTGCTGAGGCTGATATTTACTCGAGAGGCCGTAGGAATTTCATTTCTTCATGGATAGTTTGCTCCAGTTGCCACATTCTTGTGATTATTCTTATTTGATTCAAGTGCTCAGAAGCAGTGTTAAATATAAAGCCTCTAATTCATATTAATTTCCATATTGTAAAGTATAACTCTATTCAAAAGTAATCTCCGATTTGCTTTGTTCTGTTCATATTCTTACTCTCATTTGATCCTAACTGTTGTCACATATAACAGAATTCTTCTTATGCTATTTGTTTTTCTTCCTCTAAGTCTCTTATGTTTTCAGGTTTCAATTATTGACAGAAATTTTGTACGGTTGAGAGATATTTGACTCAGTCAAGCTGGTGCAGCAGTGCTGTCTGGTTGCTGATGTTGCTGCTGGCTGCTCTAACAGTTTGTAAAAACTGGGCCAAGTATGTCTCACACTGTCACAATATCATTTATTGGACCTAACCTAATTGAAGTACAAACATCCAATGTGAGCCCATCTTCCCCATGTGAAAAAGGAAATAAAGAAAGAAAAAATAAGACCATAACTCAAATACCCCACCTTCAATCTACTCTCAAGTCTCGATTATCATTCTTGGCACTCAGAATGCCCAACTTGCTGGCCACTTTTCCTTTTGAGAAAATTTTAATAGTAGCCAGTGGAAATTATGGATTCATCCCAAGATAACCCTTTGGTTTTTGGTTATTAAATTTTGAAAATTAAGTTAATGGACACTACTTCAATCTCTGTGTTTTTTCTTTATTTTATTTGTTATTATTTTTTATGTTTTAAAAGTTTAAACAAGGTTTTGAAAACTAAGGTGTCAGTTTGATAAAGATTTTGTTTTTTGTTTTATGTTTTTGAAATTTATGCTTCTTTTGTCTCAATCTTTTCACCTTAAAAGAAACATTTGAGTTTTTAGTTTAATTGAAAAGCAAAACAAGTTTTTTAAAAGAAAATTTTTACAGATAGAAAATATGTCAAACTATTTACAGAAATAACAAAAAAATAACACTAATAGATACTGATAGATATTAGTGGTAAACTTTTATTAGTTTCTATCACCGATAGAAGCCTAAGATTAAAATTTTGTTATTTTGTGTAAATAGTTTAATTTATTTTTTTATTTTTGAAAATCTCCTTTTTATTTATTATTTATTTTTTTATTTTTTTAACTTTTAAAAAGTGAATATCAAGCCTAAAATAGAAGTATTTGAAATTTTAGTTTTAGTTTTTTGGAATTTGTTTAAGAATTCAAAATTTTCTTTCCTTGTGAAGAACAAACCTAATTTTCGAAAACGAATAAACAAATAGCCCATCTAATTTAGGAACGAAATCGACGAATTGCATCAAACGGGTCTAAACAAACTCATGGTCAACGTTCAAGCCATCTTTATTGGGCCCATGCCTCATTCCATAGCCCTGATTATGTTATCAATTTGGATGGTCGTTTTGAAAAATAGCAAATCTATTCATCATTTTTTCTTGAGTTGACAAGATAAACAGAAAATTTTTAATTTTTATTTAGAAAAATAGTAAAAAGTTTTCAAAATCCTAAAAGTAGCAAAACAATTTTTTAAAATAAAAATACTAGTTAGCAAATATCCAAATTACCCTGAACACTAAACCTAATAAAATTATACACCACAAACTAAAACAAATCCAAAAAAGCTAATTCAATGCAAATATATTGTACTATTATGCAAATACAATGTAGTATTACATTACATTTAAATCAGACGTCTTTGAACACCCTTTGTTAACGGCAACTAAAATTATCACCGAACTCCAAAACAATTTTTCATTTAATTGAAGCCAACCATATCACATAAAAACTAAAGCTTTAGCTAAAACCTACAAAAAAGCCTCATATACTTACCTAAATATCACCTAAACACTATTGGCCAATTCTTCTTATGACCACACACCAAACGTGAGAGAGGAAATGAGAAAAAAAAAGTGAATGAGATAAGAAGATCCATGACACTTGTCGAAGTGAACTTCTGCGATGACGAAGATCTCAACAAAAACGACGATATAAGGTGGTCGATGGAATGTGATGGATTGAAGTCGAGCAGAATGACATGAATGATGGTGTGAAGCACAGGGTGTTGCTTTTCATGCGAAGGAGGAGAATAAGGTGGGGGCTCGCATGGAGGGGGGTGGAGCTTTGTGTGGCTGCTAGATAACTAGGTTTCTCTCTCTTTAAATTTCCTTTTATTTTTTATATGTTATTTTAGCCTAAAAACTTTTAATAATAACAACAATAATAGATATAATCTTTCTTACTAAACTTGGTTCTAAAATTTAAATTTAAAATAAATACATTAAACTTCCAAAATTATGAAACTTACGTTCAAAATCTTGAAAAGTAAAATATTTTAATCTAATCTATTGTAAATTTAATTTATTAGATCTCAGACATCTATTAAACTCAAATTAAGTCAAAATTTGATTTTATCGAACCCACACTTATTCCAGAAATAAATAAGAAAGCCAAAACCATAATTAAACTTGATCGCACTATATGTGTAAAGGTAAATTAGTTAAATCTAATAGCTTTATATATGTATATGTAAATGAATATTAACTAATTACCAACTTATATTGATATTAGTAGAATTTTAGGAAGATGCACTATAGCATTATAATTAAGAATCATGAAACATGATGGTTAAAACCTTTATAATTCCACATTACAACTACACTATATGTGTAAATATAGATCAACTAAATCTCATAACTTCATATTAACAAAAATGAAATAAAACATGATAAGAATACAAACGAATACATTGGAAAAAGATGAAAACAAATAAATAACAATATGTACAAATAAACGAAAAAAGATTTAGATAAACATTGAATCTTGTAACAAAAAGAAATAAAAAATTAGTTAGATAAAACTAAATTTTCAAATAAAAGATAGATACATAACAGATATTTGGAGAGAAAAATCACGAAAGATTATTGGTTTAAATGGAAAATTATATTAATCAAATTAGGAGATATATTCAAAGAGATAGTTGGAGAGAAAAAGACTATTTGTTTAAATGCAAAAATATATTTGTATTTTGGTTTTTATTTAATTAATAATTAATAACTATACTATTTAGTTAATAATTTAGTCTTCAACAATTACACTGAGGCAAAGGAAATTAGAACAATTCAGGTCATGCGGCACAACAGATTTACTAAAATTCTTATTAAATTTCGGTTTTTTCATTTTTCTAATTAAAAAATAAAATTATGTTATATACTCCAATTCCCCTTTTTACAGCAATTAACAATGTACCATTTCTTGAATATTTGAACATTATTCTCACAACATGTCATTTTATTGCCAATTTAATTTTTTGCATCTTTAATTTAAAGAAAAAAATCTACGATCGTAAGATGAGAATTTAAACTTTGGACATCAGAGAGTAAGTACTATCTTAGATTTTTGGGTTATTAAATTTAATTTTTCTTCAAGTTTCAGTGTTAATTTTCTAGAAATGTCTTTTCAAGTGTTTAATAATATATATTTTTTTTGTACAATAAAATTAATCCAAACATATTCGTATAGTATGTATTTCATGATCATTCTAAAAATGTAGTAAGGATAATATTTTTATTACATTCAAATATGAATGGTTGCAACTGTAATAAACAATGTTAATGCACCGAGAATAATCTCGATCAACTCCCCTAAAAAAAAAAAAGAAAAAATGTCTTAAATTGTTTTTAATCATATATTGAATTCGATGCTAGCTTTTTTTTTCCTTTAACATAAAAAGACAAAATTTAAAACCAACTTTTTATCACTTTCAAGAAAATTTTCATGGGAGTGTGATAGATTCTGACTGCTTTGCACCCCATGTGAATTGCTCAGTGAAAAAAAGTCCATCAATTCCAATCTATTTTAGATGTCATATCCTTTTAAATCACATTTAGATTTAGTTCTTATACATTTAATGAATCTTAAATTAGTTACTCTTTACTATTAGTTTGAAATCAATTTTTTTATCAAGTAAAATAATAATCATAATTCTCAATAATAAAAGACATAATGTCCCTGATTGTGAAATTGAAGAGCATAATGAATATGGAGAAAATATAATATAATAATAAAATAAAATAACTAAAATTATAAAAATTTAATAATATGAAAATTTAGTAAAAATTTGAAGTGGATTTCTCACTAATGTGTGTGATCTTAAGATCCACAAAATGTCACTATTTATAGGCAAAGTAGCAAGTAGAATGTGGTTTTACATAGACACCAAACATGTATAACTACAAGGCACATAAACAATATGAAGCTTGACACATGGCTTTTAGGACAATAAGTAATAAACATCTATTTTTTTATAATATTTACAATACTTCCCCTTAGATGCTCATATATATATATATATATATATGAAATATACCTCGTTAAAACCTTATTAGGAAAAACCCAATGGGAAAAAAACCTAGTGAAGGAAAAAAAATACATCATATAATATATACTCCTAAAAGAATACAATATATTTACTACCCCTTATGAAAACATCACTTAAGATCTCTGAGTCGCTGCATTCCAATGTTATGCATAAAATTTTCAAAAGTTGCGGTTGGTAATGCCTTTCTAAATAAGTCTGCCAGGTTATCTTTGAAGGAAATCTACTTACAGAGGACCTTTGAGCGAAAGCGGATCGTCCAAACTCCATTGTGAATGAACTCAAACATTTACAATTATATAAAACAGATTATGCACAAAACTTAAATTATAACATGCTTCGAAATAAAAACAAAGGATTAAGAAACTATACCTTTGAAGAACCCTTCTTCAAATACAATCCCTCGATCGTTCATGAATGCAGCGAGCAACAACTCGAACTCCCTCGAACAGTAATGAGCAGCAACTCGATCCTCAAACTAACCGGACACTACCACAAGATTACCTTGGTATTCTCGATGTGAGAATCCAGAAGTGGTGGGCTCTGGCTTATTTTGGTTAGAGTGGAGGAGGAAGACGGTCGAGTAAACGATAACAATATCGTGTAGATAAGAAAGTCTATCGTATATACTAGATACTCGATTGTTTAGATATTGAAACTATCGTATAGTCTCTCAAGTGATCGTGTAGGCACTTGATTGATAATCTCATAAGTTTTTCACTTGTGTTTTAGAATAATTAAAATAATTTTATTTTATCCCAATTTGCCAGAAAACCGTATAACTACCCACTAAAGATGGTTATGGAGAAAAAGAAATTTAATTATCAAATAATTAATAAATATAAATAAATATGATAACTAACTTATCATATTATATTTATAACCTATAGTTTTAATATTGCATCATATAAAATATATAAACTATAGTCATTTTTCTTTATTTTATGACATTTAATATAAATCGTATTTATATTAAATTTAATAACTATGAATCTAATTCATAGAAATTATATTTGAATCATATTCCATTATTACTTCCTCCAATTAAATAATAATGTATCAAATACATTGTATCAATTATATCATATATAATTTAATTAATTTAATTATACCATATATAATCAAATTCCCTCTTATTAATTTGTACATTTCAAATTAACCTAAAAACTGATTCTCAACTTGAATCCATTGAGCTACCAAGGGGACCTTATGGACCTATGGCTTGAAGCTCCAACGATACGTGAATAACTGATTAAACTCTTTAATCACATTATCCACCATCTGTTAATTGTCGGGCATTCCACTAAAGACCGACAGCTGCACTACAGATATATTTCTGTGTCCATTGGATATAACCAATCAACAGTACGATGACCTTTCATAAATTGCTCGTAAGTATAGTTGGACCAAATTACCGTTTTACCCCTGTAGTTACATCTAACTCCTTAAGTACTACTGATTCCTCTAATGAATAATAAATCATAGTTCCACTATGACTAAACCCTTCTCGGGCCAAGAGAAGGTGTGACGCCACATTGTTCAAGACCCGAAATCAGCCTTTAAGGGAGCGATTTATCTACTTACCCCTGCTTTGGGAAATGAGTGAATTCCATATTGTGTAATTGAGTTCCCAGCTCCTCATTCAGAAGAATCCCCAAAATGGTAGGCTTGTTGAGTTGACGATCTGGCAACTCTCACCCATGCAAATCAAATGACCGCCCTTATAGACAAGAGTTCACAATTCACTCAAGATTAAGGTCATATTACCTATGGTCATCCTAGTGAAATGAAAGTCTCAATTATGAACGACGTTATATAACGAGACTAAACATTTCATGGTCTTGTCTTATACAAACTCCTTTGTATAAAATGTCCCCGCTTTCATGTCTAATACACGAATGATCAGGATTAGATTATTTGCAGCAATTTACAATATTCGTAACATCTACAAAGCGGGCTATACTTGTAGTGTCACCAGGATAAGGTATCCAGCCTTATCCATATACTACAGACCATTTAGGTCATCACTTAAAATACGATCCATTTATATGTCTCCACATACATGTTTAAGTTACAACGATAACCATGAATCTTAGTTTATTGGTTTGTGGTTAATGCAACTAAAATATCATATATTTCATAGACAATGTGAATAAAAATGTCATATATTATAAATCACAAAATGTTTATCTATACAAGTGTTTACAAACTACAGAACACTACGAGATTTAGAGCATCAACCCTAACAATCCTTTCGAACAAATTTGTTGTACAGTGATGTCGCCATTTTCTTCAAGATCATGAGTGTATAAAAGCTTCGGTGGAATATGCTTTATTATATCTCCTTTAATATATCCTCCTTTAATTTGAGTTATGTAAGCTGTGTTGTCTTCATATAATATCGTTGGAAGATTTTTATTAGAAGATAAGCCACATGTTTCACGAATGTGCTAAGTCATTGATCTTAGCCATACACATTCTCGACTAGCCTCGTGAATTGCAAGAATTTCAGCATGATTTTAGGAAGTGACCGTTATGGTTTGTTTCACCAATCGCCATGATATAGTAGTTCATTCACATGTGGATAGATAACCTGTTTGAGATCCAGTTTTGTGCGGATCAGATAAATATCTAGAATCTGCATAACCATGATATAGAAAAATTTGATTTATTTGAATAAAAAAAACCCATATCGATTGTTCCTTGGAGATAGCATAGTATATACTTAATTCCATACTAATATCTTTTTGTAGGAGAAGAATTATATCTAGCTAATAAATTTATTGAAAATGCAATATTTGGTTTTGTATTATTAGCAAGATACATAAATGCACCAATTGCACTAAGATATGGTACCTTAGAACCAAGAAGTTCTTCATTATCGTCTCGAGGTCGAAATATATCTTTCTTTATATCCAATGAACGGACTTCCATTGGAATATTTAATGGATGTGCTTTGCCTATATCAAATCTTTTCAAAATTTTTCTTGTATAAGTTCACTAATGAATAAATATTCCATCTACTAAATGCTCAATTGGCAAATCAAAGCAAAATTTTGTTTTTCCGAGATCTTTCATTTCAAATTCTTTCTTAAGATATTTTATTGCCTTTGAAAGCTCTTCAGGAGTTTCAATTATATTCAAGTCATCGACATATATAGTTATAATAGCAAATCCTGATTGTAATTTCTTTATAAAACACACAAACATATTGGATTATTTTGATATCCTTCTTTCAACAAATATCTACTCAGGAAATTGTACCATATTCGTCCTGGTTGTTTCAATCCATATAACATCTATATAATTTTATTGAATACAATTCCTGGAAATTTGATTATTATGTTTCATGTACAATTCCTAGAAATTTGATTATTATGTTTCATGTACCTTAAATCCTTATGGGATTCTCATATAAATATCATTAACAAGAGATCCATATAAATATGCTGTAACTACATCCATAAGATGCATGTCTAGATTTTCATATACAATCAGACCAATTAAATATCTTAGTGTAATTGTATTCACCACTAGAGAATATGTCTCCTCATATCAATACCAGGTCTTTGTAAAAACCCTTGTGCAACTAGTCTTGCTTTGTATCTTGTGACCTCATTATTTTCATTTCTTTTTCTCACAAATACCCATTTGTATTCTGCAGGTTTGATACCTTCTGGTGTTCGGAATATCAGTAAAAAAACCTTCCATTTTGAAAGTGAGTTTAATTCTGCCTCCATTACTTCTTTCCACTAAGTCAATCTTTTCTATGTCGACATTCTTCAACAGATTTTGGTTCAAGATCCTCATTTTCAGATATAATATCAAGAGCAATATTATAAGCAAAAATGTTGTCAATAACTACATTAGTTTGTTTCCATCTTTTTCCTGTCATGACATAGTATATTGAAATCTCATTATTATCTTTAGGTATTTCACATTTCTCACTAGTCATGTCGATGATTTCTTCATAGGTATTTACATCCTCAACCAAGTATTTTTTTACTATTAATTATTTTTCGTTTTCGAGGATTTTTATCTTTGGAACCCACTGGTCTACCATGCTTCTGACGTGTTCCAGACTTATTAGTGACAACTTTTTGTGTTGGGATATCAATTTTTTATGGACATTTGCAGCTTGTATATGTGACTTAGTTACTTTCTTTACATCTATAAATGCATTTGGTTGCTATATTTTGTAAATGAATTATTTCATGAACTTCAAGTTCACATTGATCTATACAGAAATCTAAATGAGACAATAACGATGCATTCTATGTAATTTCTTTTTCCAATTTCTTAATTCCTTCCCTTAGTGTTGGAATATTTGTCTCATTAAAATGACAAGCATCAAATCGTGCAGTAAATGCATCACCCATCAAGGGTTCAAGATATTTAATAATTGATGAGGAATCATATCTAACATATATTCTTAACATTCTTTGAGGACTCCTCTTAGTGCGTTGTTGGTGGAGCAATTGGAACATATACTACACATAAAAAAATTCTCAGATGGGAAATATTAGGTGCATGACCATAAGCTAATTGTAACGACGAATACTTATGATAATCTATTGGCCTAATGCGTACAAGTGACGCTGCATGCAAAATAGCATGTCCTCATACAGATGAAGGAAGCTTAGCTCTCATAAGTAATGGTCTTACAATTAATTGCAAACGTTTTATAAATGATTATGCTAAACTATTTTATGTATGAATATGAGTTACAAGATGTTCAATACTTATCTCAATTGACATACAATAATTATCAAAAGTTTGGGATGTAAATTCACTAGCATTATCAAGACAAATGGTCTTAATTGTATAATCAAAATATTGTGCTCTTAACTTAATCATTTGAGCAAGTAATCTTGCAAATGCAAGATTTCAACTTGATAATAAGCATACGTGTGACAATCTATTGGATACATATATTAATACCATAAAATATCTAAATGGTCCACTTGGTGGGTTAATAGGTTCACATATGTCACTATAAATTCGTTCTAAAAATGTAGATGATTCAGTTTCCACTTTAGCTGGGGATGGTCTAATTATTAATTTGCCTTGAAAGCAAGCATCACATGATAATTCATTAGATTGAAGAATCTTCTGGCTCTTCAATGGGTGTTCACTTGAATTCTCAATAATTCTTCTCATCATTATAGACCCTAGATGACCCAATCTATCATATCAAATAACAAATATATTTGGATTCATGAACTTTAGATTCATTGTTGCATATATTTCAATTACTCGTATATGAGTATAATACAGTCCAGAAGATAAAGCCGGAAACTTTTCTAATATATGTCTTTCATTTGAGACAGTAGAGATAATATATAGGCATTCCACATTATTCTTACTATCAGTCTCAATATGATAACCATTTGAATATATATATTTAAAACTTAGAAGATTTCTTTTTGATTGACTAGAGAACAATGCATTGTCAATTGTAAATTTTGTTCCACTAGGTAAAATAATATTTGCTTTTCCAAAACTTTCGATCAAGTTTGTAAAACCTGATATTGTATTTACTTTTGCTTTCAACATTGTCAATTTAGAAAAATATTTTTTATTTGTAAGTATTGTGTGTGTAATTGCACTGTCTACTAGACATAGATATTCTTTGCTCATTTTTGAATCACCCAACATATGAAAATGATCCATGTTTCTTCATTAAAAAAAAAATAATTACAATACAAAAAATAACACTTAAAATATACAAAAGTTACTAAAAAAAACATGAAGATAGATAAAAGAGAACAACAACATTAAGTCTAGATATTCTCAAAGTGAAAAGAAACACTTGAAGTTCCATCAACTGTAACAATCTTCTCTTCAGGAGATTCAAATAAGTCCGCTACATCCAAATTGTCATATGGGATAGGTCAAATATGTCATTATCCTGGTATGCAAAATTTGTTAATTTCCACATTTTTCTCTTTTTCTTTCAAGGAGGCTTGATAGAGGTCAATTAAATATTTTGCGTATGACAGGTACTTGATCAATGCCCAGTCATTCTGAATTAGAATCATTTATTTTCAATACTCTTTGAACTCTTATCTTGTGAGACTTTTCCTTTTTGATCATCATTTTGTATGGTTCTTTTGAAATTTGAATGATTAGAACGATCACCACAAAAATAGTAATTATTATTTTTTCCTCTGCCACGGTCCGACCTCGAACATGACCATGACCTCGACCACGATTATTAACATTCACAACATTCACTTCAGGGAATGGTGTTATTCCAGTTGGTCGAGATTCGTGGTTCTTCATCAATAACTTGTTATTTTGTTCGGCCATGAGAAGACATAAAATTAGTTCAGAATATTGTTTAAAACCTTTATCTCGATATTGTTGCTGCAGAAGTATATTCGAGATATGAAATGTAAAAAATGTCTTCTCTAACATATCAACATTGGTAATTTTCTCTCCGCATAACAATAATTTTGAACTGATTTTAAATAATGTGGAATTGTAATTACTTACTGATTTAAAATCTTGTAGTATTAAATGCATCTACTCATAACGAGCTTTAGGAAGAATAATTGTTTTTTTGATGATCATACATTTCTTTAAAAATTTTTCACAAGATACGAGGATTTTCTATTGTAAGATATTCAATTTATAATCCCTCGCAGAGATGATGATGGAGGAAAACTATAGCTTTTGCTTTGTCCTGGCTAGATGTTGTACTTCTTTCTTTAATTGTTTCTCCCAAGTTCATAGGATCCAAGTGACTTTCGACATGAGCACCCATGACAAATAATTATTACCATTAATGTCAAAGGCTGTGAATTCTAAGTTTGTAAAATTTGTCATGGCAACACTATCAGAAAATATTGTATTTATATTAGAAATTTAATATGTACTAAATATGCAAAATAACATTTAATTTATTAATTATAATAAGAAGAAAAAAACCAACCTATCTTTAGGATCTACCTTCAGGGATGGAAGCAACAAGAGCTCAAAATGATAATGTGTTGTGAAATTGAGAAGCACAATGGAGCACAATAGATATGGAAAAAATATAATATATAAAAAATAAAATAACTAAAATTATGAAAATTTAGTGAAAATTTGAAGTGAATTTCTCACCAATGTGTGTGATCTTAAGATCCACCAAATGTCATTATTTATAGGTAAAGTGGCAAGTAGGATGTGGTCTTATATGGATACCAAACATGAATAACTATAAAGCACATAGACAATATGAAGATATACACATAGCTTTTAGGACACTAAGCAATGGGCATTTATTTTTTTATAATATTTATAATACCTCTAAAATTATATATAAATTGCAATAGTTAAATTAAGTTGAGTGAAGGTTTAAATATCATTTTGATATCTGAAACTTTATGTTTATTCCATTTTTGTTCTTAAAATTCTAAAATATCTATTTTAGTCATGGAATTTTAACAGAAAAAGTCACTTTCCTTCTTGTCATATTATTTTTTCATATAATATCAACTTGCAAATTTGTGCTTGTCTATAACTTTTCTATAAAAAAAAAGGGTGTTTTCAATAACTTATACAGCTTGAAAGTATGCTCACATTAAAATATTAGTATACATACTCAAAACGATGGCATTATCTTGTTTTTTTTTTAAAAAAAAATTAAATTAAACATATGGTCGTATGGACGAAAAATGGTTAGTTTGTAAAAGTTCATAGATCAAAACAAATAATTAAAAAATTTAAGAATCAAAATAGGACAAATTTAAAAGTTGAGACTAAAATTAGGTTTAAACCTTTATCTAAAGCATATTAGTAAATTTGAACACCCTATGAAGTTAACATGTATGTGGAGTTAGGAAGTTTTAGGTACAAAATTGTTTGGTCTAAATTAGAAAGTCTATGTTTGAGGTGCAAGTTGACTTAAAAATCAGTGGTATCTGATGCAGTGTTTTGAAAACTAAAGATATATGATTTTTTCTAGCTATTCTTGTTTGCTTGACTTTTTGTCCAACCATTTAATTTCACACATTTTCCAATTTTTCAACACTTGATTGAGATGACAACATAAAAACTTCATGTTGGATTTAGTGCCTAAATCTTGTGGATCTCGTAGTTTGTATTTTGTAAATATAAATTATTTATTTAATAAACAAGAAGTATTTTATTGGACATTTAGATTGCATTGACTCAATCCAATAAACTAAGATCCAAGGTTATTTAATGTAGCTTGAACACTATGTGGTCGACATACAAGTGGATCATGTTCAAATAATAACCTAAAAAGTCTGTCGTATATGAATAAGATTGGATGCCTTATCCTGGTGACACTACGGATACGATCCACTTTGTAAATGTTACTAGGATTGTAAGTGTTACAAAATATATATTCCATATCGTTCATGTGGAGACATGTGCGTGTATGTATCCTGTATAAAGAGTTTATATAAGACCAGACCATGAAATGATTGGTTTCTCTTTATAATACCGTTACTTGAAGAGACTAACATTTCACTAGGATGATCATAGGTAACTTAACTTTAATCTTGCTTGAGTTGTGAACTATTGTCTATAAAAGCAATCATTTGATTTGTATGGGTGAGAGTGTCCAATTTTGCTGATTCAATAAGCCTACCATTTTGGGATTTGTCCGGGTAGGGAGCTGGGAATATAACTACACAAGATGAAACTCACTCTTCCCATCATTAGGAAAAGTAGATGAATTACTCCTATAATAGCTAACAATGAGGTATCACCCTCTCGTTGGCCTGAGAGGGGTTAGTTTATAATTAGACTATAAACTATTTGTTCATTAGAGGGATCAGTGGTACTTAAGGAGTTAGATGTAACTATAGGGGTAAAATGGTAATTTGAACCAATTGTAGTTATGAGCAATTCGTGAAGGGTCGACTTACTATTGATTGGTTATATCCGTGGACAAAAATATAACTATAGAGCGAAGAGTGCCAGTTGTCGGTCTTTAGTAAAGTGGCTGTCAGTTAATGGATGTTGATTAATTTAATTAAAGAGCTTAATTAATTAATCTCACATCATTGAAGCTTATAATATGTAGGTTCATAAAGTCTCCTTGCTAGTTCATTAAGGATTAAACCAGGAATAAGTATTTTGGAATAATTTAATTGTTCAAATTATTTAAGAAAAATAAGGGTATTGATTATAATAATACGCTTAATATAATGACATATAATGATACATTATATTATATAGTTAATTTTAAATGTGATTTATAATTAAAACTATATAGCACATGGAAGATAAATATTTAAATAATATTTATATATTAATTATATAAATGAGATTCATATAAATACTATAAATTAAAATTTAATATGAATGAAATTCATATTAAAACTACAGGTTGTAAGAGAGATTTGTATTTTAATAGGATTAAAATGCATATTATATGATTGATTAAATAAGAGTTAGTTAATTAATCATTTTAATTATATTATATTAATATAATATAATTAATCTTAACTCCCCATCACATGGGAGTTATTTTCACGATGGGTGAGGAGTTATTGTAACTCTCATTCCCCTTCTTCTTTATATTCAGAAAACAGAAGAGGGGTTGGTTGTTGTTGTGGAAAAGATATCTCTTAAAAAAAATTATTCTCTCTAAAAGATATTTATGTTTTTCCTTTCCCTCTCCGAAATACTAAAAAAAATCCCACAATTTCATTTCTTTTCGAAGAATAGCAAGGTCACTAAGGGTAGTATTCATTGAGTTTGCTGTTTGCTGTGTTCATGAGTTCGGGAAGATTTCTTGCTGTTAATGAAAAGAAGAGATCGTGATCTCAAGGAGAGGGTTATACATGAAGAGAAGTGTTCTACAAGGGTGAGTTTTTTCTTTCTCTTCCTCTCTCTAGAAAAGCATGCTTAGAGTTTAAAATATTTCTCTGTTTATTTCTCTGAATTTTGTTGTTGTCAAAATTGATATTAATTGTACGTCATTCACACGCTTCCTCAAAGAATTCAATTCCATCGATTGGTATCAGAGTCGATGAATTTTATTTTTCAATTTTGAAACGAAAATTAGAGAAAAGGTGGGTGAATTCTACATTATAAAAGTGGTTTGCAAAATAGATAATTCCGAGTTTGGTATCATAGATTGTTATTTTTTGCGTGATTTGATCATGTAAGGGCTATTGTTTTTGATTTTTTTAAATAATCAAGTCTGTAAGTCTGGATCGTTCATGATAAAGTGTTTGTTGTGAAGGTTCCTGAAAAACAGAGGCAGAAATTGGAAAAACAGAGAAGAATAGAGCAACATTTCAAAGAAGTTTCTAGGCGATCGTGCATGTCGCGTTGGGCGATTGTGCAAGCAGCACTAGGCAATTGTGTGTGTGTTGAGCTAGCGATCAAGTATTGATGCGCTTACGTTGCTGTGTGTTGGTACGTTGGACGTAACTAGGGGGATGCACTGAAGGGAGCTGCACATGAGTTTTTATTTTGTTTTTGTAATTTATTTTATTTTTATTTTGCCTAAAGGGTGCCAAAATTCGATGTATTTTACTGTTTATTTAATTTATGCATACGATGTATGATTAAATATTATATGTTGCATAATGTATGCCGTATAGTTTTAAAATCCCATATTAAGATAAACATTAATCATGCATCATATTTAATATAAATGTTATATTATATGGTTGTATAATGCTATAAGCATGCATATGCATCATAATTAATATAAATGTTATATTATATGATAGCATGTATTATTACGCATATCCATTCATCATACTTTAATATAATTGTTATATTGTATATCGGATATGCATGTTTTTCATTAGAGTTTATTATAAATGTTATATTATATGATGAAATGAAATTGCATTGAGCATAACTTTACTTAGTAAATATAAATGTTGTATTTAATTAATGCCATAATATGCAAGTTATAGGTTTTAATATTTCATTAATTTATAAAAGTTATAAGTTTAATTTATAGAAGTTATAAGTTTAATGAATTAGATTAAAATCTATAACAAAGAGTTGCATGCAAACATAGGTCCTAATTAATTTTAAATGGTTTAAAATTAATTCACCTAGACTTATGTTAAAATTATTTCTAATATGATTAGAAATAGGTCAATCTTTTATTTTTCTTTTAATAGGAATAATTCGAAAGAATAAAAGATTAAGTTCACAAAATAATTGTTTATAAGGGACATTTGTCTAAGGAATGTTCATCTAGGATTGGGGAATTTAAACAGACATAAACAGAACACCCCTACTTGAGAACCGATCTGAAGGTGAATTAGACAAATATTTTATAAGCATGCAATACATGATTAAGTTTATTAAAGTATTTAATGAACAAGACTCATATATTGTTAAATATCCAATATAAGAGTTATATTGGGCCAATTTAACAATGGATTTAGATAAATTATTAGCTTGATTTACTTAAGTTAATAAACCCTATGTTTTAAACACTTAGTGGGAGGAAAAAGGTATATGTAATTTGTCATTTTTCAACATATTCTCCTTAAAAGTTCACACCGTGAGATCCATGCTTGACTTCGTGATGCCTTGGGTCAATATCAAGATGAATGGAGAAAGTGGGAGAAGAACATGTTGTGAACCCGGATCTCCATTTTTCTACTTAAGTAAGTGATTAAGGGGTTAATTAAGAGAAAGTTAAATCCTATGTTATGTAAATAATCTAATAATTTTACAATTTTCATAATAACTGTAATAATTGTCACCTTTTATGAATCAACAATTAGTAAGAGTGAATGTAAACTATAATGGTTAGGTATTATAGTTAAGATAACCATATTTGATCCTGGAGTACGAGTAGAGAGGACCCTAAAAGGATAAAAAGAAGAGAGAACCTTGAAGACTTAAATCCTGAATGGTGAAGAAAGGATTGAAGAACTGAGGAATATAAGAAAATTATTTGGGAAAATTCGTGTGGAAGTTGCATGGAGATAAACCATATTCACAGTAGCTAAGAGATTGGAAAGAATGAGAGTGGGAGGAGCGACACCAGCGAGAGTGGAGGCAGCGAGAGAATGGGAGAGAGCGAGATTGATTTGAGTGAGATAATGGGAGAGAGAGCGAGATTGGAGAAGAGCGAGAGTGGAAAAGAGAAAGTTTGAGAGAGAAAGTTAAAGAGAGCGAGAAAGTGGGAGAGAGCGAGAGTGGAGAGAGCGAGAGAAAGTGGGAGAGAGCGAGAGCATCTTGAACGCCTCATTCGAACATCACGCCCACGCGATCGAAGGAAACCACCTGTGTATCGAACGGCCGGGCATTTATGTGTTGAATTTGGCCACGATCTTATAGATTATGCATTGAAAACCCTAAATTGAATACAAAAAAAAGATTGAAGATGCAAGGGCCAATGTCAACCAAAATTAGGTGTCTTATTAAGAGAAATTCTTAAACCCTAAGAAATTGTGGTGGATGCGTATGGAAAGAACACCTTGAGGTAAGTTTGCGTTGATGAGGGGAGAAGTAACCACTTGGCCATGAAGCCAAGTAGGTGGTATCAACACTATAGGAGGTTTGAATGTCTATAAATAGAGCCTTTGGGATTTCATTTTCAAATCACAAATCATAAAATTCATAAAAAGAGGGGGAAAGTAAAGTGCATTGGACAGTGAGGGTGGAAGAGAATGCATCAATTTGAGATGAGGAGATCTCCCAATCTACTCGAGCATTTGATGTAATTCCAAAGCCATCTAAAAGATAAAAGAGTCTAGTTTTCATGGTGAGGCTGTCGGAGAAGAAGCTCTAAGGAATTTGCTGGAGAATGAGAAAAAGATAGAGGGGTCGAGCTATCAGGTAAGCTGGGCCAGTCTTGATGTTTGGATGATTCCGGCTAAACCATGAAGAGTTATGAGCTAAGATTTTATGGTAAGATTCTTGACATTTTAGAATAATTTTATAGAAGGAAGTATCTCAAAATAAGGTTTAGAACTATGAGTAATCTAAGCTGTAAGTTGGATCTAGATTCTAGGGGTAAAAATGTGAGTGTTATAGCTTTGATAATTAACACATAGTGTGAGTGTTATAGCGTTATAGTTTCAATATATCGTGAGTGTTAGGTTGCTTTGATAAATAAATGCATAGTAGGAGTGTTATTATAGCTTGGATACGTACTGTGATTGCCATATAACTTTGATATATTATGAGTATTATATAACTTTGGTACGTTGCTGAATGTTATACAACTTTAGTATATAAATGCATATTATGAGTATTTACTTAGCTTTATACTATGATATAGGATTATATGCATAAGTAAATGCAAAATATATGCTTTTGGTGATATGATGATTGCCATGATATTGTTTATGTAATAACTATGGAAACTGCGATTATGCCCGGGATGTGGTTAGCATGCTTAACAAAAAGGTGCTTGGCGGGAAAAATTGGTCGGCTTTCGGTCGGCGAAAAATAATGGCTGACTTCGGTCGGTGGGAAATAATAGTCGGTGACGACCGGTGGAAAATATGGTCAAGTACCTAAGCATGACTAGCGGGATAAATAAAATGGTCGATGTGCACATTGGCGGGAATTGGGGTCATAGGAAGGTTTCCATAGATGATTGTATTGATTGATGAATTGATATGCATGCTACATGTAGCTTTTGGGATAAAGATTAATGGTTGCATGATTATATCTTTGACTGTGCATGAGTTATAATGCGAGTGTTGGCATGTGATTGATTTCCCAAAAAATGATGATTTTCAAAGTGAATTTCATCTTAAAAGAACCATTCACTGGGCTTAGTAGCTCACACTCTTCAAAATGTTTTCTTAATTCCCCCCCCAAGGTAGTGGAAGATGAGAAGTTTCAGGGTGCTGTTAAGGTCAAGGTCTGCCACGTTGCCCTAATTACACTTCCGGAGAGTTTTTACAGTTGTCGTTGTAAACTTTGTTGTTAAGTCCTTAAGTTGTATAAACGTTATATCACTGTCGTAATAAAAAGATGGGTCTACTTAATCTGTTATAGTTTATCTCCTTGACTTAATCATTCCGCTGTGTATAAGTTATAGTATGGTATTAGAGTTATTCCGCAAGAATCATTAGGCAGTAAGTGTTAGCTCAAGGGTTGATAACTGCTACAGTCGCATCCCTTTTCCAGGCTGAGAAGGTGGTCTGAGGGCAGGGTGTGACACATGTGTCAACATATTCTATGGTCTTCTTCATTAGTTTGCAACGTTCTCTCATGCTCGGCCGCATAGTGCACTGAGAGCATCCCCCTTAAGGTATTTGCATGGAAAGGAATAGAGCGAATTCCAGAAATGGATAAGATTGCTATAGTCAATTGCACCAATTATGTTCTTCTCCAAGACAGGCTAATTGAGGCAGGGTTATAGGGTTGAAAATGAAGGGATACACTTACAAGAAAACATTAAGAAAGTTAATGATTTATTGACCAAATCAATTATAATCAAATATTATAGGAATAAGAGTTATTATGGTATAATATTTAATTGAGAATGTCTTAATTCAGTGAAAGAATAACTGTACATTCCGAGGTGACATTTATTCTAACTCATTAAAGTATCATTGCAAAGTTAAATGTTATTAAGGTTTATTAATGTTTTGCTAAATATGATTGGCTTAATGATTTTTTTGCTAAAATACATAATATAAATAATTTGTTTTGTTTCAACAATTTTTATAATCATGACTAGCGCTGTTATCTCTTTGGTTGGTGCCGACAAATTAACCAATGAAAATTATATTAGTTGGAAAAATACGATAAACACTGTCTTAGTCATCGACGATCTCAAATTTGTTCTAAGAGAGGAATGTCCTTCAGTCCCTGGACTCAATGCATCACAAAATGTCCGCGATACCTATGACAGGTGAACAAAGATCAATGACAAGGTTCAAATCTACATTTTGGCAAGTTCAATTGAAGTCTTGGCTAAAAAACATGAGACCATGATAACTGCACGCAACATCATGGAGTCATTGTGTGAGATATTTGGGTAATCGTCCACACATATCAAGCATGATGCTCTCAAGTTCATCTTCAATGCTAGGATGAACGAGGTGTTAAAGTAAGATAACATGCAGCGAAAGTATCAAGGATCCATAAGCATTCAAATTCACTAAGTTTGGCAGAGATTAAAGCATGCTCATCTAAATAAGAGGGTTTTGGATCATACCTTTGTAGAACTCTTCAAGAACTTGATCAAACAGCAACAGTCTTCACCAAAGATCACCGTGAACCACCTTAAGATCTTCCCCACTATCCTCTTGGAGCTTTAGATCGAGTTGTGAGACTCAAGAACAACTTGAAGCAATGTAAAACAGAGAAAAGCTCACAACAGCACACTTCCGAAGAACCCTTTCTTCTAGTTGAAGTTTTTTCTCAAAATTTTTGTGTAATGCATGCCTTCAAATCACCCCATTCTTCTTTATTTATTGCAGATTAATATGCAAAGAAGAGATGTTCATGGCTTACAACTCATGCTTGGAGTTTAATGAAGAAGAGGAAGTGGGCTTTGTGTGAGCATGAAGAAGACGATAATGGAAAACCATGTTTTTCCATTTTGTGCATGCAAGCAATTTTTCAATTTTATCTTTAAAACCAAAATCTTCATTTTAAAATCATTTTGATATTAAAACTGAAAAATAAATTTTCTAAAATTAATTTCACAAATTAATTTTAAAAATATTAATCAATTTAATATCAAATATTAAATTAATTTTTGCACAAATTCATCTTCATATATTTAAATCATATTTAAATATATATTCTCCTATTCCATTTAATTTTAATTTGAACGTTTCAAATTAACCTCTCAAGCTACTCTAAAGCTTAACCATTTACGAGCTAGTAGGGGGACCTCACGGACCTACAGATTATGGGCTCCAACGATTCGAGATTAATCGGCTAAACTTATTAGTCCAATCTAACCCCCATTCATTAACTAATGGGCACTTCACTATAGCCCATAGTTGAACTCCCCCCACTGTGGATATATTATGTCCACTTTATAACCATAATCAGTAAGTCAATCCTTCATAGGTTGTTCGTAATCACAGCTAGGTCAAAATTATCGTTTTACCCCTGTGAATATATCTTGTTCCTTAAGTTCCTACTGACCATCTAATGAACAATTCTGATTCATAATTCTTATGAATCAAATCCATTCTTTATCATGAGAAGGCGGGGCCCCGATTGTTCAAGACTTGGAATCAGTACTTAAGAGAACAACATATTTGCTAACCCTAAATCGGGTAGGAGTGAATTCCAGCTTGTAAGGCTATGTCCCCAGCTATTCATCTGGTCTTATCCCAAAATGGGAAGCTTATTGAGCAGTGCTGTTGGACTACTCTCACCGTTTGCAGATCAAAGGATAGTCCTGAACAAACAGGAGTTCATAGCTAGCTTAATATTAAGATCGAGTTAACCTAGGTTATTTGATAAATGAAATAGTCAGTTTTAATAGTAAACGGTCGTTATAAAGAAAAGTGACTCTTTTCATGGTCTAGTCATATGCAAACTCATTACATAGGATACCCTCACTCACATGTCACAATATGAACAATTTGTGGATCACATCATTTGTAGCACTTTACAACTTCTTGTAACAACTATAGAGTGAGTCACACCAATAGTGTTACCAGGATGGGATACCCAATTTCATCCATATACTTATTAGACCATTTTGACTATATGCTATTAACTTGATCCTGTTTATGTCACTACATAAAGTTACAGTATTCAGACTATAGCCAAGGATATGTTTATTGGATTTTCATAATAACATGCAAAATCAACAAGTCATTATTATTGATAAATAGAATGTTTAACATGAACTGTGAGTACTGGGACATTCCCAACATGAGAGAGGGAACATGTCTTAACATGATTGTCCACTTCAATGTGGTAGAGATGAACGAGGTTTTCATAGATGCGTCCAACTAGGTAATTCTAGAGACTCTTCCAAAGAGTTTCCTGCAGTTCCGCAGCAACACTGTTATGAACAAAATAGAATATAATCTTACCACCCTTCTCAGCGAGCTGTAAACTTATGAGTTCTTGATTAAAGTCAAAGAACAACAGGGGGAGAAAAATATTGCCAATTCCTTGAAAATTTTCCTTAGGGGTTCTATCTCTTGAACTAAGTTTGCACCTTCTTCTTTAGACACAAAAATTGAAGAAAAAGAAAGGTGGTAAGGGGAATAAAGCTACCCCTGCCATTGTTGCCCAAATGAGAAAAAAGGTCAAGGTTGCAAAAAGAACCTATTGTTATTGCAAACAGGAAGGGCACTAGAAAAAAAACTACCCAAAATACTTGTCTGAGAAGAAGGAAAAATAAGGTAAATATGATTTACTTGTTTTAAAAAATTGTTTAGTGGAAAATGACAATGCTATCTGGATACTTGATTCAGAGGCCACTAACCATGTTTGTTCTTTTTTACAGAAAATTAGTTCCTGATAGGAGTTGGAGACTGGAGACATGACTTTGTAGGTTGGAACAAGGTAGGTCGTCTTAGCAGTTGCAGTTGGAAGCTTAAAGTTATTTTTCAATTCTAAATTTATATTGTTAGACAATGAATATTTTGTTCTTGATTTCAAGAGGAATTTGATTCCTATATCTAGTATATTGGAGCATTTTTATAATATACCATTTGTTCGTGATAAAGCATTTATTTCAAAAAATGGTATTGATATTTGTTCAGTAATAAACAAAAATAAGTTGTATGTGCTAAGGCCATTAGCATAAAAAATGCTCCATAATGTTGAAATGTTCAACACTATAACTACACAAAATAAAAGACTAAAAGTTTCTAAAAAAAATGCTCATATTTGGCATCTAAGATTGAGTCACATAAATCTCAATAGGATTAAGGGATTGGTCAAGAATAGACTTTTGAAAGAGTTAGAAGAAAATTATTTACCTATATGTGAATATTGTCTAGAAAGAAAAATGATAAAACAAACATTTTACTAAGAAAGATTATAGAGCCAAATAGCCCTTAGAACTTGTACATTCAGAACTTTGTGGTCGAATGAGTGTTATGGCAAGAGGAGGGTATGACTAACATCACTTTTATAGATGTTTGTTTTAGATATGGGTATGTTTACCTAATGCAACATAAGTCTGGCACATTTGAAAAGTTTAAGGAATACAAGACTGAAGTTAAAAATTTATTGGGTAAAAATATGAAAACAGTTCGATCAAATCGAGGTGACGAGTATTCGGATGCAAGATTCCAGGACTATTTGGTAGAACATGGAATCACATCTCAATAACATATCAACTCTCAACATTTGGTACACCTCAACAAAATGGTGTATTAGAGAGAAGGAATAGAACCTTGTTAGACATGGTTTGGTTGATGACGAGTTATGCTTTTTCACCTAACTTGTTCTAAGGTTATGTAGTGGAGACTGAAGCTTATCTTTTGAACCAAGTTCCATCAGAAAGTGTTTATGAAAAACATTTTGAACTATGGAGAGGCCATAAAAGCAATTTATGACATCTTAGAATTTGGGGTTGTCTAGCTCATGTGCTAATGATTAACCCAAAGAAATTGAAACCATGTTCGTAATTATGTCTATTTGTAGGCTATTCTAAAGAAATGAGAGGTGGTCTCTTTTATGATCGAAAGAAAATAAAGTATTTGTATTGACAAATGCAACTTTCTTGGAAGAAGACCACATTAGGGAGCATAAACTAAGAAGTAAAGTCATATTGAATGAACTTTCTAATAGAACTATTAAATCTTTAATAAGAGTTGTTGAAGAAGCTAGCACTTCAACAAGAGTCGTTGATGTTGCTTCATTTAGTCAAGCACATTTTTCTCAATAATTGAGGGAGCCTCAACATACTAGTTGGGTTATAACCTAACCTTCTCGCTATTTGGGTTTAACAGAAACTTAAGTCGTCATACCAGATGATGACATTGAGAATCTATTGACCTACAAGCAGGCAATGGTTGATGTGGACAAAGATGAATGGGTTAAAGCCATGAACCTGGAAATGGAGTCTTTGTACTTCAATTCTATTTGGGATCTTGTAGATCAACCTGATGGGATAAAACCTATAGGTTGCAAATGGATCCACAAGAGAAAAAGAGGTGTAGATTGTAAGGTACAGACCTTTATGGCTAGATTAGTGACAAAGGGTTATACCTAGGTTGAGGATTGGATTATGATGAAATTTTCTCACCTATTGTCATGTTAAAATCTATCCACATTCTGTTGTCCATTGCCACATATATAACTATGAGATATGACAAATGGATGTCAAGACTGTCTTTTTGAATGATAATGTTGATGAGATTATCTACATGAATCAATCAGAGGGATTCATTGAACAAGGCCAAGAGCAAAATGTTTGCAAGCTCAATTGGTCCATTTATGGATTGAAACAAGTATCTCGATCTTGGAATATAAGATTTGATAATGCAATCAAGTCTAATGGTTTTGATCAAAATGTTGATAAACCATATGTATACAAGAAGATCATCAACAATTAAGTAGCTTTCTTAGTATTTATATGTGAATGATATCCTACTCATTGGGAATGATGTAAGTTTATTGACTGATATAAAGAAATGGTTAGCTGCTAAATTCCAAATGAAACATTTGGGTGAAGCACAATTTTTCCTAGGGATCCAAATTATTATGGATTGTAAGAACAAAACACTGGCCTTGTCTCAAGCATCGTATATCGACAAAATGTTTGTCAGATATTCGATGCAGAATTCCAAGAAAGGTTTATTACCTTTCATGTCACACCCCCTCTCAGATTACCCTCTTAACCTGAAAAGAGATATAACTGCAGCAGTTACCAACCCTTTTGTTGATATTTACTGCCTACTAACCTGCTTAGAAATGATAACAAACATGCATATAAAAACATTCAACAACCAACAAACACAAACCAACAGGGTTTCACACATAGCCAACATACAAACAGAATGCACACAACACAAGATCCTGTAGGTCTCAGCTTGCTAACCTAGTCCCCATATGATCAAAACATGTGTAAAGAAATTTACAGACAACCACCTAAACTTCTTTGTAACTAGAGTCTTTGAGTGGCGGAGCAACAACAGAGTTATCTTTTGGGGAGTTGACCGCTACCTAGAGAAAAGGAAACATTTAAAATGGGGTGAGCTACTAGCCCATGAGTGACTTAATAAAACATAGTTCTCATGCTTAAAACTAGAATTAGAAAGCTAAAACTGAAACTGGAAACTTGCCAAGCAATAGTACACATAAAACTCTTAAACATAACATTTATGGAAACTTAGCTAAACTGATCCTTAGTTGAAAGAGAGAACCCTTTTTGTTTAAACCCTCACCATCAAGCCTTAGTAGAGAGAGAACCATTTTACTTGATCCCTTAACGTCAACTACCTACGTGCACATGGTTATAACTAAGTACCGTCATACCTTAGGTAATACCGCTCATATACCTTATCTAAGTTCTTCAGTATCGAGCTTAATGTATCATAAACTACACTTACTGAATCATGTATACTTAAATTATAATGACATAAACTGAGTTCAACGTTCAGCCTTGGCATAACCTTCAACGCATGCTTTAAGTATTGAAATTAGTTTATAACTAAAACTTGTCGTAAAGCCATTCTTTAAAGAACTAGCATGTGTTTCATAAATCATGCTTCATCAACTATCATGCGTCGGAAACATAAGTACATAGGTTTGCTTGGTAAACTTCATTGTAAAATAACTAGCATGAGATAAATCTTTCTTTTGAAACATGGATTTCTAATAACAATATAAAACACTTAGTCACTCATGGCTTTGGAAATTCATTTTAAGGTTAGTAAGCTTCTCCTATTGGTGTCAACCCTGTGGACATAAACATGCTTTAACTAGTAGAAATGGTATTTTTTTTTTTTAAAGATTAACATGCACATCTAAGCTCATATTTTCCTTAACACATTGGTCTTACCTCTCAACGTCTACCTTACTATGCATTGAACACTTAGAAATTTCTTTAGGTTTTTAACCTTGGCTATGCAACAATCACACACCCTCATCGCCCATGACATATACGTTCATCCCAAGGCTAGCGCTCCATTGGCCATAACTCAACGCACAACCCTCTCCTTATGCATCAAAGCATTCCATGCTCGCATACACAGCCGCACGCTCAGGTCATTGTATGCTAACACTCACTTCTGTCCTTGCACACACGTCAAACAACAAGTTGTCTGCTTGTTTATCTCAAGTAGCTGCCTGCTTGTTCAAAATTTCCAGATTCAAATTACCATTCAAATAACTCATTTTTCAAGCCCCTTCTCAAAAAAGTTTCTTCTACAGACTTGCCTAACATACTTACCTTAAAATTTAAGCTTAGAATTCCTCGTGGTTTGGCCAAAAACTCCAATTCTTTATCACTGGCCCAAGTTCACCCGTGAAGTCGACCCTTTTGCCATTTCTTCAGTTTCTAGCTCAATTCCTTTGAAGTTTCCTTCCGGCAGCCCTACCTTATCAAGTAGACTCCAAGCTTTCAAATGGCTTTAGAATCACCTCAATAGCCTGAGTAGTTTTCCAAAACTGTGCATCTGAAGTCACTCTTTCTTTTATACTTGAGTCTGCATGCTTTTCTTTAACTATTAAGCTGCCACCTCATCCGTTAAGCGGGATTAATTTATCTAACCTCTATAGTTGTTCACTTAAAACGGTCATTTAGCTGATTATCTTCCCAAATTCTCAACGCATGGCTACTTGTCATCAGCACTCCATCGTAGCTCACTTCCTTTGCCATCACACTATTGGGATTGATGCCCTAAAGTCTCGTGTCCTATAGTTTGTAAACAGTTTGTACGAATGCTTGTGTTGTAGAATATATGATATTTACTTCACATCTTATTTTTTCCTCAGTTGCATGTTTTATTTGCTTTACCACAAACCAATAAACATAAAATCCCTGGTTATCTGTATGTAACTCAAGCATGTATGTGGTGACATACAAGTGGATTATGTCTTGAGTGATAACCAATATGGTCTATAGTATATGGATATAGGAGGGAAACCTTATCCTGGTAACGCTACGGATGCGGCCCGCTTTATGGAATGGTCACAAGTGTTGTGACTTGGCATAGATGGTCTGCTCTTGTTCATTCCTGTTGGGGACACGCGAGTGGAGGCATCCTTTACAAAGAGTTTGTATAAGACCTAACCACGAAGTGTTAACGTCTCGTTATATAACATCGTTCATGACAGAGACTTTACTTCACTAGAATGACCATAGGTAACATGGCCTCAATCCTTAGTGAGTTAAGAACTTTTGCCATTGAGGGCGGTCCTTTGATTTGTATGGGTGCGAGGGCCAAGTCGCCGATTCAAACCTACCATTTTGGGGATTCTTATGATTTAAGAGCTGGGAACTTAGCTACAAAAGATGGAAGTCATTCCTTCCCCGATATAGGGGTAAGTAGATAAATAGCTCCCTTAAGGGCTAATTTCAGGGCTTGAACGATGTGGTGCCACACATCTTCTCTTGGCCCGAGAGGTATTCACACATAGTTGGACTATGTTGTATTGTTCGTTAGAGGAATCAGTGGTACTTAAGGATTGAGATGTAACTACAGGGGCAAAATGATAATTTGGCTCAGCTGTACTTACGGGCATTTGTGAAGGGTCATCATACTCATGATTGGTTATATCTGATGGACATAAAAATATATCTATGGTAAGAAGAGTTCAGTTGTTGGTTTTTAGTGGAATGCTTGACAGTTAACGGATAGTGGATCTCGTGGCTAAAGAGTTTAGTTAGCTATTCACGGACTATTGGAGCTTCGAGCCACAAGTCCATTAGGTCCCCTGGGTAGCTTGAATAAAGTCGAGAATTAGTATTTGGGTTAATTTGAAATGTTAAAATTGACAAGAGGAAGTTCGATTATATATGATATAATTGGACTGGTTAATTATATATGATACAATTGGCTAAATGTATGAGATACATTATTTTGGAGAAAATTAGATACATGATTTATATCAAGTAGAGAAGTAATTACTATAGTAGATATGTGATATCAAACTATAGGGTAAGAATATAATATGATTATATTTATTAATGATTTAATTGGTTAATTATATGATGATTGGCCTAAAATTTCTCTCAGACGTGCATGAGTGGGAAAAATGACGTCGGTTATTGTAACCGAAGAATAAAATGATTTTTTTTTTCATTTTGCAAAGTTCGAAAAAGTTCAAAAAAGTTCGGAAAAATTTTGGCATTGGTGTGGAAACATAAAGGATCGCATAAATCAAGAGCCTATACAATAGTCGCTCTGCGCCTAAACGATCGCACACTAGTTTCTAGATGTTCGCTTAGCTTTCCTAAACGATCGTATAGTGTGCCATGTTTTCTAAATAATCGTCTACCTTTTCCTAAAAGACCGTTTAGTAAAACCTACACGATTGTGTAGCTTCTTCTAAACGATAAGCATTTAGCTATACGATAGCTTTCTTTTCTCTCCCATTTGCTTATCATCTACACGATTAGTTCTTCCTCCGACCTTTACCAAACTCACTAAAGACCACACTTTGGGTTCCCACTCCGAGAATACCAAGGGTTGGTGGTGTCATCCTCGCTGCATTCATTTGTTCGTGATTGATCATGCTGCTGTAGCCAACGCATTTGTTGGGCGATAAAGATCGCGTAGAGGTCTTCTGCTACGTTTGAGTTCCAAAACTTGAAGAGGGTTGATAGTATGAGAACTCTTTTCCTTATTCTTTAGTGTTCAAAGCATGCCATTAATTACTGTTTGTTTACATAACTGTATGTTCGAATGTATATGGTGCATTTCAGTCACAGTGAAACTGGAAAGATCTGAATGTCTTCACGGATGCTCTTCGTTAAGAGATCCTTCAATATAACCCCTTGGGCATATGTTTCAAGGTCATCGCTTACACCAATGCACATTCCTTTGGATGCATGCCTTAAGGCCATCGCTAACCTAGGCCCTCTTCCCTAGCTTGCAATGTGATAGCTGGTAGAAATACAAACTATTGTAGCCTTTTACTTAGAATTATGAGGGTAACAAGCAGAATATGCATTGATAATACTAAGAATTTATGTGAAAAGTGAGCTTGCGTAGATCAACACTAAAAATCCTCGCTAACCTTGTATCATGCGTTTTACGACGTCAAAATGTCTATTTTTGTAGCTATCGCAGAAATCGATCACATGTGCTGATGCCAAACCATCGCAAAGTTGATCGCATGTGTTGATCTTAATAAAGATCAGTTCGTTGCATGGAATGCCACAGCTACAGAGTCATAACCGTGATAGAAGGTCGATCGCAAAGTGAGTGGAATGTGTTGATACTTCAAGAGAAACAAGCATGAACACATAACTTGGGAGTATAAAAAAGATAAGATGATGTTGACATTTCACCGACCGCGTCAGAAGTGGCAGTGATTCAGAGCGGGACCACCAATGCTGTCGGCATTTGAGCTCTATAAATAGAGCCTTAAAGCCTAAATTTAAGGTATTCGAACTTCTGCCTTAAGATGGATCCTTGTGATCACAGATGAGAGCATGAACAGACATTCTTTGAGGATTTTCCACCTTCACAGCCCCTTCCGAATGCTGATCGGAGTTATGCCAGAGATAGAGCTCGAGAGATACTTCTTCACCATGCATCCATGGTGCCACCAGCAGCCTTGACGCATTTCCGATGAAAAGCAAGAGATTGTTTGCATCTAGCCTTCCACCTCTCCTCCTACCTCTGTATTGTATTACATTTTGGCTTAAAACATTAATACATTTTTTAATCAAAGCATCTATTAATTCCTTCAGCTCCATCTTCTTCATCTTCTTCTTCTTTATCATTGTTTACTTTTATCGTTTAGTTATCAAAGGTAGTCTCATACTCAATCGTGCAGCCTAAAGATTGGACGCATGTAGCAACCCATCAAGAGGTGTTCGTTGCGGGGGTATAATAAGTTAATCTTCTTCGTTTGGTGTGAGGTGGTAGCGACATTTGTCTATGAGCTTTGTAATGCTTATCTAAGAGCTGATTAGCCACAACTAACTGCTTGAGAGGGTGAATAGTGAAACACACTAAAGAAAAGTAAGCATTGTTCTTAGAGATAGACACGATCTTATGCTCGATGCAACCATGCATTATAGAGATATAGGCATGCGGCTTGCCACCGAGAGGTGTGCGATGCATTAGTGTAGCGAGCTGGGATTACTTGGGCGACCTAACATAATGAATATTATTATGTGTTAGCAACTGCTGCATCTCTACCAATTTTCATAGTTAAACTTCCATTGCTCAATCTGTTTAGTTAGAAGTAGGAGTAGCGCATAATCCTTTAACCTTTGTCTTTTTACATTTATTCACCGCCTCAAACGCATTACTTCAAAAACATTATTGAGTTATAAGCCCCTGTGTTTGACCTCGGATCATCCCGAGAAACTAGCGTTCTCGTTATACTTGGCGAGAAAGTAAAAAAACTTGTGGCAGGAACGCATGGTCATCGCATACATGCTTAAACGCTTATTGTATATTTTCTAGTCCAACGCATGATCATTGATGCATGGAGATCAATGCATAGCATAAGACACATATTTATTTTCCTCTTTCCTTTTCCAACGCACCACAATGCCAATGCCTTGCATCACAAACCATCGCTTAGACAACACACCCTTGCTATTGCCTAGACAACATACCCTTGCCATCGCTTAGCTCCTTGGCCGCATGTCCTTTCGACCAACACATGGCTTCAGTCTTAACACAAAGCTTCTTAGCCAGCGTCATCACCTCGCCAACATGCCTTGCCTTGCCACACGCATACCCACTATTCAACGCACATTCTGGCATATCTTTCATCTTCACCCCGCGTAGGATTGTGGCCAACGGATAGTCTTCACAGCTCGTTCACTGGCCAGCGCACATGCCCAACCTCAATGCCTAGGCTACCTCACGCATGCCTTGCTCTCAATGCTCACATTTCTTACGACCAACTCCTAGTCTACACTCAGCATCTTTCCTCGTGCCTACCATGCATCCAAACAACCTCAAGAGGACTTGATTGCTGCATACCATGCCCCAAGCTTCAATTCATCAAACCTCCGATGCATGGTATCCTCACACAAATGCATTATGGCATCCATACGTAGTTCTATACTTAGCCAAATTTCTTCTCGCTAAGGCCAACCTTAAAGCTACCCAAGGCCATTCACTTAAACACTTAGAATTTCTTCCTTCACTCTTCTTATCCTTCAACCTTTCCCCTACAATATAACATTAACGTATATGTAAATCTACTCAACATATACATTAACATATCTCTGTAGGAAAAGTAGGGTTCATGGTTTACGTTCCAGGTGTGAAATTATCGTTTCTAAGGAACAATGTCCTAAGAAATCTCAAAAGGTTGAAGAGATGAAATGAATTCCCTATGTATATTCATTGGAAAATGGCTAAGATTATTCTTAAGTATCTTAGGAGAACGAGAAACTATATGCTTGTGTATGGTGCTAAGGATTTGATCCTTACACGATACACTAACTTTGGTTTTCAGACTGATAACTAGGAAATCCACATAAGGGTCAGTTATCACTCTTAACGGAGGAGTGATGCTTGATTTTATGAAATGGAAATGTGGATGATAGGCATTAATGAAATTGCATTGTGCACTCAAGTTTCCTCAGCGGCATCCAAGTGTAAATTTGTCTGAGTTTCCTGGTAAGTCTAGGGTCGAACATAGGGATTTGTGAAAACAGATTACGTTGGTAATTTTTACGAAAGCCTTGCGGTAACCAAATAAATTAATTGTTAGCTTCTTATTGATTGCGTTAATGAAGAAAATAAACAAAATGTGACAGATTTGAGAAAAGTCAGTTGTGTGATAGATGCACTGCGTATGCGATGAACAGGTTGAGAAGATCTTTAGTTAACGTTACTTGGGAATGCGTCAGACTATGCGATCATGCTACCCCCATGCACAACATGTCATTTTCCAATGCAAATGTGATGCTCCTAAGTTTAGGATGCATGTGTTGAATGCAAAAGTGTCCATAGAGCTTATCCCTGTCTATACTCTTGTCCTATGCGATGATGCAAAATGCATAAAAGTAAGGTGACCGCATACAATCGTATCCTATCTCTAGGATGCATACGATGCGCTGCGTTGATAACAAATAGTGCTCATTCCTAAGCTCCTATCTCTTGATTATGTGTTCTAATTTAACTTTCTCGAGCCTAGATTCTAACCTGACCTTGAGTATCTCTAATGGACGAATGAAGCATACATAATACAAGATAATTGCATAGCATGAAGATTCCCTAGTTAAATGCTTCTCAACCCATTCAACTAATTTAGCTACTCATGCGTAAATAACAGAGAGTGAACAGATATAGAGAAATATATTCTATTTTGATAAATGACTGGAGTACAAAATGACAATGGAAGTTAAAGGTAGAGAGCCTGGTAGCAATTCCTTGTTGACCAAGGCTTTTACACTATAATCTCTATTCGGTTATAAAGATGTTCCCGCTTCCATAGGTGTCGGCCCTTTCTCTGTCCTTGAAGCTTCCGGCGCTCTCCCAAGCTTACCAGAATGATCTATTGGCACAACCTTCCCTCTTGCGTCTGCCTTAAAACGAATGAAAACTATGAACAAGGGCGTGCAAACTTGTGGAACAAAGAATAGTGAGCTGGTGAACCTCTTCTCTGAAGGCTGCCTTTGGTATTTATAGACATCCAAGGTGAACGACGGCTTCTCTCTCATGATTGTATAGATGGGACGGCTTTAATTCCTGACTGATGCGCCATATATTTGTCACAGAAAAACTGAGTGTAATTTGTGATCGTTATCGGTTGCCAACTTAATTCGGATTTGACTGTCATCAGCTTTTTGTCCCATCGCGATTAATTGGCCTTTCACCCAGATGCGCCTACCATGTTGCGCTGACCAAGTTGCGGTGATCCTTCTCGGACGAATGTTTGCAAGCACAATCATCACAAAGCCTTGCAATGAAGTTGCGCTCGACCGATGATTTCCTATGATTGCAATTATTGCATTGCGTCAACACATATTTTGCACAAAAATACAAAAATCAGTTGTTCT
This sequence comes from Benincasa hispida, assembly GCF_009727055.1. Taxonomy (NCBI): domain Eukaryota; kingdom Viridiplantae; phylum Streptophyta; class Magnoliopsida; order Cucurbitales; family Cucurbitaceae; genus Benincasa; species Benincasa hispida. The sequence goes on along the minus strand of NC_052352.1, from coordinate 13,485,100 downwards.
AATGCGATGAACGCATGTGACTACAATATTATGAAATTGATGCTTAATGGACGCAAATTAACATATTTCATCAACACAATCCAACATTGTTTAAGAACTTAGTACTATGATAACATGCATTTCTGCCCGTTATCACACACCCAAATTTAAACAATGCTTTTCCTCAAGCATAAGCTAAAGATTCCTTTAGCAAGTCCACCGCAAAGTTCTTTTCCTAGATTTCTCAAGGATACTTCGTTCAAATCCTATATGCCAAAATTTCCTTAAGTCTTATTCAAGTCTCTTCTTGAAATATTTTTAAGACCTAGGGATTGCAAGCTTAACCTTCAAAAGGATTTTACTAACTTCTAGAACATCGCATGATTTATTTCAAAAATAAAATTTTCTACCGCGGTATCAAATGATTTTATTCTTGCATATTTCTTGTCATTGTTGTTTTTTTTTACCTTGCGCTGATCCAAGTGCCTTGTCTTCATTTTGGCTTGCCTCTACGTGTATCATGCGGACATCCAACTACGAGCAATGCGCTCTTCCTCAGACTAAACTCATGCCTACTTGTCATTGAAGTTGCGGTCATTTATTTATATGTTGATCCTGGTGACTTACTTTCGTTTTGGCTTGCCCCCGCGTGTGTCATGCGGACATCCAACTATGGGTAAGTAGCTTTCACAACTTAACTCTTATCAACATGGGTTTCCCATTGCGTTGACAGTAGAGTTGTTATTCTAAAAAAAATAAAATAAATACCTTACCCCCAAATTTAAAATGCGGCAATGTCCTCATTGCCAAAAGATTGAAATGAGTCATGCGATATTCTTAGAATGCATTGTAAAGAGAGTTTGAAAGAAAGCTAACAAACTCTAACTTCTAGAAATATTTCATGAGGTGACTATCTTAAGACTAAGTTGACTCTAGTATATATGAAAGAAATAGAAGCATGTTTTTCATCATTGAAATCATACTTAGCAAAGAAACAGCATGCGGTAACCTACTAAAGTTATCTACGTCAAATGATTGTGGTAATCAAAGAGGATGTGGTGATAAAGCTTTTAAATCTAACATGCGACGTGATAGCGCAAAATTTGAAATAAAGATAAGGAAGAGTACACCCCCAAATTTGAGCCGTCGCCTGCATTGTGTATTGACGCATCCATCTTTGCAGCAATCTCTCTTCTTTGGATTGCGGTGATAGAGTGAGATAATTTGCTGCTTCAAGTAACATCTTCGCAATCCTGTGCCTTAATCGTTATAAACAAACAAAGAGAGGGTCAAATGATTTTAAACAAAACAACAAGTTTTTTTTTTTAAAAGTAAGAACGATGCTAGTAACAAAAAGATAATTGCGATAATAAGTAACTAGATGATAAAAGTTCATGAAGTATTTGATGCAGGAAAAGGATATTCAAAAGAATTGCGTCCCTGATGAGGTTGAATCATATAATACTCAGGGACCACTTATTCTAGGCTGGTTTGTTCATGTCCATGGTGACTTTTCTCTATTTTCTTTGTCCTTTGGGATCTTTACTGCCTTAATCTAGAGTTTTTCCCCATGAATGCTCATTATAATTCCCCCTTGCGCACATCAATTTGAGCGCGACCAGTTGAAAGGAATGGTCGTCCCAATATGATGGGCACATCTTCGTCCGCTTTATAATCCAAAATGAGGAAGTCTGCCGGCAGGATGAATTTATCGATTGAAATTGTGGCATTTTTCAACTCTTTTTTAGGGTGTATTCGGTATCTGTTAGGGAGCAGGAGAGTTTCCTTTATGGGCGTAAGTGTGCCGACATTCAATTGTTTGAAGATTGATAGTGGCATTATGTTTATACTTGCCCCAAGATCATATATGCTTGGCCACTGTAGGCCCCTCCGATGAAGCATGGGATCGTGAAGATTCTATGGTCGCCCATTTTAGGTGGGATCATAGCATTTTGCACTGCAACTACTATTGCGATCTTTCCTTCCTCATTTTGTTCCTCTTTCAGTCTTTGCGGAGTTGCTGGTGGTTGGACTTCTTCTGTCTCAAGATCTAGAGGCTCAAGGGTGGACGCAACTTTAGGGTCTATTTTCTTGGGTTTCTCCAAACTATTGGTCAAAGGATCTTCGGTTGTCGCCGCATTCAAGTTGGTTGCAATGTACTTCTCCTTTACTTCCGTAGTCATGTTGTCACTTAGCAAGGAGACTGCTAAGCATTGTTCCTTACCGTTATCCCCAGCATTGCGAGGGAGCTCAATTGAGCTCAGCAACGCTCCTTGCGGTCTGTTTTTTAGCTCACCCGCAATTTTTCTCATTTGGATTTCGAGATTTCTAATGGATGTAGCTTGGTTCTGAAGCACTGATTCATTTTTCTCAATGTATTGCTTCAGCAAGCTCTCTAAGGACGAAGATTTCGATGGTTGTGAGCTCCTAGCTTGGCTGTGTGCTGGACCGTTGTTTTGTGGGAAAAATCCGGGTGGCCCTCCTTTTTTTGTCACAAGTTGAAAACATTGCTGTTGATTTTTCCACATAAAATTTGTGTGGTTTCGCCACCCGAAGTTATATGTATTGGAATAGGGATTATCTCTCATGAAGTATACCGACTACAGGTTTGTTGGGCATTCCTCCATCAGGTGAGCATCTCCGCAAATGACACAACTTGCGGTCGTTTGAGTAATTGCGCTGACCTGCCCTTTCTTCGCTCCCGTATTATTAATTGCGATGCCTTGTATCAGACTCATCATCGCAGTCATTTGATTATGCAAGGATGCGATGGCCCTATTGTTTACTTTATTTTCTTTTATTCTTAATCTCTGATTGCTTTCCCTTCAATCCTCGTGATTTTTGGAAATTCGATCAAGTATACTCTTTGCCTCCTCATATGTTTTGTCGAGCAGATCACCAGCAGCTACCGCATTGGCAATGGTCTGCGGAGCGGGTTTCAAACCATGATAAAAAATTTCCATCTGGAGGCTGTCTGGCAACCCATTGTGTGGACAATCCCGACCAACCTCTTAAACCTCGTCCAGGCATCGCTAAGCGATTCGTCGATGTCGTATTCAAAATTTGTGATAAGTTTTCTTCATCTGGCATTCTCAGTAGGTGGAAAGTATTTCTTCATGAACTTTTCCACGACCTGATCCCAAGAAGTGATCTCTCCCGATTTGAGAGAATATGCCCATTTCCTTGCTTGATCACACAAAGAAAATGGAAACAGAGTTAGTTAAAATTCCTCGGTAGAGATATTCGAGAAAACAAAAGTGTTGCAGATCTTTATGAAGCTCTGGAGGTGGGTATGTGGGTCTTCGCCACGCCTTCCTCTAAACTGCCCAGTAGCCTGGATCATTTGCAACATTACCAGCTTCATTTCAAACCTCGATCCATCTAACGTTGGCCTCATGATTCCTGGAGAGAAATCATAGAGGTTAGGTGACGCATAGTCCCGGATGGGTCTATTGCGATCATTCGCCAGAAGGATGGGGTTGGCCATTATGTTATTCGCATTAGCGACCCTTGCTTCCGGTTGCTCCGCCATTCTTAGTGTTCTCTCTTGTTGTTGGCAGTTGTCTCTTAGTCTTCGTCTAAATGTCCTTTAAACCTCTGGGTTGTAATACACCAGAGATTGAGAGTCTGCAAAGAAATCAAAAAAATTACTATTAGCACTCTATTTTGCCGAAGTCCTCGACAACGGTGCCAAAAACTTGATGCTTGATTTTATGAAGTGGAAATGTGGATGATATGCATTGATGAAATTGCGTTGTGCACTCAAGTATCCTCAGCGAAATCTTATTTATAGACAATTCAGTTGAACGACGGCTTCTCCTCTCTATGGATTGTATAGATGGGACGGCTTTAATCCTGCTGCATGCGCCATATATTTCGTACAGAAAAACTGAGTGTAATTTGGATCGTTATATCGGTTGCCAACTTTAATTCGAATTGACTGTCATCACTTTTTGTCCCATCGCGATTAATTGGCCTTTCACCAGATGCGCCTACCATGTTGCGTGACCAGTTCGGTGTCCTTCTCGGACGAATGTTTGGCCAAAGCACAATCATCACAAAGCCTGCAATGAAAGTGCGCTCGCATGACTTTTCCTGATTGCAATTAATGCTTGCGTCAACACTATTGCAACAAAAATACAAAATCAGTTTTTCTAATGCGATGAACGCTGTGTGACTACATATCATTCATGAAATTGAATGCTTTTGGACGATCAAATAACATATTCATCAACACAATCCAACATGTTTAAAGAACTTTAGTACTGATGATACATGCATATTCCTGCCGTTATCACACACCCAAATTTACAACAATGCTTTTCCTCAAGCAAGCTTAAAAGATTCCTTTATGCAAGTCCCACCGCAAAGTCTTTCCCTAGATTTCTCAAGGATTACTTCGTTCAAATCCTATATGCCAATAATTCTAAGTCTTATTCAAGTCTCTTCTTGAAATATTTTAAAGACCTAGGGATTGCAAGCTTAATCTTCAAAGGATTTTACTAACTTCTAGAACATCGGCATGAATTTATTTCAAAAATACAAATTTTCTAGCCGGGTACAAATGATTTTATTCTTGCAATATTCCTTGTCATTGTTTGTTTTTTTTACCTTGCGCTGACCAAGTGCTTGTCTTCATTTGGCTGCCTCTACGTGATATCATGCGGACATCACACTACGAGCAATGCGCTCTTCCTCAGACTAAAACTCATGCCTACTTGTCATGAAGTTCGAGGTCATTTATTTATAGATTGTCCTTGGTGACTTACTTTCGTTTTGGCTGCCCCCGCGCTGTGGTCATGCGGACATCCAACTATCGGGTAGTAGCTTTCACAACTTAAACTCTTATCAACATGGGTTTCCATTGCGTTGACAGTAGAGTTTGTTATTCTAAAAAAAATAACAAATAAATACTCTTACCCCCCACAATTTAAAATCGCGCGAATGCTCTCATTGCCAAAAGAATGCAAAGTGAGTCATGCGATATTCTAGAATGCATTGTAAAGAGAGTTGTAAGAAAAGCTAACAAACTTCTAACTTCTAGAAATATTTACATGAAGGTGATTATCTTTAAGACTAAGTTGATTCTAGTATATTTAGAAAGAAATAGAAAGCATGTTTCATCATTGGAAATCATACTTAGCAAAAGAAGAGTGTGCGGTAACCTAACTAAAGTTATCTACGTCAAATGATTGTGGTAATCAAAGGATGTGGTGGATAAAGCTTTTAAATATCTAACATCACGTGATCAGCGCAACAATTCGAAATAAAGATAAGGAAGCAGTATACCCCCAATTTGAGCCGTCGCCTGTCATTGTGATATGACCATCCATCTTTCAGCAATCTTCTCTTCTTTGGATTGCGGTGACAGAGTGAGATAATTGCTGTCTCAAGTAAATCTTCGTCAATACTGATGCCTTAATCGTTATAAAACAAACAAAGCATGCACAGTAAGTCATTTTCCAATGCAAATGCGATGCTCCTAAGTCTAGGACGCATGTGTTAAATGCAAAAGTGTCCATAGACCTTATCCCTATGTCTCTACTCTTGTCCTATGCGATGATGCAAAATGCATAAAAGTAAGGTGACCGCATACAATCGTATCCTATCTCTAGGATGCACACGATGCGTTGATAACAAATAGTGTTCATTCCTAAGCTCTTATCTCTTGATTATGCATTCTAATCTGACTTTCCTGAGCCTAGATTCTAACCTAACCTTCCCAAATCTAGATCTGGTCCTTAGACTACCCTCCCGAGTATCTCTAATGGACGAATGAAGCATACATAATATAAGATAATCGCATAACATGAAGATTCCCTAGTTGTGCTAGCTAAATGCTTTTCAACCCATTCAACTAATTTTGTTACTCATGCGTAAATAACAGAGAGTGAACATATATAGAGAAATAGATTCCATTTTGATAAATGAGTGGAGTACAAAATGACAATGGAAGTTAAAGGTAGAGAGCCTGGTAGCAATTCCTTGCTGACCGAGGCTTTTACACTGTAATCTCTATTCAGTTCTAAAGATGTTCCCGCTTCCGCAAGCATCGACCCTCTCTCTGTCCTTGAAGCTTCTGGCGCTCTCCCAAGCTTACTAGAACGATCTATCGGCACAACCTTCCCTCTCGCACTGCCTTAAAATGAAAGAAAACTATGAACAAGGGCGTGCAAACTTATGGAACAAAGAATAGTGAACTGGTGAACCCCTTCTCTGAAGGCTGCTGCCTCTGTCCAAACCCTTTCTCCCAACCACACGCCGCCTCCATCCAAACCCACGAACGTCGCGCACCCCTCTTCTGACCGCGAGAATCTGTTCAACAACCTGCCTCCTAAGTCGACTCGACTCCGTTCAGTCGTCTAGGCCACGAAGTAGTCACTCGCCAACTCGCACTAGTCTCCGTGTTGCAGGTCGTCGCCCAGAGTCTCGAGATTCCAGAGTCACTCGTGCCCAGATCTGAAGATTCACAACTCGATGCGCAGGTCGCTCGCTGTCAGTCACGCAAGGGTGCTTCGAATCCGTCGTTTCTCGTCGTTTTTACTACCAACATAAGGGTCGTCGGAACTTGTGGATTTGGGTAAGATTGTGCCATTTTTTTTAATTGGATTTATTGGTTAATGGTGTTCTACTTCAATCTATTGACACATATTTGTTTGGACTTTAAAAATCAAGTTTTAGAGAAGCTTTGAAGTTAAAAGTGTGTTGTCAAGAGGATTTGGTTGTGGTTTCGACAAGCTTTTGGGTATGATTATTGGGAATTATTTGGTTAATTTGGTTATTGGAACTAAGCTCTTTTATGAATTGCAATTTGGATTATGTTTAGGCCTAATTCAAGATCCATCTAAGCTAGGAGGAAGATTAATTTGCTTGTCGCTTAGACATAATTTTGACTTCAAGGTAAGTAACTTACCATTGGAACTGCCCATGGGCCAGACTTTAGTTGTATACTAGCATGATGAGTGTATGTTATGGTAAATGTTAGCATGTTGATTGATAGTACGACCTGAATCAAAGTATGTTTTGGCACGAGTTCTGATTTGTTTAAATATACACCTAGGCACTTAATTGTTAGTATGAGGTGGTATGTGTTTCCATATGCTGGTATCTGATCTGCTGATGTTGAGACATGCTTGTATGATGTGGATCTATGATGTTAAGGTATACATGAATGTTGTAGAATATGTTGTTGAGGATTATGTGTATGTGGTAGAGCCATGGTATCGAGGATTACATGTATGTCATAGATTCGTACGGTGTTGATTTTTTGAATGTTCAGCAGAGCATCTGTATCGTGAATGTGATCAAACGGCAAACCGCTCACACCGCTCCAGACTCCGCTAATTAGGTATGTCGTCACATCACTTTGGTGTTTCCTTCGGCGATTCACCAGTTTGTGTGTTCCTCGATACCGAGGGTGTTCGGTTGCGGTATTCATGTTCTTGCTTTCCTTACCGGTGGATTCACCTAGTTGGTGCTCTTGGACCTTTCGAGCCCCAGCTTTGCTGTTTTCCTATGGGATTCACCCAGAGGTAGTGGGCATACTTAACTACCGTAGGATAGGACTCATCTCCTTACCTGTTTCATGTTGTGTATATGTGCCATAACGGGTGTGGTATCTAGAGGACATAGATGCCTAGCCTGACCCCAGTGTGGGTTATTACTGAGAAGTTATTCATACTCATTCTTTCTTATGTTGATGTTTCAGGTAAGGGTAAGATGCACGGCGAATTGCGCGCAGCAGAGATTTCGTGATCGTGCCACTAGACTAGTTTTTACGCTTCCGCATCATGAAATTTAGAGTCCTTATTTTTCCACTTAATGTAACAGAAAACACTTATTATTAAGGATCGTTTTTCTTTATTACTTTTAATAGTCCTTACGAATTATGGGTACCCTATTATTGTTTTAATAATTGCATTTAATAAATGGCTTTTGAACTTCTCTTGTCTATTTAGCATTTATTTCAACATAACTGAGCGTCGTTTCAAATCCTACGCATGCATTTATTTTAGTAATGGCCTAACCTAAGTCCTAGGGGGTCGGGTCATTACAGATGCGCCGAATATTTGTCACAAAAAAGCTGAATGTACTTTGTGATCGTTATCGGCTGTCAACTTAATTCGGATTCGACTGTCATCAGCTTTTTGTCCCATCGTGATTAATTGGCCTTTCACCCAGTTGCGCCCACCATGTTGCACTGACCAAGTTGTGGTGATCCTTCTCAAGCGAATGTTTGCGAGCACAATCATCACAAAGCCTTACGGTGAAGTTGCACTCGACCGATGATTTCTTATGATCGCAATTCTTGCATTGCATCAACGCATATTCTGCACAAAAATACAAAAATCAACTGTTTTAATGCGATGAACGCATACGGCCGCAATATTATGAAATTGATGCTTAATGGACACAAATTAACATATTTCATCAACGCAATCCAACATTTTTTAAGAACTTAGCACTATGATAACGTGCATTTCTGCCCATGGAGCTATAGTATGAAGTAGCATCAAGCAAGGCTGTATTGCTGACTCTATCATGGAGGCAGATTATGTAGCTGCTTATGAAGCCACTAAAAAAGTTGTCTGGCTCATGAAGTTTTTGATGAATTTTGGAGTTATTCCACACATGTCATTTCCCATCACACTTTGTCATGATAATAGTAGGGTTATGGCAAACTCCAGGAGTTTCTAAGCCACAAACGAGGATAGCACATCGAGCACAATTATCATCCCAGAAGAAAGATTGTGCAATAGAGAGATGTGATCGTCACAAAGATCACTTCAATGTTACGGTTGATGCCCTAAATCTCGTGGTTTCATAGTTTGTAAATTATTTATACATAAATTATTTAATAAAATAAAGTGTTATTTTATTTAACATTTAGTTTGCATTAACCCAAATTTAATACTAGAATACAAAATTATGATAAAGGACGACTATACATATTAATTTAAATATATATGATAACACCCCCCCTCAAGCTAAAGCAAATATGTCAATCATGCCTAGCTTGTTGTATAAATAGCTTATTCTTGCTCCATTTATGACTTTGGTAAAGATATCTCCCAATTGTTCTCTGATTTTCACATATCTTGTAGATATTGACCCTTTTTGTAGTTTCTCGCGAACAAAGTGGCAATCCACTTCAACATGTTTAGTTCATTCATGAAACACTAGATTGGATGCAATGTGAAGTGCAACATTATTATCACACCATAATTTGGCTGGCACGATAATGCTGAAACCCATATTAGATAAAAATTTATGTATCCACACTATTTCACATACAGATTGTGCCATAGCTCTATATTCTGACTTAACACTCGAATCAGAAACTACATTATATTTCTTACTTCTCCATGATACTAGATTTCCTCCTACAAAAACACAATATTTAGAGGACGATCTCCTATCCTTTCGAGATCCAACCCCATCAGTATCTAAAAAACATTCAACCCTTGTATGACCATGAACTTTGTATAAGATCCTATGTCCAGGTGCAACTTTTAGATAAAATAGAATTTGTTTTATTACGGCAAATGATCCACTGTAGGAGAAGACATAATCTGACTCACAATACTCACAGAATAAGCAATATCTGGTCATGTCACTATCAAATAGTTCAATTTTCCAACTAATCTTCTACATCTCTTAGGGTCTTTAAATAATTATCCTTCTTTAGCAAGTTGCAAATTTGGTATCATCGGAGTACTACATGATCTGACTCCAAATTTTTTAGTCTCATACAACAAATCAAGTACATATTGTCGTTGTGATAGATAACTACCTTTCTTACTTCTCATTACTTCAATACCTAAGAAATACTTCAATCGTCCCAAATTTTAGTATGAAATTAACCTTGACGGAAAGTCTTGAGAGAAGATATATCTAATATATCATTTCCAGTGATAATGATATCTTCAATATACACAACAAGCAAAGTAATTGTTAGGGTTGATGCCCTAAATCTAAGTGGGTCTTGTAGTTTGTAATTGTAATATACAAATAATTTATTTGTGTAATAAAATAAGTAGTATTTTGTTTGACATTTAGTAGCATTAATCCATAAAACCAATAAACTAAGATCCAAGGTTGTCTTTTGTAACTTAAACATGTATGTGGAGACATACAGGTGGATCATATTTAAGAGACCACCTAAACGGTCAGTAGTAGATGGATAAGGCTGAGTATCTTATCCTATCTGGTGTCATGACGAATACGACTCACTTTGTAGATGTTATTATTGTTGTAAAGTGCTACAAATGATCTGATCCTAATCATAAAATGTGGAGACATGTGAGCAGGAGTATTCTGTACAAAGAGTTTGTATAAGATCAGTCCACGAAATGACTAGTCTCACTATAAAACATCGTTGATAGAAGAGACTTGCATTTCACTAGGATGACCATATGTGACTTGACTTGATTCTTAAATGAGTCGTGAACTCCTGCCTATGCAGGTGGTCTTTTGATCTACATAGGTGGGAGTGGCCAGTGTCGTCAACTCAATATACCTACCATTTTGGGGATTCGTCTTATTGGAGAGCTAGGAACGCAACTACACAAGAAGGAATTCCCTCATTCTCTATAGTTAGAGAAAGTAGAGAAATTACTCCTTTAAGGGTTGATTCTAGTGTTTGAACAATGAGGCGCCACACCCTCTCCTAACCTAAGAGTGGTTTGGTCATAATTGGACTATGGTCTATTGTTCATTAAAGAGATCAGTGGTACATAAGAAGTTAGATGTAACTACAGGGACAAAATGATAATTTTGGATCAGTTGTACTTACGAGCAATTTGTGAAGGGTCAAAGCATCGTTGATTGCTTATATCTAATAAACACAGAAATATATTTGTAGTGCGAAGAGTTCAACTGTCGGTCTTTAGTGGAGTGACCGGCAGTTAATGGAAGTTGTGTACTTTAATTAAGGAGTTTAATTATTTATCCAAGTACCATTAGAGCTTCAATCTATAGGTCCACAAGGACCTCTTGGTAGCTTAACTAGGATTATTGAGAATCAAATTAATTGAGGGAATTAATTATTTATGATATGCTTAATATAGATTCATATATGTGATATAATTAATATAATGTATTTGATGCATTATAATATAAAGTTTATTTTGAGAGGAATAAATATTTGAATATGATTCAAATAATAAACATATGAATTGAATTCATATGAAAACTATAGGTTAAATTTAATATGAATTTGATTTATATTGGATACTATAGGTTTAATGAGAGAATTACAATATTTGATATAATATAAACTTTAGATTATATGTTATATTAGATATTAATAGAGTAAACATGCACAAAACGGAAGCTAACAGAATCATTAAGCACTCTAACAACATTTAATTTAAGTAACAAGCATGAAATAAAAACAAGTTTTTAAAGAAAGGGTTTTAGCTTGAATACCTTTGTAGATTTCCATTAGGTCATTGTTATATCCACAAAATTGACCTTCAATTTCTTAAGTAGACTAAACACATAAAAAAAAGTGCGTTTTTTGGGCTTAGAATTTAGTTAGTTTAATGCTTAATTTGAGATCTTTGATGTTTTTATTGTTTGATTGTAGGAAATCGAGTAATTGGATGAGAACAAGCAACTTTGGAAGATTAATGACCAAAATACTCCCAAGAAGGTCAAAGTTTTGACCTAGGGCATTGATCAATGGAGAAAAAGGAAAGAAAATTTAGAAATTAGAGTCAGGGCAACGTTGAACGAGCGTTGCAACCCTACCCTGGGACGCTGCAAGGCAGAGCTCATGGAAACAGGGCAGCGTCGCAATGCTGCTTGTAGCATTGCGATGCTACGATTAGTATTGCTAAAATTACCGTCAACGTTGCACACTACATTAGAGCTTTGCAACGTTGCGACTGCTGTCTATATAAGTAGTATTTTGCCGATTTGATTTGAGAAGGCACTTTTAGGGCTATGTTGAGAGCGTAAAGCAATATTTCGATGAGGCCTCCCTGGAGAGTGTAATTCTAGACAGAGGCGGCATTTCGGAGCTTCAAAGGATCGAAGATTTGAAGAGATCATTGGGTTGTGACTCTAGATTTGAGGACGAGAGTCAATAACACGGCTTACAATTTCTTCCCTCTTTTATTTTATGTCCTTTGTATTTGGAAATGAATGGTCTATGTTTGTGTTGTAATCATGAGTGACTGATTTGTGTTTCTATGGTGTTGATTTAGTTTTATGGATTGTGAAAATTGAATTAGTTTCTTCTTGGATTGAAATTATGTATAATTATTTTAGCATGTTTGTTCTTAGTGCTTTTGATTAACTGATCATTAATTGAATGTTCTTTACCTAATGTATGTCTCGAGAGAGAAGGTGTTAAGTTGGATCTAGCATGTTAAACTGTTAATCGAGTATGCACGAGAGTAATAGAAGATTAATAGAGATTGTTGACGAAGGAACTTAATGTTGTGACTAGTCAAGCGATAGAAGAGATTCGGGTTGATGGTTATGTTGTAGTCATTATAGTTGAAATTAATATGAATGAGGTTGGACATCTTATTCTGGGGACACTATGGATGTAGCCCACTTTTTAGTTAGTACAAACGATATGATCCTAAATCGTTGATATAGAGATATGTGAGTGAGGGCATCCTATGCAATGAGTTTGCATAAGACTGGACCATGAAATAGTCACTTTTTACTTTCTAAATGTCGTTTTATGTATAAAACTGACTATTTCGTTAATTGATGACCTAGGTAACTTAATCTTAATCCTGAGCTAACTATGAACTCCTGTTCACTCGGAATTATCCTTAGATCTGCATAGGTGAGGGCATCTCATCATTGCTGGCCCAATAAGCCTCACATTTCAGGGATAAGATCAGGTGGATAGTTGGAAACATAGGGTGTAAGACGAAATTCACTCCTACCCATTATACGGATAATAGATAGGTTGTTCCCTTTAGTACTGAATCAAAGTCTTGAACAAGGGGCCCCACCCTCTCATTGGCCCGAGAGGGGTTCGGTTTATAGGTTCGACCTTAAACCAATTGTTCATTAGAGGATCAGTGGAACTTAAGGAATAAAAAGTAGTCTTGGGGGTAAAACGATTTTTATGACCCAGCCGAGATTACGAACAACCTATGAAGGATTAGCTTACTAATTATAGTTATATCAAATGGACACAAATATATCTATAGTGAGGGGAGTGCAACTACGGGACTATAGTGGAATGACCCGTTAGTTAACGAATGTTGATTAGCTCCATCTAAAGAGTTTAACCANCATCTAAAGAGTTTAACCAACTAATCTCGGATCGTTGGAGCCCATGATCTATAGGTCCATTAGGTTCCCCTACTAGCTCATATGGAATAAACTTAGAACAGTATGATAGAATAATTCGAATTGTTCGAATTAGGTGAAGAGAGAGAAACCAACAAGTATATGTGATATAGTAGTGGGGTTTTCAGTTTAAGGATACAGCTTTAATATTTAAATGTGATTTAAATAACAAGAATATGAATATGTTCTTATTTGGAAGCTCGGAAATAATGGAAATGTTCAAAGATGTAAAAAGTCAAAGAGTTGACTTTTGACTTTGAAAAGTCAAATATTGACCGATCTTATATTCAAATGTGATTTGAATTTTAAGAAAATGAATGCGGATTCATGCTCGGGAGGTCAAAATTAGTCAACACGGAAAAAATCATAAAAGTCAAAAGGTTGACTTTTTGGTCAAAGTTTGACTTTGACCTAATGACTATTTTGCCCTTTGACTAAAGTTAGTTGTAAAATCCAATTTTTGTTGGATAATTCCACTAATAAAATAGTGGGCTAGGTGTTGGCTTATAGTGGAGACATTAAGCCCACTAAGATAGTGGATTATAGGTGTTGGATTTTTATGGATTTGGTTCCTGCAATTGTTGCATGGCTTTTTTTCTATAAATTGGGCTTTGAATTTGGATTAAAGAATTTTGGCCATTTTTGCAAAAAAGAAATTTCTAAATTTGGGCTGGAAAAATCATTTTCTTGAGTGAAGTCCAAAACCCAAACCTAACCTAAATTTCCATCTCTTTCTTTCTCTCGGTTTTCTTCATCCACTGGGTCCCACAACTCGGTTCTGAGTCTAAAGGATAATAGGTCAACTCTAGTGGTGGTCCGGAAGAGTTCGGATCAAGATTCAACGAGAAAAATCGTTTTTTGGGAGCTTCAAAGGTAAGTTAATTTACTGTTTTTCCTTCAAATTGCATGCTATTTTCTTATAAATTAAAAACAATTAGAGTGTAATTAGGTCCTAATTTCGCTGCGTATATCTCGTGTTCCTTCAGGTAAGTCATTAGAAAGGGTTGAGTTTGAGAGATGATACATGGATAAATGACTCCTAGATCTATAATTTGCATGAATCAATCTAAGGTCAAAATAATTAATTTGGTTAATCCGTTAACTAGAACGTTTCTTTGTCTAGTTTCACCCCAGTTTTATCTTTTCTTGCTTTTTAGAATTAGATTAGTTAGGTTCTCATCACAGTCCGACCCCCTAAATAAAATTAGAAGGGTCTTTGAATAGCTAAACGAGTCAAACTAATTCCTCAGAGGATGAGATTCAGTCTCTTGACCATTTTACTATATTATAATTTGATATGTGTGCTTGCGCTAACATCAGTAGACCACCAAGAGAATCTTCTCTACTATTTTTAGGCTTGAATTTGAGTGGTGGAACTCTGAATTGAGAGGGATTGAGATAGTTTTGAGAGAACTTGAGAGCAAAGACAATTTTTTTCAAAAATTCTGTCAAATTGGATTGCATGAAGCTTCAAAACTCAGAAATTGAAGCTTTTATTAAGCTCAAATATGAAAGCACTAGATAACTCAGCTGATTAACACTTCAATTAGCACTTAATAAGTGGGATAGGTGTTAAATTGTGGATTAATCCACTATCAAATTGAAATTGGGGCAAACCCACTTTCAATATTTAAAAAATTATTTTTAAATTTTCAGAATTTTATTTAATTTTATTTTAATACAAAATAAAATAAAATAAAATTTTGAAAATTTAAAAATAATTTTATTTAATTTTGTATTAAAATAAAATTAAATAAAACCAAAATTAAATTCTTAGATTGAATTTTGTAAATTGAAAAATGATTTATTTTAATTAATTAATTAATTAATCAAATAATAATTTAATATCAAATATTTAATTAATAAAACACTTAATTCAAACATGAAGCCTATTCATGTAATCAATATTTAAATCATTAGTTAAATATATTTAACTCTCCAAATACGTTTAATTTCAATAAATTCAAACGTTAATTATATCGAATATAATTATCCAAGCCCTAAAATGTTGAATTTGAACGCTTCAAATTCGCTCAATATTCTAATCCAAGGTGTAATCTTTTATGAGCTAGTAGAGGAGCCTTATGGACCTACAGATCATGAGCTCCAACGATTTGAGATTAATCGGTTAAACTCTTTAATCTGAATTAATCAATATTCGTTAACTACTGAGACACACCACTATAGCTCAGTAGTTGCACTCTCCTCACTATAGATATATTTTTGTCCACTTGATTTAACCATAATCAGTAAGTCGATCCTTTACAAGTCATTTGTATTTACAGCTAGGTTAAAATTACCATTTTACCCCTATAAATGCATCTTGCTCCTTAAGTCACTATTGATCATCTATTGAACAACTGGTTTATAGTCCAACTAATAAACCATGTCTCTCTCTATCATGAGAGGGTGAGGCCCCTTTGTTCAAGACCAGGAATTAGTACTTAAGAGAACAACCTATCTACTAACCCCAAATTGTCTAGGAGTGGATTCCATCTTGCTGGACTATGTCCCCAACTATCTATCCAATTTTATCCCCAAAATGGGAGGCTTAATGAGCAGTGCTGTTGAATACTCTCACCTATGTACATCAAAGAACATTCCCGAATAAACAGGAGTTCATAGTTAGCTCAAGATTAAGATCGAGTTATCCTAGGTCATCGAATTTGAAATAGTCAGTTTTAATCGTAAACGATTGTTATAAAGAAAAATGACTATTTCGTGGTTCGGTCTTATGAAAATGTCTTATGCATAAGATTCTCCCACTCACATGTCTCCACATGAACGATTTTAGGATCACATCATTTGTATCAGTATACAAAGTGGCCCGCATCTATAGTGTCCCCAGGATGAGGTACCCAATCTCATCCATTTACTTATAGACCTTTTAGGTTATATACTAGAACATGATCCTCTTTTATGTTTCTACATAAAGTGAAAGTATTTATATTATAGCCATGGGTTCGTTTATTGGATTTTATAATAGAATGCAATTTCAATAATACTTTTATTGATAAATAAAATATGTTTCCAAAAGTACGAACTGCGAGTTTTAGGACATTTCCAACAGATAGAACATATAGTATAATACATATTATATAATTAGTTGCTTATTATATATTATTAATTAAATTAAATTAGTTTTAATTTATTTTATTTAAAATTTGAATTTAATTAAAAGAGGGAGTTGTGCAACTCCCTCCCCTTATTTCTCTCCATTAAATCGTGGGATGAGGAGAAGTTATGTTGAATCACATTCTTCCCTGTGTTTATAGAAGGTTTGTGTGATTTTTTGCTCTCCTAATCAATCTCTCTGCAAGAAAAGAATTCCTCTAAAAATTCTTAATTCCTCCTCCCAAAATTATCACAAAGGGCACAACTCTGGTGGATTCTCAACCCTTAAGAGAATACCCTAGTTTCTATTTTGGTGGTGTCCAACCAATTGGCTTTTGGAGTGTTGTGTTTTTGGTGATTGATTGCCAAATAGAGTTCGTGACTTTTTTGGAGAGGATTTGTGAAGAATGGATGACTTTAAGGGTATGTGTTTGTAAACCTTAATTTCCTCTCTTAATGAAAATTGGGATCCGATCACGCTTCCGCACGTTTTTCACAAATCTTCAATTAGTATGAGTGGAAGTTTTTGAGTCACAATTTTAATTTTCTAGAATTAAAATTCATAGTTATGGTGGGTGCTACTTTTTAACTGCATTTATGTGATGAACATGGGGTTTTCACATTATAGATGTTTTCGGGATTGACTTTTAATTTTTGGTAGTTTATTTTAAAAATTAGGTATGTAAGGGCCCATTGTTCTTGGGCGTTCATTGCAATCGAGTTTGTAAATTCATAGTTTGGGTCATTTTCATTTTGTTCCGACGAAGATCTGGAGGATATGGGGCCGAAATTGGAGTTTTATGGAATAGATAGCTGCTACACAGTACCAATCTACCAGCGTCGCAGTGCTCCCACACGGTGATGGAAAGATGTTTATATAGTGTTGCGACACTTCGAGATGCGAAGGAGCGCGCGTGTGGGTCGATTTGCTTGCGGTTTGTGTGGTTAGTTCGGTTCGAAGCAGTGCTTCGGTCCAGGCAGTTCAACTACTATTTTTTTTCCTAATTATTATTGTTATTGTTGAGGTTTATGCCCTAAATCTCGTAGGGTTCTATAGTTTGTTTTTGTAATGTACGAACATTTTATTTAAACATGTATGTAGAGACATACAGGCGGATCATATTTTAAGTGATAACCTAATTGGTCTGTAGTAGATGGATAAGGTTGGATATATTATCCTAGTGACACTACGAGTATGACCCACTTTATAGGTGTTATAATTGTTGTAAAGTGATACAAATGGTCTGATCCTGATCATTCATGTGGAGATATGCGAGTGGGGATATTCTATACAAAGGAGATTGTATAAGACCAGACCACGAAATGTCTAGTCTTATTATATAATGTCGTTCATAATAAAGACTTACATTTCACCAAGATGACCATAAGTAACATGACCTGAATCCTAAGTGAGTTGTGAACTCCTGCCTATAAGGGCGGTCCTTTAATTTGTATAGGTGAGAGTGGCCAGATCGCCAACTCAACAAGCCTACCATTTTGGAGATTCATCTGATTGGAGAGCTGGGAACACAGCTACACAAGAAGGAATTCATTCCTTCGCCATTGTCAAGGCAAGTAGATAAATTGTTTTCTTAAGAGTTGATTCTGGGACTTAAACAATGTAGTGCCGCACCATCTTCTGGCCCGAGAGAGATTTGATCATAGTTGGACTATGATTTATTGTTATTTAGAGGATCAATGATACTTAAGAAGTTAGATGTAACTACAGGGACAAAACGATAATTTTGGCCCAATTGTACTTACGAGCAATTTGTGAAGGGTCATTGTACTGTTGATTGGTTATATCTAATGGACACAAAAATATATATGTATTGTGAAGAGTGCAACTATCGGTCTTTAGTGGAGTTCCCGACAGTTAATGGATGGTGAGTAGTTTAATTAAAGAGATTATTTAATTATTCACAATTATTCACGTACCGTTGGAACTTCAAGCTACAGGTTCATGAGATCCCCTCAATAGCTCAATAGAACTAAATGAGAATAAGTTTTTGGATTAATTTAAATTGTTCAAATTAATTGGGGTAATTAATTATATTTGATATAATTAAGTTAAATTAATTACATATGATATAATTGTTATATTGTATTTAATACATTATAATATAAAGTTTATTTGAGAGAAAATAAATATTTGAATATGATTCAAATATTAATCATATGAATTGGATTCATATTATTAAATTTAATATAAATGTGATTTATATTAAATGTCATTAATGAGAGAAAAGAAACTATAGGTTATATGTTATATTTGATATATATTATATGATAAGGTAGTTATCATATTAATATATATTAAATTATTTTTTAAAATTCAATATATTTTAATATTATTTAATATTATTTAATTATTAATGGGAGGGAGTTGCTTTTCTTTCCATTTCACGTAAGTGGATAAGAGGTTTTCTAATTTTTGTCGTCTTTTTCCTAAACCAGTTGGGGGAAAAAAAAAGATAGAGTGATTTTGCATGAACTTTTTTTGGCTTTCCTCTTTTTCTCTCAAATTTTCTCTCCCTCCTTCAAACCTCCAAAATAGCTAGAGCACTCACTCCTCATAGGTTCTCTACCTAAGAATACCTAGGTCGCCGTTCGTGGTAGTGTTTGGTGATTCCATTGACGATCTCTTCAAAGATAAGGGTTTTTTGAAACCCTTTATTTTATTATGTATTTTTTTAAAAAAAAGCTTGCTGTGTATTTTTAATTAAATTCATGTATGTTCTTCTTTTATGTAAAAATTGTGATTCTGTAAAGAATTGTGATTTGGGAGATCTGCTTTTGCTCAAGGGTCCCTTCAATGTGGATCCTTCAATTATAATAAGTTCTTAATTAATTAAATTAATATAAATATTATATTAATTTAGTTCATTGTTAGAAAGTATATCCTGAACGAAAGTGTATTTTTTTTTTTAAATTATGCATTGAATGTATGGTTTATTTGTATAATATATGTTATAATGTATGTCATATAGAGAAAATCTCACCACTGGTTATGCATTATTCATGCATCATGTAAATTATAAATATTATAATATAGTTGCATGATTTAATTAAAGCATGCTTATGCACCATTTAATATAAGAGTTATAATATATGAATGCATGCATTAATAACATTACCATGCATCATTTATATTATAATGGCTATAATATATAGTTAGAATGTATGGATGAATGTTGTTAATTATTTTCATTACTTTAGTATATAATGTTACGTATGTTAAGTAATGAAAGTGAGATTGCATGAAGTATGACACTATATTAGGTAATTTATAATTGTTATAATCTTACAAAGTATGTCATTAGATGCAATCTTAGGTTTTAATTTATTTCATTTATTATTTGTAATAGTTATAAATAAATAAAAATAGAAATTAAAATCTATAACAAAGAATTACATACTCACATAGGTTAAATTAATATTTTTTAAAATAGTTTAAAATATGATTCACTATAGACCTATGATCACACTATTTCTAATAAGATTAGAAATATGTTTAATCTTTTAATCAGTTTAATAGGATCAAATTGGTTAATATTAAGGGGATGTTTGGGGTAAAGAGTTGGTTATTATAGTTTTAGATTATTATAGTTGGGTTATAATAATTTGTGTTTGGGGCGTAGATAATTTAAATTTGGGTTATAATAGTATTTGTTTATGGTGTAAACTATTTTAGTTTGCTAAAGAAATATTAAACACTGTAGCAAAGAATAAAAAAAATGATGAATGTAAAATAGTAAAAACTATAGCAAACAGTAAATACGGTAGCAAATGAGGGCTTTGAAATAATGTTGACTGTAGCTAATTGGGGAATACAAAATAGTATTTGCTGCAGCAAGAGATTGTTATTATAGTTTTATGATAACCCTTGCCCCAAACAAACCCTAAAAGATTAATTTGTAACAAATGTATCTATAAGGAACCTTTGTCTGAGGTTGCTTCTGTCTAGGTTGGGATATTTAAGCTGATGAAAATGGAATGCCCATACTTAGGAACTGACCTAAAAGGTGAATAAGATAGATTTGCTACAAGCATGCAATGATTGATTAAAGTTTATTAAAGCTTTTAACGAACAATAATCAACATTGTTTAACTATCCAAAGCAAATGTTACATTGAGGATAGTAAACAATCACTTAATAAAAATAATTAGCCATTTTTTCTAAGTTAATTAACCTTAAGTAAAACACTTAGTTGGAGGAAAATGGGGTATATGATACTTCATTTTTCCTATCACGTTTCTACTTAAAAGTTCATACCATGAAACCTATACTCAGGCTCAAGACAACTTTGCTTGTGTCCCCCTATAGATGGTGTAATATTAAGGTGAATGGAGAAAGTGTTAATAGTAAGTGGGAGTGGGACGTGTGTCAACACATCCCAGGTCTCTTTTATTAGTTTGGAGTAAACTTTCATGCTCGGCCTTAAGGCACCTTTCCTTGTGTCCCCCCTACGGATGACATTTTTTTGAGAATGTATAGGATTGCTTTAGTTTTTTCTCCAATTTGTTTTTCCTTAGGACTGGCTCATCGAAGCAGAACTCTAGAATCTAAAATGAGGGGTACACTTACAAGAAAAATGTTAAGCTAGTTAACAATTTTCTAGAGCAAACAATGGTGACTAATAGCTATAGGAACAAGAGTTATTCTGGTGTGATTATTGGTTAAGATAGTCTCAGTTCAGTCAAGGGGTAACAATTCACCATACGGTGGCTTTTACCCTGCCCCACTAAAGCACCATTGCAAAATAAATGTCACATATTGTGCATTAAATTATTTTGCTAAATTGATTTATTTTTTTTAAATTGGGTCATGATTGTTTAACTAATATAGATAAATTGTATGTTTCAACAATATTCAATATGACTTCTGCTAGACTTAATATGCTTGCCGTCGACAAATTAAATGGTGATAACTATACAGCCTGGAAAAACACAATCAGTACAGCCCTAATCATCAATGACTTGCATGTTGTCCTGGTTTAGGAGTGTCCTCAAGTCCCACTAGCCAATGTCACTCGAAATGTTCGGGAGGCATATAAGCAACGGTTCCGGACAAATGAAAAGGCTCGAGCGTATATCTTGGCAAGCCAATATGAGGTTTTGGCTAAAAAGCATGAGCCCATGCTCACTGCCCGTGAGATCATGGAGTCTCTGAAGGAAATGTTTGGACAACCGTCCACTCAGCTCAGGCACGATGCACCTCAAATATATCTTTAATGCCCACATGCTTGAGGAGGCCTCTATCTGAGAACATGTTCTGAACATGATGGTCCACTTTAATGTGGTGGAGATGAATGGATCTGTCATTGATGATGAAAGTCAGGTTAGCTTCATCTTGAAAACTTTACCTGAAAGTTTCCTATAATTTCGTAGCAATGTTGTTATGAACAAGATTGACTATAACTTGACCACCTTGCTCAACGAGCTACAAACAAACCAATCCTTGATGAAAGTCAAGGAATAGAAGGATGAGGCAAATGTTTCCTCGTCCTCAAAGAATTTCGATAGAGGTTCGACCTCTAGAACCAAGTTTGTACCCTCTTCTTCTAACACTAAAAAGTGGAAGAAGAAAAAGAGAGGTTAGGGGAAGGCTAACCCACAAGCTGCTACCCAAAGGGACAAGAAGGCCAAGGTTGCAAGGGAATATATTTCCACTGCAACCATTAGTGACATTGAAAGAGGAATTGTCCCAAATACTTGGCGAACAAGAAGAAGGTCAAGCAAGGTAAATATGATTTACTTAGGTTGGAAACTTGCTTAATGGAGAATGATGATTTGGCCTAGATAATAGATACATGAGCTACTACCCACATTTGTTCTTCATTTCAAGGAATTGATTCTTGGCTGAAGTTGGCAACTGGTGAGATGACGAGGTGTGTTGGAACTGGGCACGTCGTCTCAGCGAAGGCAGTGGGAGGACTCCAGCTTACTTTACAAAAATCTTATATTTTATTAGAAAATATATTTGTAGTTCCTGATTTGAAAAGGAACTTAATTTCTATAAAGTGTTTACTTGAACAACAATATATTGTATTTTTTCTGTGAATAAAGTGTTTATTTGCAAAAATGGTATTGAGATTTGTTCTGCTAAGCAGGAAAATAATCTTTATGTGTTAAGGTCGTCAATGACAAATGCCCTTCTAAATACTGAACAATTTAAAACTGTGGTAGCTTAAAATAAAAGACAGAAAATTTCTCCTAAAGAAAATGTCCATCTTTGACACCTAAGATTAGGATACATAAATCTCAATAAAATTGAGAGATTGGTTGAAAATGGACTTCTAAGTGAGTTAGAAAAAAATTCTCTACCAATATGTGAGCCATGCCTTGAAGGCAAAATGACTAAGATATATTTTACTAGAAAAGGTCACAGAGCCAAAAAGCCTTTAAAGCTTGTACATTCGAATCTTTATGGTTCTATGATTGTTAAGGCAAGATGAGGGTTTGAATATTTCATTTTACCTTCATTGATGATTGTTCAAGGTATGGGTATGTTTATTTAATGCAACATAAGTTTGAAGCTCTTGAAAAGTTCAAGGAGTACAAGGCTGGAGATTAAATGCATTAAGTAAAACGATAAAAACATTTCAATTTGACCAAGGTGAAGAGTATATGGATTTGAAATTCCAAGACTATTTGATAGAACATGAAATTGTATCTTAACTCTCAATACCTGGTACACCTCAGCAGAATGAGTTACGCTTCCTTGTTTGACTCGTTTCAGAGTTATGCAATATAGACTGTAGTCTATAGTTTGAACTGTGTTCCATCCAAAACTGTTATTGGAACACCTTTGAAGTTATGGAATGGTCGTAAAGTAGTTTATGCATTTCAGGATCTGGGTTGCCTAACATATGTGCTTGGAGCTAATTCTAAGAAGTTGGAGACTCGTTCAAAATTGTGCATATTTAGTAGATTACCCCAAAGAAGTGAGAGGTGGCTACTTCTATGATCCTAAAGATAATAAAGTATTTGTGTTGACAAACACTACATTTTTAGAAGAGAACCATATTAGTGAGCATAAGCCATGTAATAGGATAGTGTTAATTGAACTTTCCACCAAAACCACTGAACCTTCAACAAGAGTTGTTGATGTTGGTTCATATAGTACTACATATCCACCTCAACTATTGAGGGAGCCTTGACGTAGTGAGAGGGTTGCAAACACACCTATATGTTATATGGATTTAATAGAGACCTAAGCTGTCATATCTGATGACGATGTTGAGGATCACAAAAATAAATGGATCAAAGCTATGGATTTCAAAATGGAGTTATGTACTTCAATTTGGTTTGTGAACTTATAGATCAACCTGATGGGATAAAACCTATAGGTTGCAAATGGATTTACAAGAGGAAACATGGTGCTGATGGGAAGGTGTAAACCTTCAAGGCTAGACTTGTGGCAAAGGGTTGTACCCAAGTTGAGGGAATCGATTATGAGGAGACTTTCTTACCTGCTGCCATGTTGAAGTCCATCTGGATATTCCTATCCATGGATTTGACTATGAGATTTGGCAAATGGACGTAAAAATTTCCTTTTTAAATGGCAATCTTGAAGAGACAATCTATATGCAGCAACCTGAGGGATTCATAACCTAAGGTCAAAAGCAAAATGTTTGTAAGCTTAATTGGTCCATTTACGAATAGAAATGGGCTTCTCAATCTTGGAATATAAGATTTAATATTGCAATCAAGTCTTATAGATTTGATCAAAATGTTGATGAGCCTTGTTTTTATATGAAAATCATCAATAGTTTAGTAGTTTTCCTTATGTTTGTACGTAGATGATATCCTACTCATTGGGAATAAAGTAGGTCTATTGACTGAAATTAAACATTGATTGGCGACCCAATTCTAAATGAAAGATTTGGGAGATGCGTAATTTGTTCTGGGCATTCAGATCTTTAGAGAATGAAAGAAAAAAAATGTTGGCCTTGTCTCAAGCATCATACATTGACAAGATGCTTATCAAGTATTCGATGCAAAACTCCAAAAAAGGCATGCTACCTTTCAAGCATGGAGTTGCTTTGTCTAAGGAACAGTGTCCTAAGACACCTCAAAAAGTTGAGAAAATGAGATGGATCCCTTATGCTCGGTTGTTGGGAGTTTAATGTATGTGATGTTATGTATTAGACCTGACATTTGCTATGTAGTGGGGATAGTCAGTAGATATCAATCAAATCTAGAATTAGATCACTGGATTGCTGTTAAAACTATCCTCAAGTATCTTCGGAGAACGAGAAATTACATGCTTGTGTATGAGTCTAAGGATTTGATCCTTACTGGATACACATACTCTGTTTTTTAGACTGATAGGAATTCTAGAAAATCCACTTCATGATCAGTGTTTACTCTTAACAACGAAGTTGTAGTCTGGAGAAGCACCAAGCAAGGGTGCATTGCTAACTCTACTATGGAGGAAAAGTATGTAGTAGTTTGTGAAGCTATCAAGAAGGTTGTCTGGCTCAGGAGTTCTTGACTGATTTGGAAGTAGTTCTAGATATGTCAAAGCCTATCACCCTTTATTGTGATAACATTGGTATTGTGGCTAATTGTAGAAAGCCTAGAAGTCACAAGTGTGGGAAGCACATAAAGCGGAATTATCACCAAATATGAGATATTTTGCATTGAGGGGATGTGATCGTCATGTAGATAGCTTCAGTGCACAACGTTGCTAATCCATTTATAAAGCCACTCACGACTAAGGTGTTTGAGGATCACCTGTAGAGTATGGGTCAACAAGACATGCCACATTTAGTCTAGGGCAAGTTGGAGATTTTGTACTGGGCATTTATTATTATAGGATTGGTATGGCAACCTTAGAGAGAGGGGGGATGAATAGGGTTTAATCAAACTAATTAAAACTTTTTACTAATGTGAGCTCAATTAAATAAATTAACAAACTTTTTGCTAACAAGTAATTTAAACAATAAATTTATGCAAATAATTTCACTTTGAATTAAACAAGAAATTAACCAACACACCTTAAAGTATAATTTTTAAATCTAATAAAAGGATTACCAAAGGATATATAAATTTAAGAACTACCAATCAAAATAAACATATATGAGCAATTAAATTTAAGAACAAAAATTGTAAATGATTTCAAGCAATAAAATTTAAGAAAAAATTAATTGCAAAATTAAATAGTTGAGGGATAGAGAAATTGACACCAATAATTTTATAGTTGATAACTGATAGAAATACAAGTCATTAAAGCTCAAATTATTATAACAATGGGAGAAAGCAATGTTGAAATAGGCAATATTGTGATTGAATGCGCCAAACTAAAAGAAATTGCAATCACTAATGCTCATTGCATAAAAGCAGTTAAATTGCGTTATTCTGTGCAGGTACAATGTGATGGCACGTCTGAAATTACGATCCAAGAATACAATACGATGGCGTATTTGAGTTTGCGATCCAAGAAGTACCTAAAAAACGATTGCGTAAAGGACTTACATAAAGGCGACAACATAATAAAACACGATGAGACGTAAAACTGATAACGGTCAATTCTGAAATACAGTTGATGGCCGTTAAAGACCATATCGTTGCAAATACATTGAACTTCTGGTGACTTTTAGACGGCGCAACAGAGTATGAAAATTAATGCTACCCATCCATGCAATCATTAGTGAGAAGAATTGTTTCACCTTGAAATCTATAAATACCCAATGTTACCAAACTAGAAGTGTGGGCGAAGAGGCGAGGCGAAGCCGAGGGAAGGGAATTCTTGAAAAGAAATTAATTTTCGGAGAGGTCGAGAGACTGCCGGAAACAGCACGAAGGAGAGACACCCAACCCTTGCGAGAGCAAGATTTAACAAATTGGAAAAGAGTTGAAGTGATAAGAGTAGTGTAAAAAGCCACATGAAGCAAGATATCGCCTATCTGGCTTGATACTTCTCACTCCATTTATTGATTTGTATTCAACACTTTATTTGCAAAAATGGAAACTTCATTTCAATTTATGTTCAGTCTCTCCACACCATGCATGAGTAACTAAATTTGTGAATGGGTTGAGAAGTACTTAGTTGGCATGACTTAAGCTATGCACTTTATGCGATCATCTTATCTTATGTATGTTTCATTCATCATTTGGAGTACTTAAGAGAGTAGTCTAAAGACGGAATCTAGGCTTGAGAAAGTCGGATTAGATCACATAAGCAAGGGTAAAGACTTAGAAATAAGTTCCATCTGCTACATTGCATACACATCGCATGCATCTTAGAAATAGAAAATGTGGCATTATGCATTGAGAAAGCTAGTGCTTAATATTTATGTATAGCATGATCGCATGACTTGTACAAAATCTTAAGAAATGTTAGCTAAATCTCTTCTCAACCCCTTCATCGCATACTTGTTACAACACCACTCTTTCATCATTCTGCGTTTAATTCCATCGCATTAGAAAATCTAAATTAAATCACCATTTACTTCTTTATCACAATCGCAATAGAATCAAAGAGTCTGTTGCATATCTATTTAGTAATCCCTGCGTTCGACCTGGACTCACCAAGACCCTAAGAAGGCTTATACTTGGGCTTTGTTAGGAAAACTTATATGATCATCGCATCCACACATCTCTACATCGCATGATAAATCAACGCATCAATAGTGGTTTGGCACA
This sequence comes from Benincasa hispida, assembly GCF_009727055.1. Lineage (NCBI taxonomy): Eukaryota > Viridiplantae > Streptophyta > Magnoliopsida > Cucurbitales > Cucurbitaceae > Benincasa > Benincasa hispida. The sequence continues at coordinate 13,458,031 of NC_052352.1, read as the reverse complement.
ACTGGCCTACATCCACTTCCCAAGCTCCTCTTGGGTTTGTCACTCAAACTTGACTCTTTCCATGATTTAGAGTCGAACGGTTACAACAAGCTTTTTCGGGTGCAAGAACAAACCTGATCCTTTCCACGGTTGAGGATCAAACCATTACAACTTTTTTTCCGGGATCAAGCGCAACCCTTACTATGGATTTGAAATGAAGCATAATATGAGGAAAAAATCTCTCAAAGATTAGATTTACAAATTAAAACTCTCAAAGAGTCATTCCTCAACTTAAAATATCTCTCTCGAGAAGAAGATGAAAAGAAGAAAATTGAAGCTTGAAGAGAGAGCAACAACGGTGGCTTAATGAGTTATGGAGGATTGAAAATAATAATAATTGTTGTCATGATTTGGAGAAAAAGATGAGTTTAAATAGCGAGAAAATTGTTGAAACCCACATTTAATTCAGACCACTAGATCTTGGAAATGGAAAATCAATGGTAAAGGTTTTAAACTGAACTAGTCGTTAGACACAAACAAAAAATAATATAACAATATATATCTTTTAAAATCATTTCTTTTAAAACCCAATTAAAAGCAAATGCCTACCATGTGTCCAAAACAAGTCATTAGACACAAACATAAAATAATATTAAATTCATTTTCTTTTTAAAACCAACCCAAAAATAAAAAACCCACCATGTGTCACTTTTCCATTGCTCCAAGTGTCACATTTCAATTGATCCACTTTGATGAGAAAATTTTTGCCACGTCATCAGCTCAGGATTTTTCCACTAAGCTTGTTACGACCATATCTTTTTCGTTTGATGTATGATTTAGGTGATTAAAATTGTGTTGAAACCGTTGTTCCAAGATCTATGCAATGGACACTTCAAAATACTCAAATTATTAATAAATAAAAGTATGTTTTTTATCATCAAAACATTAATTAGTTAATTAATTAAAATTAATTAATTTGGAATTAAAGGCCAAAAAGCCAACAATTGTATTCTCTAGTTTCTTATTTTTTGTGTACTTTTGTAATAGTTTGACTTTTATGATGTACACTCCACTAGCTTTCGGAAAAGTGGAAAATTGTTGGGGTTGTTGTCCTAAATCTCATGGGTTATGTAGTTTGTAATTGTAATGTATAATTATTTAATGAATTAAGTAATATTTTATTTGACACTTAATAGCATTAACCCACAAAACCAATAAACTAAGATCCAAGGTTCTCTTCTGTAACTTAAACATGTATGTGGAGATATACAGGTAGATCATGTTTAAGAGACAACCTAACAGTTTGTAGTAGATAGATAAGACTGAGTACCTTATTTTGGTGACATACGAATACGACCGCTTTGTAGATGTTACTATTGTTGTAAAGTGCTACAAATGATCTGACCCTGATAATTCATATGAAGACATAAGAGCGGGGGTATTCTATACAAATAGTTTGTATAAGACCGGGCCACGAAATGACTAGTCTTACTATATAACACCGTTGATAGAAGAGACTTATATCTCATCAAGATGACCATAGGTGATTTGACTTGAATCCTGAGTGAGTTGTGAACTCCTACCTATGAAGGCGGTCCTTTGATTTGCATAGATGAGAGTGGCCAGTGTCGCCGACTCAATATTCTTACCATTTTGAAGATTTTTCTAATTGTGGAGTTGAGAACGCAACTACACAAGAAGGAATTATCTCGTTCTCTATAGTTAGAGAAAGTAGAGAAATTGCTCCCTTAATGTCTGATTCTAGGGCTTGAACAATGTGACCTCACACCCTCTCCTGGCTCGAGAGGAGTTTGTTCATAGTTGAACTACGACTTATTGTTCATTAGAGGGATCAATGGTACTTAAGGAGTTAGATGTAACTACAGGGGCGGAAACGGTAATTTTGGCTCAACTATATTTACAAGCAATAAGCAAGGAGGTGGACGCCTAGAAGAGCATGCAAAAAGTTGAAGGGCCACCTCAAGGGGATCCATGCATTGAACTATGCATGGTGTAGACACCTAAGCATTGCATGCAAGTGGGAGGTGTCAAGAAGCATTGTGTTAGACTTTGCATGGTGTTGACACTTAAGATTTTCATACAAAATGAGGTGTTATGCGTTGAGGACATGAAGTAGGTGACAAGGATAGCTTTGAATGCCTATAAATGCCCTCAATGAGTCACTTTTCACCACACAACTCAAAGATCTCTCAAGAAGACTCAAGAGAGGAGCAATTGGAGAGAATTAGGCTTTGAGGGAAGGGATATGCATTGAGTTGGAGTACCAGGTGTCTAAAGAAGCTGTGCATGTTAAGGAGGAAGGAACTGTTGAATTTTATATTCTATTTTGTTTTTCGATAAAATTGTTATTGAAATTGTAATCTTGAATCCAATAAACTAAGGTCCTGAGGCTATTTAATGTAGTGTTAATTTTATATAGTGATATAAATGTAGATCAAGTTCAAATATATAGCTAAAATGGTTTATAGTATATGAATAAGGTTGGGCGCCTTATTCTGGCAACACTATGGATGCGGCCCACTTTGTAGTTAGTACAAACGATGTGATCCTGAATCATTCATATAGAGATATATGAGTGGGGGCATCCTATACAATGAGTTTGCATAAGACTGAACCATAAAATAGTCACTTTTTACGTTCTAAATGTTGTTTTATGTATAAAACTGACTATTTTGTTAATTGATGACCTAGGTAACTTAATCTTAATCCTGAGCTAATTATGAACTCTTGTTCACTCGAAATTATCCTTAGATCTGCATAGGTGAGGGTAGCTCATCATCGTTGTCCCAATAAGCGTCCCATTTCAGGGGTAAGATTAGGTGGATAGCTGGGAACATAAGGTGCAAGACGGAATTCACTCCTACTCGTTATAGAGATAGTAGATAGGTTGTTCCGTTTAGTACTGAATCCAGGTCTTGAAAAAGGGGCCCCACCCTCTCATTGGCCCGAGAGGGATTCGGTTTATAGGTTGGACCTTAAACCAATTGTTCATTAGAGGATCGGTGGAACTTAAGGAACAAGATGTAGTCTTGGGGGTAAAACGGTTTTTATGACCCAGCTGAGATTACGAACAACCTGTGAAGAATTAGCTTACTAATCATGGTTATATCAAATGGACACAAATATATCTATAGTGAGGGGAGTGCAACTACGAGACTATAGTGGAATGACCCGTTAGTTAACGAATGTTGATTAGCTCCGTTTAAAGAGTTTAGCCAGCTAATCTCGGATCGTTGGAGTCCATGATCTATAGGCCCATTAGATTCCCCTACTAGCTCATATGGAATAAACTTAGAACAGTATGATAGAATAATTCGAATTGTTCGAATTAGGTGAAGAGAGAGAAACCGACAAGTATATGTGATATAGTAGTGGGGTTTTCAGTTTAAGGATACATCTTTAATATTTAAATGTGATTTAAATATCAAGAATATGAATATGTTCATATTCGGAAGTTTGGAAATAATGGAAATGGCCAAAGATGTAAAAAGTCAAAGAGTTGACTTTTGACTTTGAAAAGTCAAACTTTGACCAACCTTATATTCAAATGTGATTTGAATTTCGAGAAAATGAATGCGGATTCAAGCTCAGGAGGTCAAAATTAGTCAACACGAAAAAAAATCATAAAAAGTCAAAATGTTGAAATTTTGGTCAAAGTTTGACTTTGACCAAATGACTATTTTGCCCTTTGATTATAGTTAGTGGGAAAATCCAAACTTTTGTTGGATAATTCTGCTAACAAAATAGTGGGCTAGGTGTTGGCTTATAGTGGAGACATTAAGCATACTAAGATAGTGGATTATAGGTGTTGGATTTTTATGGATTTGGTTCATGCAATTGTTGCATGGTTTTTTTTTATAAAATTGGCTTTCATTTGGAATGAAGAAAGGTTTTTTCAGTTTTGCCAATTTTGTCAAATTTAGTTTTTAAAAATTGGGCTGAAAAAAGGAAAACCCAAAACCAAAATTCTATCTTCTTTTTCCCATCTCTTTCTCTCTCTCAGTTTTCTTCATCCACCGGGTCCCAAAACTCGGTTCTGAGTCCAGAAGATAGTAGGTCAACTCTAGTGGTGGTCCGTTCATGTTTGGGTCGAGATTCAGCGAAGAAGAGCGGTTTTTGGGAGCTACAAAAGTAATTTTAATTACTGTTTTTTCTTCAATTGCATGCATTTTTCCCTTTAAATTAAAAGCAATTAGAGTATAATTAGGTCCTAATTCCGCTGCGTATGTCTCGTGTTCCATCAGAAACCAGGTGTCCAACTTGGCTATCTAGGGCAACACTGCATCCAATTGCTATAAAGAGGCCAAATCTTGCGTCCACAGCTATTCTTGTTAGTTCGGAGGTCTACTTTTTTCTAGTTTGATCAGGGAAACCACAGAAAATGAATCTGCTAATGAAGGTTACAGATTTGGTCAAGAGGAAGAAACTTATATTGTGCGCTCCATTGCATAGTCCTCGCTATCCACCCCGCTATGCGGCAGAGTGTTCGTCGTTATCTTCCCGCCCAAGGAAACAATTTCCCTTCAAGTTCTTAAAGGAATCAGAATGGATTCCACCACTTTGGAGATCCGAAAGAGGTGACTGAGCTTGAATCAGTTGAGACTTATAATAATTCTTCGAATAAAAAAAGGAAGTGTTTCTTACTAGGATTTGTCATGTAGTAGAAGGAGAACATTTCGGAGTGCCATTAAAGGTTAGGATTTGTCATGTCAGCACATTGACTTCTAGGTTCATTTCTTTTTAGAGAATTTTTGGGAATTAGAATTGTATTAAGATAGTTGGATGTTAGCATAATTTTGAATAGGCATTAAATAGTTATAAGAAAATTATCTTTGAACTAAACGTTTTCGGCTCTAGGAATTGTTAAGTGGAAATAGGATAGAATGGATAGTAGATATTATAAAAAGGTAGTATCCGTTGGAATAGGCAAGCAAGCAGCAGAAGAAAAAAAGATCATTCAGCACTCTAATTCATCAATTTTAGCAACAAATTCAGCTTGTTCATAGAAAATAAAGAGAGTTTCAAAAATACCTTTGATGAACTCCTTTGATTCTACGAAATCAGCTTCAATTACCACTCCAAAAGCTTGTGGACCACCAAAGAATCTTCCCTACTATTCTCTAGGACCTTAGATTGAGTTGTGGGACTCAAAATGAGTAAGAATTTTTAGGAAATTTTAGGAGACAAGATGAAAGTTGCTGAGAAAACCAAGAACCCTTCTTCAGTTTATCACAACTCCCAAATTCACCTTTCATGCATATTTCTAACCTCAATTTTCTGAGTTTTATTCAAGAGGCTCATGCAATCAGATTGCCTTTGAATAAAACGGCTCCTACTTGATCAATTTGAATGGAAAATGAGTGGAAGATGAGTCAAAATGCCAAGAATTGAAAAACCCACTAAATGGATTTTCCAAAATGATTTTTCAACTTTTTGAAAAATTCATTTTCTTTTTATTTTTGAAAACTAATTTTCATAATAAATTTAAGATATTAATTCTTTAATTAATATCAATTGACACTTTATTTAAGTTTATATATAATTAATTAACTAATTAATTTTATATAAAATTAATTATTAATTAATAAATAAATAATTTAATTAATTATATTAATTTAATATCAAATATTAAATTATTTAATCACCAATTCCTCAAACATTAATCTATATTCATGTAATTTGATATTGAAGTCGAATTTAAATATCAATCAATTCTCCAATTTGATTTACAGTAATTAAACTTATAATTATATCACATATAATTATTGATTCCCTTAATTTGAATTTGAATGTTTCAATTTCATTCATCACGCTATTCTAAGGTTTATTTCGTTTGTGAGCTAGTAGGGGGACCTAATGGACCTACAGATCATGAGCTCAAACGATCCGAGATTAACTTGTTAAACTCTTTAACCTAATTAGCCAGTATCCGTTAACTACTGTGTCACTCCACTAAAATCCAATAGTTGCACTCCCCTCACTATAGATATATTGTGTCCACTCGATATAACCATTATTTGTAACATCCTGATTTATTTTGTAATTAAGTTTTTTTTTTTTTTTTTATGTTGGCTACTTGGATAAATTATATGAGATTTATGTTTTTTTGGCCAAGCTAAAATATGATTTAATTATTTGAAATTAATTGAGTTTTATTTTGACTTGTATTTGGGAGATTTGATTATCTATGGAGATAATTAAATGTGTTTATTGGATTTTTTTTAAAGAAAAAAATATATAAGTATATATATTTTGAGAGATAATTAAGGAATTTGTTTTTAAAAGGAAAAGGAGGAAGTTTAGTTTTGTTATATATTTATAGAAAGGTTAAAGAAAAGAAAAAAGGAAAAAGAAAAGAAATAAATAAATAAGTTTTCTTTTTTCCCTCTCTCTCTCCCTACGCGTGCGACCCCACTCCCCCCTTTCTCTCCTTCTTCTTTCATTCCTTCCAGCCCTAGTTGTCGCGCTAGCCTCGCCTCGCCGTTGATCTCCTCGCTAATACCTCACCTCATCGACGTCAACTGCAAGCAGCATCGTCAGTGCCTCGTCGTTCCGTCGCCGCCACAAGCAGCGCCAGCGCTAGCATCGCTATCTCGTCGCCGCGCCAATTGTTCACCGCTCCCCTCGTCAACGTCAGCTCGTCGTCCAGTTTTGTTTCTACCACTGTGCCCAGCCAAGTCGACACCGTTCGCCGCCACTGCCTTTTTGAGATTAGGTAAGAGTTGGGATTATTTTGGGCAAGGGTTGGTGTTTGAGTCTTTTTAGAGTGTCACTTGGTGTTGGAAACAATTTAGTTTTTACCCATTGTGTCGATTTCAGGATTTTTTTTTTTTTTTTTTAGGATTCTGGGGCATTGTTATCAAAGAAGAGATCATTCTTTTCATCGGGGAGCTTTAGTTTGGGTAAGTTTTGTGTAAGTTGGTTGGTTATCATTTGGACTTGGGCCCCGAGGATTTACTTAATTTTTGACTCACTTCCTAGGCCTTCTAAACTAAACTTGTGGTTAATGTCTTAGGGTTGATTTAAGTTTTATCCAAGGGCTATTAAGGAGTTATTTGTGCAGACTTTTGAAATCAAGTTGAGGAAAGTGATACTATTACCGGTGCCTTCGTGCCAAGCGACCTAGATTGAACCTATCAAGTTACTTGGTGGACTCTGAAGCATGATTTTGTTTTACATTATGTTTTGCTAGTTGCATGGCAGCTACAAGTATTATGAGCATGTTAAAATTTCTAATCAGTACTGATATTATGTATGTGATGCATGAATAGACCAGGAGAGCAGTTTATTGTCTCGCCTTGACGCGTGTTATTATTATATTTGACGGTGTGCCTATGGGCCGCTAGACATGCGTGAACCAACAGGTTTACATTCATGTTATTATCATGTTTGACGGTGTGCCTACGGGCTGCTAGACATGCGTGAGCCGACAAGTTTATATTCATGTTACTTTTATTTTCATGTTTCATGTTTTGATGGAATGCCTATGGGCCGCTAGACATGCGTGAACCGACAAGTTTACGTTCATGTTATTATTATGTTTGAGGGTGTGCCAACGGGCTGCTAGACATGCGTGGGTCGATGGGTTCACGTTCATGTAATTATCATGTTTAACGGTGTGCCTACGGGTCGCTAGACATGCGTTTCAAGACAAGATAGTACATCTTTTGGTTTTCCTTTCATCATAAAAAACCGATGTAGCTGTATGAGCCACAGGCTATCTTTCTTTGCTCGTGGATGCATAGTCTGATCCCAGTAATGGGATCACTTACTGAGTATTTTATACTCAACCTTTATCTTTATTTTTTTTCAGGTAAGTGCAGGGACACTCGAGCGACTGATAAGAGGAATCCGTGACAAAGGAACCAGAATTCTCTTCCGCATTTGACCCTTTATATTTTCGCATGTTTTGTTTTTTTAATTTCATTTACGGATTTATTATAATTTAATTAATTTTTTTTTATAAAATTTGTTTCTTGTTAAAAGGATGCCTGGGTTGAATGATTTAAGATTTTGAGATATGTCAAAACATTTTCTTATATACCTAAAGCAGTTTAAAATCATGATTATTCTATTTAAATTTACTTTATCTTTCCTAAATGAGAATATTTATGCATGCATGCAGTAGCGATCCCCTTTTTAGTAGTCTTAGGAGGTGGGGTTGCTACATGATTAGTAAGTTAACCCTTCACAGGTTGTTCGTAATAACGGTTGGGTCAATCGTTGTTTTACCCTTGAGATTACCTCTTGTTCTTAAGTCCCACTAATCCACTAATGAACAATTGGTTTAAGATCCAGTCATCAAACCGAGTCCCTCTCAAGTCATTGAGAGGGTGGAGCCCCTTGTTCGAGACCTGGAGTCCGCACTTAAGGGAATAACCTCTTTATTATCCGTAAAAGTGAGTAGGAGTGAATTCCATCTTGCACCCTATGTCTCCAGCTATCTACCCGGTTTTATCCTAGAAATGGGAGGCTTATTGAGTCGAAATTATTGAGCCAACCCTCACCCATGCAAATCTAAGAGTGACTTATTTCTTGATTCGATCTTATACGGACTCATTGTATAGGACGTCCCCACTCCTCATGTCTCCACATGAATGAATTAGAATCACTTCGTTAGCAGTACTTTACAATGACTGTAACAACTACAAAGTGGGTCGCATCCGTTAGTGTTACTAGAATAAGGTACCCAACCTTATTCATATACTATAGACCATTTTGACTGTTTACTCGAACTTGATCCATTCTTATGTCTCCACATAAAGTTCAAGTATTCATATAATAACCATGGATCTTAAGTTTATTGGATTTAGTCTTTACAAGTGCAATTTATATATTCAACAACAACGTTATTGCATAAACATCAATAACATCTTTATTGCAAATAGAATATGTTTCTTGTTTACAAACTACGAGTTGTAGGACATAAAACCCAACAGTATCTGCTATATTCGCACTTGCATTCGAGTGAAAGAGACAAGCTTAGGAGGGGGTGTGACAATGCATGAGGACTTTGGTTCAGTCCATACAAAGATTTTTGAAGGCGACAAACCTTATCACTCTCCCCCTGAGCAAAAAACCCAAGTGATTGTTCTATGTAAAATTCCTTCTGAAGATCACCATGCAGAAAGACATTCTTAATGTCGAGTTAGTGCAAGGACTAATTGTGAGTAACGACCATGTATAGAAATAGTCGAATGGAAGTTAATTTAGCAACAGGAGAAAATATATCAGAATAATTAGTCCTATAGAGTTGGGCTAAACCTCTGGCAACAAGACGAGCTTTCAATCGAGCCACTATTTCGTCAAGATTGGCCTTTACAGCAAACACCCTTTTACATCCAATAGCCTTCTTTCCTATCGAACGCGAAACTAAATCCCAAATACTATTATCATCCAAAGTAGTCATCTCCTCAATCATTGCACTATGCCACCCAGAGTGAGATAAAGCTTCATAAACAAAGTAAGGAATAGAGATGGAATCAAAAAATGTAATAAAGGAATAGGTGGGTGAAGACAATAGATTATACAAAACAAAGAAATAGGGTAAGTACAAGTACATTTACCTTTTCGAAGGGCAATGGGTAGATTATCACTCGATTCAAGATCAGATGTTGAAGAAGCCATCGGTGTAGGAGATGATGTCTAAAGGTGGCTGTAGAGGATGCCTGGAGTAAAGTCAAGTGGCAAGTGGGCGAGAAGGAAGAGACACAGAAGAAGATTGAGTAGAAGATGATGTGGAGGAGTAATCTCATAGATAAAAAGATCATCTTCCTCTCATTTACAATGACTTGATGGTGAGGGACTAAAGGGGATATCTTCAAAGAATGTAACATCGGAAGAGACAAGACATCCATTAAGAGTATGAAAATAACAATGGTAACTCTTTTGAACACGCAAATAGCCTAAGAAAATGCATTTCAAAGATTTGGGGTCTAATTTTGTATGATGTGGACAAATATCCCAAGCAAAAAAAAAAAAAAAAAGCACAACCAAAGATCTTAGAGGCAGTAAAGAACAAAGATTTCTTAGGAAAAAGAGTACGATGAGGAATCACTCAATTGAGGACAAATAAAGGCATTCTATTAATCAGGAAGCAAGTAATGGACATCGCATCAACCCAAAATTATTTTAGAACATGCATTTGAAAGGATAAGATGCGAGTTGTTTCAAGGAGGTGTCTATTCTTTCTTTTAGCAACTCCACTTTGAGATGGAGTGTCTGCGCAAGAGGATTGATGAATGCTGTCATGATCACATAAGTGAGATCCAAGTACATGAGAGAAATATTCACCAACATTATCAGTGCGCAAGGTTTTGATAGAGACGTTAAATTTATTTCGAATTTCAACATGAAAAACACAAAAATGAGACAACAACTTGGAATGATTTTTCATTAGATATAACCAAGTCACATGAGAATAATTGTCAACAAAAGTAACAAAGTAATGAAAACGTACTTGGGACACGATTGGACGAAGACCCAAAATATGATAATGAACTAACTCAAATGGAGAGTTGGCTCATTTATGGACTCTAGGACTAGAATTAAGACAATGAAATTTAGCAAACTAACATGACACAATTCAAAGACAATAAAGAATGAAATTCAGGATAAAGTTTTCTCAACACAAACAAAGTGGGATGGTCGAGACAAGAATGGACAACAAACGGGGATGTAACTCCAGAGCAGGCTACAACTTTTGGTATCTGGTGGTAAAAAATGTAAAGGCCCCTCCGACTCATGTCCTCTACTAATAATCTACTTCGTCATACGATCTTGAAACAAGCAATGACCATAAAAAAAGAGATACAACAATTAAGGTCGTGTGTAAGTTAGCTAATAGAAATTAAATTAAAAAAATAATTGAGGTAAATGTAAAACAAAGGACAAAGAAAGAGATGGGATGAGAAAAATGGTGTCGGATTCAAGAATAGAGGTGGTGAATCCATCTGCCAAAGTGATAGATGGAGATTGGGCAAGGGACAAAGATATAGAAATAAGTTAGAATTACCTGTCATATGAGTGGTGGCACCTGAGTGAGTCTATGACCACTTGGTAGATGATGTAAGAAGACATTTCAAATTACATGTCTCAACAATGGAAAAAATAGGATTCGATGAAGAAGATGCCTGCAAGAATTCCAAAAATACTTGAAATTTAGCAAAGTCGTCAGTAGAGATGGTAACAAACTTTTCAACCATATATTGGTGGACGCTATTTGAGCATGCTGCGGCATTGAACCTTGTACAACAATTTCTGACAATCACGTTTCAAATATCCTGGCTTATGACAAAAATGACAAACAATCTCCTAAGAATCTGATTTTTGATTATCATAACTAGGCTTCTGAAAATTGTTGGTCATCTCTAGAGTAACCCGAGAGTTATTATTCTTGTTTATAAGAGCAGTACTAGGTTGAGAAACAGACGAACCAGATTGAGAACTCTCAATATGAAGAACACGACTGAAGGCCTCCTCTAATGAAAAAATTTTGAGAATCAGAAAGAATATGTATTTTAGCGATCCTAAATTCAGGTGAAAGTCCATTCAGAAATATCATAACAACCATATTTTCTCGTTGAGCTTATTGAACTTTGACATATGGGCTAAAAAGAAATAATAAGGAAAGTTCGACAACTGTCTTCTTAGACCTCATAAAGTAGCTTGTAATAGATTCTGCTTTCTGTTCGGCTTAAAAGAATTGCATACAAACTTCAAACATTTGATGGACGTGTCTTTTTTCCCAAGTACAAAAATTCTAAGAACTCTAAGAGTTCTTTAAGAGAATTACAATGATCTATCAAATCAACAACCTCACTCTCAATTGAGTTCTTAATCTAAAGATAAAGTTGAATGTCATCACGAAGCCAACTCTTTTTGTTATCATCTTTGGTAGATTCTCAGTCACATGATCATTCATTACAGTACTAAGTAAATAAAACTTAATCGTGCGATGCATCATAGTAATTAGCTCCATTTAACCGATGTTATGTTATCTTTGATGCTAAGAGAATTACATTGGATACAATAATATGCTTCATTTCATCCACTAAAAACCAATACACGATCCCACCGGTAGAATTAAACAAATTAGAATAGAAAGAAAGACAAACCAAAGAGCAAAACAACCTCTCAAATTAGAACAAAGCAGTCACAAACCGACAAAAGGATATTTTTCAAACAGCCTCACACTCGAGTAGTTGTTCATAGAATCAAAGGCATAGATGGGTTGAAAAAGACAACCCGAGACGAACCCAACTGATGGAAGCGAAAAATACTAATGCACAAACTCTCATGTGTCGGTGCGTGACGACGGAGCAGAACCAACTTGGCAGCGTGTGTACCTCACGTGCGTCTATTTTAGGTGAACGACAAAGGCAGGCTGAGGCAGATGGCGGCGATGCTCCTCTTGAGGTGGGCGGTGTCAACAAACCACCACTTGAAGTTGACGATTCAAACTCAAACTCTAACTTTGTGAGAAAAAGTTGTCAAACGAATATTCTAAACCCTTAAAGGAATGTCGCTCTGATACCATGTACTTTGTACTTTTAAAGAATGCATTTCTTATAATTTAGTTAGACAAAAGATATATATATATATAGGTGAATGAGAAACTCTAATCTAGATATAAAAACTTACGATAAAAAACGGCTACACATATTAATTTAAATATATATTATAATAAACAAAATACTCTTGTTTTATACCAACAAAAAAATTACAATATATTTTCACAATATTAGAATGTATGAGTCGAATATGTAAGAAAAAAAGCCAAAAAAGGGTTTAATATTTTTTATGACATCTTATATTAAATTGTAGATTAGAGTTTATTATGCATGTATGTTGGTTAGTTTGGAACACATATGTGGACATAACACATTTTAACAACATTACGTTCAAAATGGAGAGTGTATGTTTAAAAAACACACCTATTTGTCTTATAAATATATGCGTGCCAATCTTTTTTAAGTACAAAGGTTTATGTACATGATATAGGTTTTTCTTAGGAAATATATATGGAATTTCATTTTTTAGACCAATAACTACACCTATATTGTTGAGACTAAAAGAAAAAAAAGCAATGTAATGCTTTTTTTAACATGTCATTTGATCTTCTTGTTATATGAAAGAAACTTGAATTATGGCCTATTTAGATTGTCTTGAGAAAATTTCTTTCTATAAAGCCATTTTCATCCAAATGTGTTTAAAATATAAAACACTGATGTGGTTGGTTACATAAAATGTTTGAGTACAAAATTTTATTTGATTTGCTATATAGTCAAACCATTTATATTAATGTTAAATAGTAATAAAAGACGAAAATTAAACACTATGAACTAATAATTTTAAATTTGTATATTAAAACACTTTCATGGTCCCCTTTTTATTTTTATTTTTTTTTATGCATTTGATATCTCAGTTGGCCGTTAGACTTAGTCATTGGAAATAGTAGATAAAATTGGTGGTCAGGGTTTGTCGATGGTAGTGATCGTCGAAGTTAGCCATAGGAGGTAGTCACTAAAGTTTAGTGCCAAAGGTAGTTGCCAGATATGGTCTTTGCTAGAGGTAGTTGTCACCAGAGGTCGTCGTCGACAATGATCATTGACGAAGTGAGGCGACAATAGTTGCCAATAGTGGTTATTATCAGAGTTGGTTGTTGACGGTAATTTTCGAAGTTGGCAGTTGGAGTTTGATGCCAAAGACAATTACCAATATAAATCGTGGATGTGGCCTTCACGAGAGGTAGTTGTCATCAGATTTGGTCGTTGGAGCATATCATTGGTGATGATTGTTGTTGGAGTGAGGCAACATTATTCGCCAACAACGATTCTTGTTGAAGTTGGTCATCCACGACAACCAATAGGTAGAGTTAATAAAAATTAGAGGGAGGGCTAGAGAGAAAGAAAAAAAGATGAAATTTGTTGACAAACGTGGAGATTTTAAAAGTAGGTAAAATTAGTTATTGAATATGAAGTGTGAAGTTAATGGACCAAACACCTATTTATAGATAAGTAAAATAGTCTTTAGGTAAGGATCATGGTATTTTAAACTTAGTTTGTTTTTTAATATTAAGTTATTCTTTTGGAATGACTTGTCAAGTAGCCACATGTATGCTGGTTTGTCTCTATTCCCAACCATACTCTCTTATTTTTTTAATTCTCTCCATAACAGATCTGCTGCAACTTCTCAGCTTTTCAATGCTTTAAATTTACCAATTCACCATAGATTTTCGCTCTTTCATACCAAACCCACCACCCCCCTTTTGATTCTTTCTTCAATGTTGTGAAGTTAATCTGATCATAGCCTTCCAGCTTCTACTTCTATAAATCATTACATTTGTACCCTCTTTCACTAATTTGCCTGCTATTCTGAGTTTCTCTGCTATGGAAATTACACATTTCTTTACTCTTGAGTTAATTTCTAAATCTACATGGCTTTACTGCTTCAAATGGGTCCCTTATCTTCTTCAGTGACGTAAATTTCAGCATTCAGACATGGTGAGGTTCTACTTCTTGTCGGGTTTTATTGTTTTCATTTCCTCATTCGTCTCCTGAATGCGGACGCAACTTTTTTCTCTCAATTCTGTGGGCTTTCGGATGTCTCTTTTCGGTTTCTTCTTTATCTGTTCCACTGATACTGAAATCTAGATCTTTTTTTGGTTTGCATTTGAAGTTGGGGTCCAGTTGTTTTTGTGTGATCTTTGAAGTTTGTACGCCATCTGTTTGATAATATGCCTCTGAGAGAGTGAGAGAGGTTTTTTTTTGACCAAAATGAGGGGAAGAGACGAGAATGGGTATGACAACAATGGATCAAAGCATGAAAAGGCTATGGGTTTTGAGTTTCATAGAGGAAATGGAGTTAATGGCAGTTTTCATCGCCGGATAGTCAGTGCTAAATCAACTCCATCGAAGTGGGACGATGCACAGAAATGGATTTTTGGGTTGCCACGAGGAGGAGAAAAAGGGGAGTCTAAAATCAAGCATAGAAACTCGAATGCTGATGACTTGCGGCTTATAGCTGCTGTGCCACAACAGGAGCATGAGTATTTGAGCGGTGGAGATAAAAGGATCGAAGGGCAAGAAGAAAATGGAGGATTTGCTTCTGCTATGAGTAGTCGAAACGAAGCAGAAACAAAGAAGATGGAATGCGATGAACCCATTTGGAGAATCAATAAGCCATTGGAGAGCTGCAAGACGGTGGTTAGATCTGTGTGTGTGAGGGACATGGGAACAGATATGACTCCCATAGCGAGTCAGGAGCCTTCAAGGACGGCTACTCCAGTTAGAGCCACAACCCCTGTTCTTCAAAGCCCTATAACTTCTGGATCTTCCACCCCAGCAAGGCCTCACCATGAGATGCAAGCCACTGAAGATCGTCAAGCAGGTTTTGCTTCTACCGCCATGGTGGTGAAAAACCAGAGCTCTGATCAGACTCTAAAGATGGACTCTATGGAAACTAGAGCAATGGCTTGGGATGAGGCAGAGCGAGCCAAGCATATGGCAAGGTAACCCTTTGATCCCTTTTCACTACTTCTCTAGTTTTGCCTTTGCCCTTCAAATTCTGAACAGTGAACACTTTGGCCTGATTGATGACTTCTGTTTTACTTTTGAAGTTCAAGACACTAGTTGCATCCCATTTTGTGGGCCTTTTTCGTCTTTTCATTAGAAACAAAAAAGGGAAATAAAAGAGGGTATCAGACACATCCTTTCAAACTGGAAACCCGATGATTGAATGTCTTCTCCCCCTTTGCGATCCTTCTTGAGGATGCATCTGGAGAACTTAAAATGCTAGATTTAACTTGGTAGTTCATGATATGCTGATTGTTTTGCATTTCTAGGTATAAACGTGAAGAAGTGAAGATACAAGCATGGGAAACCAGCGAGAAGAGGAAAGCAGAGTCAAAAATGAGAAAAATGGAGGTACCCTCTTAGCCTGATTTTTTACTTTCTTCTAATCTTGGATGTGCATTGAACTTGATCCAAATCTGTTTTTTTATTACACCATAGTATTGCTGGATCTCCTAAATTTTATAGAAATTTGTCAAAAATAGCACGGTTAGGTTTTCACCTTACAGAACTAGTACATTTTTTGAAAACATGTAAAAATAGTTTTTCTCGATTCATCTCGGACGAGGTAGACCACGAGATTTTAGTTAAGAAATCAACTCTTTCCAGTTTATCCATTGTTTTGGGTCTTCTCGATACATCTCGCTTGATTAGATTTGCTAATTCTTTTATGTAATCTTCCCAAATCTTATACCAAAATTTGTACTATTTTCAAATTTTCTCCGAAGTCGGTTATGTTTACTAAATATTATATTAATTTTTCAAAATTTTAGCATAATTTATGTTTTCAAAATTATATGAATTTTCAAAATTCCAAATGGGTTTTCCAATTACAAAATAGATTTTTCAAATTGATTCAACATTTTTAAATTTTGGGAAATATCAAACTTTTCAAAAAATTGGGTAAGATTCGGGATATATATAGAATCCCGGTCTTAATCCTACTTGAGATTCCATCAAGAAAGCTCAATATATGAATTTCAGTGTTAACTATGTTCGGGATTTCACCCAGAAAACATAAATATATAAAATCTCGGTGTTATTTTGTTCGAAATTAGCACCGAAATGTACATAATCTCGGTGTATAATCTGGCGAGATGTACCGAGAAGGTCCCAAACAATCAATAAGTGGAACATTTTGATTATTTTAACTAAAATTTTGTGGTCGATTTCACCCAAGATGGACCGAAAAACTATTTTTACGAGTTTTCAAAAAAGTTTTCTAAGGTGAAAATCTAACCGTGCTATTTTTTATTTTTAGGATTTCTCAAATTGTATCCGTCATTAGTTTTCATCCATCGCACCTTTTCTTTTGATGTGTCAGAGAAAAATTGAAAGATTGAGTTAAGATTTGAAAGGGTGCAATAAGGCTCACCCGTCTTATGCCTAGCTCGAGTTTGGAAAACTCGCCCAATTTCTCTTTTTTATCCAGCTCAAATCGTAATACAATTGTTCATAGCTTGTATTATATCAATATATTATCCTATCCAAGATAAAAAAAGGTCTAATATTGAGATACGTTTTGAAATATTATTAAACCAACCCATTAAAAACTATAAGATAACATTTAAAATTACGAGGATTAAATTAAGAAATAAGACTAAACTCGAACTAAAGAGACTCAAATAGCATTTTAACCACCCATCTTTTTGCAATCTATAAGGAGGCGTTTGGACCTCCAACTTGTTTTGGGTGGAGTGAGCCGTTTTAGTCCACTAAATGTTCGGGTCTCCCATTATAATAGTTGGAGCTTTTAATTATTATAACCTACATTTAACTAGAGTTGAAAATTTTTATTGTCTATGGTGTTTACTCTTTTATGGACCCTTCTCTCCTCATTTGTTACCTAAAAAAGTTTACAACTCAAACACGGACTATAATAATCAACTCAGCGTTCCAAACAACCCTTAATATCTTTCAACGTTAAGTCCAATAAATAGTCTAGATGGTTTGTTTATTTATTTATAATTATATTAACAGAAAAAGGCGGAGAAAATGAAAGCTGGTGCACAAGAGATGCTGGCAGATAAACTAGCAGCCACGAGAAGAATAGCTGAAGAGAAACGTGCAAATGCAGAGGCAAAACTAAATAAGAAATCTGTAAGAACTTCTGAAAAGGCTGATTATATTAGGAGGACTGGTCATTTGCCTTCTTCTTTCTCCTTCAAGTTGCCTTCTCTGTGCTGTTGGTAGATTCAATATTTTCCTATTCAGGCACCTGCCCTTTAAGTTTAATCAGCCTTTTCTTTTACCTTCTTTAATGCCACTTCTTTCTCTCCTTGAATATTTGTAAAATGTGTTTACCTCAGAATTGTTACAAAATATTGAAATTTTGAAGTGAAATATTTGTCTGTTCTGGTTTTTAGTTGCTTGTTGTGTTCTATTGTCTTTGTGCTGCTTTGTAGTATTATTCCATTGGGGACCAACATTTGGAACTTGCCTCAAAATTACCTACAAGATTGTCGTCAAACAAATCAGTCGGTTACTATTTATAACACTTGGTTTTTATTTTCTTTAATAGCTAGTTTGAGAATATTCTCTATATAAATAAGTTATATCCAAATAATAGTGAGGATATTAATAATGTTGATCTGAACATAGTTAAGGTTAGATTTCACATGTTGTTGATCTAAAAAAGGACATCTACATGGTTCTAAAGATTTTATTCTAGTTTATATCAGAAACTGGTTTGGAAATATTGAAATTGTAATATTTATTCATTGTTAACTTCACCCTTCAAATATTAGAATTCGGAAGGAAACTTTCAATTAAATGTTAATTTTTGCTTTGTATATATATATATATATATAGAATTTATGAATATTTGAGTCAACTTATATTACCCCGGTTGAATTCATTTATTCATTTTTTTCTAAGTATTTTATCAAACTCATTGCTCTTTATTAATCACTAGGTTTACCTATAATTAGGGATGACAAAATTTTATGCGAGTCAGGTCCCGTGTGTAACCCAATTGGGATGAAAAATCCCTAGTTTGATTGGGTACAGGGGTGGAGTGGGAACGAGGGATCCCTATCTTGACCTCGGCCTCTGCTTCCCAAAATGGGGAACAGTGTGGGGTAGGAATGGGGACTGCATCCCCAACTCTGCCCCATCTCATTGCCATTCCTATCCATGATGGTTAAAATATTGTTATAAAAAATTAAAACTCGAAGGAAATCAATATTAAAAATAAGGTTAAAATACCATTTTGATTGTGTATTTTAAGTTTAATTCTAATTTAGTTCCTCAAATTGAATTGTTCAGTATAGTCTATAAACTTTAGAAACTAAGACTTGTTTGGTTCACGATCCATTTTTTTGTTTCTATGTTTCTAGAAACAAAAATACAAAAAAACAATAAAAATATATTTGATACACTTATTTTCAAAAACTATTTTAAACAAACAACTCAAGAGATGCCTTTTTTATTTATTAAAAAAAAGGTTGTGATTTTCATTATTTTTTTAAACTTTTTTTTCAAAGTTTAGAAAACACATGATACAACGTTAAAAAAGTCCCAGGAGAGATTTTGTCAAACACATGCATTTTCAAGTTCACAACCAAACCTCTAAAAAAACACAACCAAACACGATTTTTAAATTTTGAATTCACATTTAAAGTTTTTAATTGGGAACAAAACATGTTTTTAAATAGAGTGAAAATAAGAATTTTTTTTATTGTAAAATTCTCAGGTCGTTTGGATTAATTTAAGAAAAAAATATATTTTTTTAAATTTAATTTTATTTAAACACTTTTAATAAAAAATAATTAAAATTTAAAATAGAAAGACTATGACGAAAAGACAACATTTAAAAATATTTTGAATGGTTTATCAAACACTCAAATTTCTTCTAAAATGACTTTTTTTTTAAATTAAATACTTGAAAATATAATCCAAACACACTATTAGTCTAAACAAAGTTTGGAACATTAAGTGGAACATGATTTTTTTTTAAATCATTAAATTTTGAAAGTACAACAACTAAAATAAAATCACTTTTATTGTATTTTATATATATATATATATAATATTATGTTTAATATTTGATAAAGTTTGTACTTTGTTCCAAAAATTTCTTTTTCATATACATACATTTTTTTAAAACAATTTTAGTTAATATTTATGATATTTGTAATTTGTTCAAACAATATATATATATATATATATTAAATATACTTTCACCATCCTTTCGTTTTTGTTTGAAGTTGTTAAAAACTTATGTAAACATATGGATATTAACTTCCGACTATTGTATTAATAATTTCCAAAGTTCTTTAGGATGTGGAGGTGTTTGAATTGTAGACTGAACTACATTTTTTTTTATTTGAATTTGATTAATAAATTTGATTATAAGTACAATTTTTTTTATTCATGACTAGAAGAAGATCCTCTATTATGCATAGATTGATCTTGTTGAGTCACATAGTGTCTATGATCGCCACGGCCTCTTACACTTGATGATTGGCCCTCATCGGTAAAGTGTATACCGCTCGCCACGATGTCAATATGTCACGTACTGATTATGGACATCTGGAAGGACATATGAAGTTTGTCCTTCTTCCATACTTAGTGTACTAAGGGTTGTTGGAAAAAATTCAAATGTTGAGGGAATGATATCATGGAACTATGTGTAAAATGATCAAGTGGGGTTGTTGGATATTCATTATAAACATTAGGTGGAATAGAAATATCCTGATGTCTTGTTGGATCACCTTGTTCTTCCATTGGAACATCACAATCAAAATATCACACTCGATATATAGAGGTGAGCCTACACAAGGCCTTTATAGTAGATAATGTCATATTTGGTAAATCGGCCTAAAAAAGAATTAAATAACAAGTTAATAATTTTAAAAGTTATTTTGGTATGCAATTAAGTCAGATGCATTCAGGGGAGATCGATCAAGTTAATCACCTTTTCTTTTCTTTTCTTTTTTTAATTTAATTATTTGAATGTGCCTCCCGAAGAGATGCATTCAGGGGAGACCAGTCAAAAAAAGAATAAAATAATGTTAAATGCGTCTCTTCTAGAGACACATTCAAATAACGACAAAAGAACACTCCTTTTCTTAAATAATTTGAAAACAATACATTTTATCCAATTAAGTTCTAAAGAGTCCTTATTTCTCCAATAAACCCAAGAAAGATGTGCTAGTAAGAGCAATGACACATTTTACTACCTAAAATTTATCTATACTATTTAAAAGGAGTTATGAGAGAGAAATACTTGATTCTCCTTATTGTCCCTTTTAGTTGATGCTCATAGAGTTATATAATATAATTTCATATTAAAATCATTAAATAAAAAAATTCACCCATTTTCATACATTCACTTGAAAAAAGAATTTTAAAAAATAATATTTTATCTCTAGAATCTTAAATTTACATGAAAAAATGTGTGTATTCACTTGAAAAAAGAATTTAAAAAAAAATCATATTTTATCTCTGGAATCTTTTATTCACATGAAAAAATGTGGGAAAAAAAATCATACTTTATTTTACCCTATTTTTATGAGTTCACGTGAAAAGAATTAAAAATATCATATTTATAGAATCTTAAATTCATGTTAAAAGATGGGAAAAGATCACATTTTATGTATAAAATCTCAAATTTACATATTAAATAAAAGATTTTTTAAAAAAAAAGTCACGTCTTATCTATAAAATATCAAATTCACCTTAAAATAAGGATTTTTTTTAAAAAAAAACACACACACATTTTATCTTTAATAATCTATATATCTCATGTTATATCACAATTTTATTAAAAATAAAATCAAATTAGAATTTAAAATCTAAATTTTCAATAGCTAAATTCAACGTTTTATTTTTCATTAAGGAATCTCCTTCCCTTTCCATTTTTTTTTTAATATTATTAACCTACTCCCAACTTTTTTTATGTAGAAGTTTTTGTTGTAACATTTTTTTAAACTTTTGTTAATAATAACAACGTTTCATTTTGTTTTCTTATTCTTTCGGGAGAGTTTAATTGTTGTATCTCTTCTAGATTTCGAAGAAATAGAAGAAATATCACTTTTATCTCTCTTTTAAGTAAGTCCATTTTTTCAAATTTTTTCAACTTTCAATTTTGTAAAATCATATATAGTGATTTAATATATTTTTTATATATGCTTTTTATAGTTTTTTTTCTATATAGGCGGGTGGAATATAAAACATCGCTTTTGAAGTCAGTAAAGTGACACTGAAAAGAGTGATTGGTTATTTTTAGGCATTTATAGTTTTAGTTTTCACTTTTTAATTTATGCATATATACACAATTTAGGGGTTATAATAATTTTTACATGCTTTTGTACCTTTTTTTTCCTCTTTTCATAAAATTTGAAATCAAGAAGAGATTGTTGCAAATCAAAAGAGATTTAAGTACTTAAATTTTGATTAAAAATAATATTTTTGTTTAAATTAAAATTTTACAAAATTAAAATTAGAAAGATAATCAAATAATCTATTATCTATTTATCTATATTATCTTAAGAGGGTTGTGAAACTTTTAATTTTCCTTTGCCCCTTTCTAGTGGATGGTTATAGGGACATCTTAGCAAGTCCTATATTTTATCTCGGTAACGATCCAAGATTTCCTATTGAGCTCCTAGGACACTATTTTGTGCATGCATAGACTTGATAACAACTTCTCAAGGAAAAAAAATTAAATAAGAGAATTAAAACTTTTATTTCATTAAATGAGGCTCAATGAAAAAATCCTGCAAACATCATTCGGGGTACCCCTGACCCAAATTTAAAATAAATAGCAATTAAACAAATTAATAAATGAAAAAAATGAAAAATTTATAAATTTTAAAATGTTAGAGTCCTAAATTAGACCCTATCAAAAGAAACCTAAGTGCAGAAACAATAACATGTTCAAATGGTCGGGTCACGGATCCCTCTTGTCATTTGTCGGTAGCTTCACCTTTACCTGAAAAAAAATATGGAAGGAAGAGGATGAGTACATAAACATGGGCCCACTAAGTGAACTATTAGACTTCCTATTGAGGCTCTTAGGCATAGGCATAAGAGGCGGACCCGAAGGCACGCTTTCGTAAGTAGTGACCCCGAAGGGCACAGTCTTGGGAACACTGTAGCTTAAGCATAAGGTGAACCCGAAGGCTCACGACATGCGATGTGCGTAACCCGATAAGAATGCTAACAACCACTATCAGTCTCATATAGGCGTAAGCATACAATCATAGACTAAAATCATGCTTACATTTCAAAACAATCTCACAATTCGTGCATCAATCAAACACTGTAACAACACATAATATCGCAATCCCATGGCATCAACCCAAGTTTCCATAATTCCAACTAACCAACAAACATGTCATAACAATTCAAGCCAACATAAAAGCCGATGCTTAATACATACGTGGGTTCAAAGGCAAATCAACAGTAGGTAACTTACCTTGATATTCAAGCCCAAATATCAAGCAATTAAATCTCCCTTTTAGCTTTGAAGCGGGAAAAAAAAAATCCAATCAAGGCACCTAGACGTAAAACATAAATAACTTAAATTCCAAATCCAAGGCCTAAATCCAAAACTAACTCCACCAATCCAACACGTGGTCCACTCCAAACCACTACCAAAATTCCACGCAGAATTCCAGCCTAAACATAAACAAGAACCAGATGTTAACATTCAAATTGCAACAAATACTTTCAAACTTCACAAGCCGCCACACCCTACTACTAACCCAACACTCTTTCGACATCACCGGACAGCACGCTTTCAGCTCCAAAACTCCCCTTCTACCTTTAAATCAGAAGGGAAATCTCAAAATTGAAACCACCAGAAGGGGCGTTTAAAAAAAAACCAAACACAACAAGCCAAATAAATTTTAAATCTCACCCCAAAACCAAGCTTCCGGTGAATGAAGGCACCGCATAGAAGGGACGGATTGATGATGCGTGGGACGGCTAAAGACGTACCGACCACTAGCCGAGGCACGACTGGAACGGCCTCAACGCGCTGCTGAACGGCACCAACGTGCGGGTTCGGCTGGTGGTGTGGGCAGCTCGAACAGCGACGACGCGAACAGGTCTTAATTGGCAGCAGAGTCGAGCGGCGTGGCTGGTCTGGACGAAGTTGACGGCTGGCTGAACGGTGGCGATGCGATGGGACTCAAGCGGCTGGGAGAAGAAGAATCGGGGGGGTGGGGGGGGGGGGAGTGAGTTTGTGTGTGGGGTTGGCGACGTGAAGGAGAAGAAGGAGAAGAAAAAAAACATCTCCCTTTTTTTTCTTTTTGACTTATGCATGCCTGTGCGAGAGATGAAAATACCTATTTAAAAAAAATTTCCCTCCTCTCCTAATCCTAATCCCCCAAAATAACAAACACATTATATATATATATATATATTTTTTGGGGCGTCACATTCTTCTCTCCTTAAAAAATTCTGGGGATTGAGCTCTCAACTCGTCCTCCTACTGCAAGTCGCTTCCTCAAACGGATGATTCTCCATAAACCATTCATCAGTGGCACCTCCCCTCTGCGCAACTTTCACTTCCCTTGCAATAATCCCCACGGGCTTCTCTTCATAACGTAAGTTTTCGTTTAGCTTCAAAGGCTCGAAGTCTACCACATGAGATGGATCTATCACATACTTTCTTAGCATGGAGACATGAAAGACATTATGGACCGCAGAGAGAGAGACGGTGGCAAGGACTACATCGATAACTACAGGACCAATCGCCCAAGATCTCGAATGGCCCTACAATGACGCGGGCTTAGTTTTCCCTTCTTTCCAAACCGCATAACACCTTTCATAGGTGCTTCTCTTCAGGAACACTTTATCGCTTGCCATCAAACTCAGATCTTTACGCCTAACATCAGCGTAACTTTTCTGTCTTGCTCTGGCTTGTTAATATACGAATCTGACCCTCTGCATGTGCTTCAGTTTCACCTCCAATAACTCAGTCCCCACCAACCTCACCCCAACAAAAGGAGACCTCAACCTACCGTACAAAGCTTCAAAATGGCGACATGCCAATGGTAGCCTAAATAACTATTTTTATATGCGACTATCTCTCTCTTTTT